>NC_045559.1:7264882-7570317 GCF_009819795.1 Aythya fuligula
CCGCCTCGCATCCATCTCCCGCACCTCCTTGGCGTTTTGGCGGCCCTGCCACTCCTTTCTGCTGCCCTCCAGGGGGTCTTTGGCCTCCCTAGGAGTGGGGCGATGGGGAACCCATTCGCCCCATGCTCCTCTCTGCGATGCCGCAGCCCGTTTTCCCTTTCCTTTTCCCCGCTCGCTGGCCTCCGGCTCCCGGCTCCCGCACGGCCGCCGCCGCGCTGTGAGGTTGGAGCTGGAGAGAGAGAAGGAGGAGGAGGAGGGGGAGGAAGGAGGAGGAAGGCGGGAGGAGGGCAGCGAGCAGCAGTTGGCGCTGGGTCATGTGGAACAGATGAACCCGGCTCGGGCCTGCCGACATCTGGGCTCCCCCTCGCTTCGGGGAGGAGGAGGATGGCGGAATGAAGGGGTGCGAGGAGGAAGGGTGCAGGGGTGGGGGCATTCCCACCCCCCTCAAGTCGCCTAAAACCCATGCGTGAACACCTTATGATGATAGAGGGGGATGCTGCGAGCATCCACACAGCCCCGGCAGGGAGGAAGAGGAGGGTGAGGAAGGCAGTGAGGCGCGAGGGTGGCCACAGGGCTGGGGGCTTCCACCCTCTCCTGGAGATTTCCCCCTGCCCCCAGCTGAGCGGAGGTGCAGCTTGTGATGCTGTGAAAGCACTCGGAGCAGTGGGAGGATGCTACCCGGCTGTAAAGCATCTTTACAACCTCATGAGCAGTGGCCCCGGAGCAAGGATATTGCTATTAAATAAAGAAATCAGTCAAAACAGACTGCAGGTAAGCAAAAAGTGCTGTTTTGTTGGTTTATGGGGAACACAGCGAGAAGCACCTGCACCACAATGCCTGCGGTTATGGCTCTGACTTGCTACCACTGCTTTGCCCCCCCCTCAGCATTTTCTTTCCAGGCTTGGGGTTATTTTCACAAGATAAAACTCTCAGGTTGCCATCGTGCCATGCTCTGGCACGGGGATGGCCCCAAATTGGTCTGCTTTGGGAGGGGGTGGGGAGGCGAGCCCTTTCCTTCATTTGGTTTTAGTCAATGAGAAATGGGAATTTTTCTCTTTGCCCTGTAGAAAGGTGACAGAGCTGCACTTGCAGCATGGTGGTAGTGGGTGGGCTGGGCATCTGATCTTAGCTGGGCCATGCCAGGAGATCACAGAATCATTACAGCTGGAAAAGCCCTCTAAGATCACCTGGTCCAACCGCCACTGTCACCCACCAAACCATGTCCCCAAGCACCACGTCCAACCTCTCCTTGAACACCCCCAGGGACGGTGACTCCACCACCTCCCTGGGCAACCCGTCCCAGTGCCTGACTGCTCTTTCTGAGCAGAAATGGCTCCTCATTGCCAACCTGAACCTCCCCTGGCACAACTTGAGGCCATTCCCTCTGGTCCTGTCACTGGTTACCTGTGAGAAGAGGCCGACCCCCAGCTCTCCACACCTTCCTTTCAGGCAGTTGCAGAGAGCAATGAGGTCTGCCCTGAGCCTCCTCTTCTCCAGACCAAACACCCCCAGTGCCCTCAGCCGCTCCTCACAGGACTTGTGCTCCAGGCCCCTCACCAGCTTCATAGCCCTGCTCTGGACATGCCCCAGGGCCTCGATGTCCTTCTGGTACTGAGGGGCCCAAAGCTGAACACAGCACTTGAGGTGCGGCCTCACCAGAGCAAAGGGAGATGATCACCAATGATTGCCCCCAGCTTGGTGCCATCTGCAAACTTACTGAGGGTGCACTCAATTCCCTCATCCAAGCCATCAATAAAGATATTAAAGAGAATGGGCCCCAACAGACACCCCAGGGGTACAGCACTGGTGACCGGTCGCCAGCTGTATTTCACCCCATAACTGATGGAGATGCCACAAGCCTGGGCATCCCCTCCTCTGCAACAGCCTCGGGGGGCTGCAAAGTGCTTTTGGGTGCAAATACCAAAAACCTGAGCACCAATACAGTTCTCTATCCTTTCTTTAAGGGCACAGACACTAGAAAATAGAGATGGATTTGCAGCCACAGACAGACCCCCTGTCCAGCTCACTCCACCCGAGGGCTGGCTCTGGTTAAGGGGCTAAATGTAGAGGTAGCTCTGGCCTCTGGCTGCTGAGGGTCAGAAGCAAGTGGCTGAGGTGGACTGGCTCTGCTCTGAAGGCCATCTGAGGTCAGGATACCATGGCAGGAGGCAGCAAAGTTGCCTGTCTCTGCCCCAGGAAAAGCAGGGGGCCAGGGGTATGTTTCCAGGGTAAAGCTACATCCTGGTGGGGTTTGCTGGGCACATCCAGTTCGGGTCTGTATCGGTCCATGAAGTACTTATGAAGGGCAAACCAGCAAAACACAAACTTCCAAACAGCCAGGAATTTTAATCTCATAATTTCGGGCAGGGGCAAAACTTAAAGCTGCCTGCTGAATTCGGTTTTGCTCTTTTCCTTCAGCTGAGGTCACAGCAAATCTCCAACCGGTTCCATCAGCAGCAGCAGTAGCAAAGAAGCACGTGTGAGCCTGGCCCCCCAGCTGTGGTTCAACCCAGATCCTGACCCCTGGTTAGTACCAGGGATGAAAAACCCACATTCCCAACCTGCCTCTCACTAAAACTGAAGGCAAAGCTGCTTCAAAGGAGCGCTCACCATGCAGGTGCCTGCCTGTGCTTGCTGTGGTGCAGGAATACGCCAGGGCCCTGGGCTTTGCCCTTGGGGTGGGCAGATCCTTCGAGCAGCAGGGCCCCAAAGGCAATTCCCCCACCTGTCACTGCATGGCACATGTCCTCCTCCCCTACACACCCTGCCCTGGCAGGATCTGCCCCCAAACCTGGAGCAGGGCCAGGGCATGGTGCAGCCCATGCAGCTGGTGGGGAAAGAGCTCACCTGGAGGATTAAAGAGGCTGCAAGAGATTGGAAGCCTCTAATTGGGAACTAATTTGTTTCATGCATAGTAGTAAAACCTGGAAAGCACAGCTCGCTCTGCCCAGAATTGCAATTTTCACATTTCAGTGCAGGTGTGGGGAGTTTCATCAGATTTGGCTTGGAATTACAGGCTCCGAGCAACAGACCAGCCTCTCCCTTCGACACAAAGGCTGGATAAGCAGGTATGAGTTTTGGACAAGTCTGGAGGCAGCCAGAAAGCATCCCTTCTGATGGGATGAGAAGAGCTGGTGTTACGGTGGGGTTGTCTACTGGAGGTGCCCAAAGAGCATCCCACCACTGTGAGGCTCTGACGGATACACCAACATCTTTGGGACGTTGGTTGATATTCCAGAGATGGAAGGACCTGAGTCACAGACCAATTTCATGTTTCCTTAATCCTCTAATTCATGATGAAGCATTTGTAATAAAATAAATTACCGCTTTGAGTGAAGATAATATCCTCTGGCTACCTGATGGAACTAACAAAGAGCCTTGAATTGGGGCCAGTTTGTTATAATGTGGAAGGATGGTGGAGCATTGTTTCTGCCAAGTGTTCATCACAAAAGCCTAACCAGAAAAAGGTTGTTTTCTCCTGGAACGGGCCAAGAAACTTGCTTTGGATCTTGTCTTTGGTTCATTGCACACCTCCTTCCCAAAGACACCCTGGGGCCTGTGAGTAGAGAGGAACATTGCAATGAACGCGGGGCTCACTGTTGGCTCAGCAAAACAGCTGCTGAAGCTCACACCAGCTTGATTAAAGCCTGCAGGGCAGCTGCACTGCAGTGCAGGGACAGCACCTTGTGCCACCCAAACTCTCCTCTCCCCTTCTTCCTCTCCCAGACACAGGTGCTACAATTCAGATTTCCTCAATAGCATCTTTTCAGGAAAAATAAAACACACACACACACAAAACAAACAAACCACACAACAAGCACCATTCACCTCATGCACGTTCCACTCTAAACCTAGTTATAATTCAGCAGTGGTAGCAGGAGTACTTTTCTTCAAGGAGGTTCTGTAATTTCACAAGGTCTCGGGAGCTGTCAATACCCAAACAATACGACCCAGTAACAAACATTTAGTCTGAAGGCAGCAGAGCTGCAGTCGCTGCGATGATTAGAAGCAGGCAATAGCTGCCTCTCTTCCAAGCTGCTTGTATCGTGGCAAGACCCAAAAAGACAACAGTAACCCAAATATTTAACTTTGACATACGCAGAGGGAAGCCTCCAGCAAGCAGCTGCCTGTGAGCCAAAACAACAACCCGCTGATTTCTTTTTGTTGGTTCCTGATAAGCCAGGAAGAAACACCGTGGCCTTGTGCTGGAGAGCCACTGCTGACAATTCACTTCCACTCTCTTTAGCAAAGATTAAAGCACCAAAATGCTTTACAGAGAACGTGGGGATAGGACCGCGGGTGCCATCAAAATGTGCGAGCTGTTACATGAACATTTCTCATGTTTTCGGAAAAGCTTAATGAATATTGTCTATCCTGGAGCTGCATTAATTAGCACTAACGAGTTGGAGGAGATGTCTTGTCACCGAGCAGCGTTCACACTTACACGGCGATTTGCATCCGTAAGCGGTGCAGCGCGTTGCAGGAGTCAGTGCCGTTCCCCCGTATGGCACATCAGAGACCCCTAGGAGGGGAGGGAAGGCTTTCAAAGAACATTTAGAATAAGCTGAAGGTATCTAACTGCCAGGCTTCCCGTGGGAGGTGTTTAAGGGCCTAACTCCCGTCGATTGCCCAACCTGCAATTTTTGAGTGGCAGCAAAAGATTCTGAAAAGTTCTGAAATTTAAAAAGCAACAACACGGCCCTAAGTGACTTAGGACCTGAAAAACATTTTCAGAGCTGATATAAGCACATGAATCTCACTGTGAATCAATGAAGCTGGCTTATTCTCTCTATCAAGTGGCATCCCGCCCTAGAAAATGAAGATTAGCCTTAGAGTTAATTCATGCAGTTCCTCTGAAATTCTTGGTATAGCAAGCTCTTGTCTGCCCATGAGCTCTAATATAAATTTGATGGAGAAGAAGCTACTGTCCTCCCCTCTGTCCAGCTGAGGCAATCTATATCCTCCATACAGCAAATGTACCTTGACAAAGGGAAGAAGAAACTGGACTGACGTGACCCATCTGGCCACCCAAGCCACTGAACTGCTCTCATCCACTTCCATGGACCATGGCCAGCGAGAGCGAGATGAAGAGCTGTGTGTGCCACTACCGAAACTGTCCCCATTGCTTCATTTTTCCTTCTAAATCAGACTGGGATGAACAATGTCCTTGAGATACATGCTGAGAGTTTTGGAAACCAGGTGGAGACCATGGTGGATGGATCTCGTTCAGAAATGTAAAATGCCATCACTCAGGAGCAAGACTTGACTCGTATAACTGGAAGAGCAATGCCAACTGTCACAGCACAGCACACTTCAGACTGGGAATATCTCCAAGGTTGCTGTGTGGACCACGAGATGTTTCTAATTAAGCCTTTCACTGAAGCGCTTCGCTTCGGAGATGAACCATGGGTGTTATTTCCCATGCCATACTTTCATTAATTTCCAGCACAATCCCTTAAGTAATTGGGGCACAAGAGAAGGGGGGGAATGGGAGAAGCAGGACTTTAGCTTTGGACAAAATAAGCCTCTAGGGCATCTGATTAATTTTCACACAGGCTTAAAGGATCTGGAGAGCTGAAGAGGGAAGAAAGCAGACCTTGACGTTCCCAGAGAGCCAATGCAATAAATCCCCATTCATTAGGCAAAGAAAGTGCATGCCGGCAGGATGCTGAGCTATTAGACAGCAAATGAAGCTGAGCTGGCCCATCTATAACCTTCTGCCTTCATGAGGCAGCCAGAATGGATGGTGGGGACAATTCCAGCTGGTTGGTGCTATGACCCATGGGGTCACAAATCCTGCCTGCTGCCTCCAGCCCAGGGCTGGCACAAGAGGGACACAAGTCACGTGGAAGTCACCCGTGTCCCAGTTAGCTCCGGGTAATCCTGGCCTCTAAGAGGCCAAACAAAACAAGCAGCTGAAATGTGAATAAAAGGGAATAAAGATGACTTAGGGATGCTGCCAGCCCTCCCTGAGTGATCCATGCCTCACTGGGGTGATGCCAGAGGAAGGGGGATTCTTGTCGTCCCCAGTTCTTACACCAGTGATGTTGTAGAGAAAGAAATAAAGTGCCACTAATAAGAGGAAATCTCATTCCTACAAAGGCTAGTGGGCCACTTCCATGTCTGTGAGGGAACCACTGAGTAAACGGCAAAGGAGAAAATGGCAAGAACCTGAGAATAAGCATGAAGAAAGGTGAGGTTCTGCTCCCCACCTTTTCCTCAGATGTCACAGTGCTGGTGAAAGCCTCCCAGGAGCCTTCTCGGATGACAAAAAGCAGCAGAGGTAATTGTGAAGGACATAAAATGAGTCAGCGGAATGATCTGAGCCCAGAAACACGCCTTCTGAAAGCAAAATCTCCATGTAGCTCTTGGATGGGGCTGCATAACCAAGCAGTTTCTTGTACGGAAGAGGAAAACAACTAATTCTTATTTTATTTGGCTATTGTACCCTTTGTATTTACCGTGATATCAGATAAAAAGAGTATTTTTGTAGTTTTACACTGCCTTCCACTGAGGATCACAAAACATACACATGTTGGAAAAGCTTTGTATTTCAAAAGGTGCCTCATTTTGCAGAAATCCCAAGGACACTCCAAAATGGCATTGAATTAATTATTGACAGAATTTGCTAAATAAATAAATGAAAAAAATATATCAAAAGATGGTTAGACAATGCTTTCTAGACAGCATCAAAAAAGCCTCATGGGGACTTCAAATGCCTTGAAATGAAAGAACCTCAGCTACTCTACTTTCTTATGAGAAATTATTTTTCCAGCCACCATACTCAAAAAAAGGATCAATATTAAAGTGACACAGCCAAATGACAATCTTAGCAATTGAAAAAAAAAGTGCTGCAAGCATGCTTTCCAATTTCTATTACTTTTCAGGCATACTGCTTTGTTTCTTAAAATGTTTTTCTCTCATCCATCGCTTGCCCTCGAAACAGCACCAGAGAGGCCTCCTGACTATCGTAGGAAATAGCTGTTGTAGCCAAAGCTGATGTAGGTGTTAGCAGGGGGTAGCCTAATTTCAGATGCAGTTGTGATTTTTAAGGTAACATTTTCTCCTTATTGAAAGTTTTCGCTGTCTCTGAGGCAAGATCATTACCTAGGTTGAACAGATGGGAACACGGAGGCATAGAGAGATCAATTTACCTAGGTAAGGTCCCATACCAAATCAGAGAGGAATCTGGAGATAAATCACATACCTTGTGACACCAAAGCCTTTGTGCAAACTCAAGGTCCTTTTTTTCCCCCCAGCTAATGAATTAGGGATTAACAAAGGCTGTTCCGTTTCTTACAGTTTAATCGGTGATTTCTACTTCACACTTTGGTTTGCTTTGGCTTTTTTTTTTTTTTTTTTTAAATCTTTATGAGGCAATCCTTGCAAAGAGAGGAAGCAAACAGAAAATAAATCTCAGAGCAAGTAAGCCCTCATGTCATAAAAGAGCAATGAACGGATCTCATTTGCCAGAAAATATTTATCTGACCAATAATGTTTGCATGTAGGCCCAGTCAATTGCTTTAATAGCAAGCGCTCAAAGTATATTTAACATGAAAACATTTAAATGGGCTGAGCATCTTCTAAATAAACATAGAAATAGTCATAATTGTGCTCTGCTAGAGCCAAAGGCTCAGTGTTACTTGATTTATTGTTTAACTTGAGTCTAATTGCTGTGTATCCGACGTCGCTGGGAGCATGGGCTTCTATGGCTCATCTGACCACAATTTCCTTTTCATTACTGAAGCATACCAGGAATAAAACCCAGCTCTCCTGATACCCTGTCCAGGGCGGTCACCACAAGACTATTAACCCTCAGCTAAGGCGATTGAAGCACTTGATTAATTCCCTCCATAAAGGTTGCTCATTTCCCCTCCATAAGCAGTGGCCTGGTTTCTGAGCACTCCGTGGTCTGCCCAGTTTGTTCCTCAAAAAAATCTCTGCAAAGGTTCAGGTTGGAAATGAGGAGACATTTCTTCTCAGAAGGAGCAGTCAGGCATTGGAACGGGATGCTCTCCTGCTCTCTTTTACAGGAAGAGATGGAGGTGCCTGTCTCCAGACAGTGTGCTGATTCCTAAAAAGTTAGTGTTAAATAACTAATACCCACGTTGGGTATAGATCTGACCTGGCCAACACTACCTGAGGGCTAGGATTTGCAGGCAGGATGTTGGAGGTGCACCAGAGCACCTTTTCCCCTTGCCAACTTTCTCTCCCAGAAGCAGAGAGCAGAAGACACTTGGTCTCTGAAGACTGATCAACTTCATCAGCTGCTCAATTGCCACTAAAAACACAGTTTGGTGACCATTATAAATGTAGTTTTTGCAATTCCACAACGTCGTTGCAGTCTTTGAGCTACAGCAAACTAGGTGTGTGTGTTTTTTGGATGGGGAATGATGGGTTTGTGATGAGCTTTGTTCTCTCCCACCCATTTCTCATTGACATTTTGCCTCTCACTATCCTATCCTCGTCTATAACCCGCGTTTGATCATAGCACACTTGCCTGTCTCTTGGGAGTGCTGTGAATTACAGCTCATTAAACCTTGAGAAGTGAATATAGACTTTAGCATAACACATAAGTCAACACTTGCTAAGCTGATATTTCTTGCTCCTTGGGCTTGCTGTATTTCAGAAAAAGGGAGAAATTATTTTCAGATTAACTATAGCGGCGTATGTCACTGGCCAGATAGGATACATGGCAATTAAGCTACACAACAAACAAAATAATATTTGGCTTTTGGCTTTGCAGGAATGCTATGATGCTGACTCCAATCTTTGTTTATAACATTTTGAGTACATTTAAAACATTTTCAGATTAAGTGTGTTGAGAGGGTTGTTATTAAAGCGATTCAGCCGGCTTGTGTGCAGACATGGTTGGCTAGATACATATTTCTGGGTACAACAAGGCTCCTGGATTAGAGAAATGCTGATTTCCCCATTTCCTAGCTCGCCCACATTCACTTCTTCCCCTCACCTTGCTTCCAGAGGGAGCTGCTTTTCTGCCATGGCAGTGACCTGGTGCAGGGGTGCCAAATTTCATGATACATTCACCTGAAAACCTGCTCTTCTGGACTGCTTCCAGTAAGTGAAGGAGAAGAGAGACCAACTCTATACTTTTTAATTAATTTTGTTGTTTTAGGGCTTTATACTTTTTGATCATTAGCACTTTTAAAAATGGAACTTGCTTAGCTGGTTAGAGTGAAAGAATTAATTTGACACATTGGCTTACTTTTTCTTTTTTTTCTTTTTTTTTTTTTTTTTACTGTCTGGTGATGCACACTTGCATATAGGAGACTCTCTTGTAGTCCATTTTATAATACCAGCAATCACTTTTCATATAGGTTCACTTATTCTTGGTTCATGAAAGACTATTGTGTTTGGTGGGTTCAAAAAGTTCAGCTGCCAGCTTCACATGAGTCAAGGACTGAAATAAATGGGAACTAAATGAGAGGAAAGCGGACAAAGCCAACAGTTAAAAGATAGCAACTCCTGTACAGGAGGGAAAGAAAGAAAAAGAAAAAGAAAAAAAAAGTTGTTAATTAAAGCTTTTTCTCCATAATTTGCCTGGAAACACAGAATGAAAAGCTGACCTGGGTGGTCTTGCTTCAAAGGACATAAAGATGTTTGCTTTGTGGAATTCCTGCAGGAATAGGCAGAAGTTTTTTTCCTGTCCCAAGTGGGAGAAAGGAGTCAAGTGTGGAAACAAGTGTTGGGAGGCAGGGAGATGTACAGAAAGACAGGAAAAATGCTGCCTGTAAAACTCATCCTAGAATTGACAGTATTGACATCAATCAAAAGGGCGAGCAGTCAATGAGTTTTGTGCTGCTGATGGTGGCCCAGCATGGGGACAAGACTGGGTGTGTACCAAGCACAAAATAAAAGACAATTTTCCAGCACTGAGATTACACTTGCAGAGCACCCTCCATGCTCTGCATCCCACACCACACCGGCAAGCAATATAATTGCAATGCTGATATATTAATGGGATCAGTCCCAGGACAGGATGAGCATGCTGGGGGCTGCTACTCATACTGGGGCGCCAGCCACCCAGCTGGGCACGAGCACAGAGAGATGTCATCCCAAGGAACGACTCATATTTAATCCAAAACTTAGCCCAAATTTGGGCCAGAAATCCAAGACAAGCCTTGGGCAACACAGGACCAAGGAACCAGGTGCTGCCACCACTGCTGCGAGCCCAGACCAGAGACCAAAGGATGGGGACAACCCAGCCTAGCTTGTCAACCCAAGAGGATTAAACTGGGAAAACTTATCCAGTAACAAAATGCTGCTGGTATTGTCACTCTGAAAACTAATTTAAAGGGAAAAAGCTGCCTGTGCCTCCCAGTGCCCTATTTGTACATAGGTCTTCCCCTAAATTGTAATCACCATTTTCCTCCACCTTCCTCTTTACGGCTATTATTATCATTACTGGAATTATTGCTGTACAAACATAGTGTCTTTCCATGTGAGACGACAAAGTTACAGTTTCACTCCTAGATGGCAGTATAAATTATTATGCAGGCTACCCTATAATCTTTGGTCATGTTGTACGGCACAGTAATTGATTCCCAAGTCACTAAAGCTAACTAACCTGACTGTAAATCTAATGCATGAGCAGTGTTTGCTATTAAAAAGTCAACATCTACAATAGTTACTACACTGCAATTACTGGGAAAATGTTGATTTGCTCTAGGCTTGAGGCAAGGGATAATTGTAGACTCTCTTGAGACCTTGAGTGTGATCATTGGTGGTGAACAGGGGTGTTTCTCCGGGGGTGGTCACGTAGTGTGTGTCCCTGCACATTCACACCCAGAGCCTCACAGCGTCACCAGCCTTGTCAAACACAGCCACCAACACTGGGATGGGTTCTTCCAAATGCATGTGGTCAAAATCAATAATAAACCCTCTAGCACACAAATTCAGATTTTGTGACTTCATTAAAGTGCAAATATTGCATTGATACACCTGATGGAAACCTGCTGCTTTCTGCTCCCACTTAGGCAGTAGAGTCAAGAAATCCAATGGCCTCTGAATTCAGGCCCTGTGGTTAGATCCTACCTAGAAAAATGAAGATATTTCATATTTAGGTTTCTAAGTTAAGGGCCATACATTGGATATTTGCAAAGCATGCTCTGTACGTTTATGCTTTGTAGATAGAGAGCAATTGGGAGAGCATGCAGCAGCCACTGCTTTGCTCTTCAGCCACACTGGAGAAGCTCTGGGCACCAGGACTTGGCTGGTCTGTGTCCTGGTGGCTTTCCGTGGCACCACGAGGATGAGGAGAAGGCTACAAGGCTGCTGAGTTTCCCCACAAAGAGGATGGCGAATGTCAAGGCCATTCCGCTCATCTCAGGGCAGGAAAGCACAACCCTTTAGAGGAGCTGATTTCAATAGCAGGTTTCCAAGTTATTTTGTGTAGGGCTGTGCAAAATATCTGGAGGGAAATCTGGAAGTCATTCCCTTTCATGGCTTTCACTAGAAGTTCCTTTTTCCTGCTGATTTCCCCTTGCAAAGCAACAAGAAAGCCCAAGCAAATAAACAAGGCAATCCATAGGAAATACCCCATTTCCCTCTAATTTTTTACTCCCCCTAAAAAAAAAAATAATCCTTAAACCTTGGACGGCTGAAGACGGCTTGCTGCTTATGACAAAGAAAAATGAGAATCTGCCACCCACTTTGACATAAAATTGACTCTTTTTTTTTTTTTTTTTTGCTAAACTAGTGAAGACAACTGATTTCTACATTACCAAGTGACCAGGGACAAAATGACATAAATTATGGTGAAGGGTTGTAAATGTCATTTTTATACACTCCCTGGCAGAAACAGCGAATAATAATCATAATAAAAAAACGCTTAGGAAGAGCGATTCATTTGACCCTACGGCTGAACGCTAATGAGCTCGGGTGCCAAAGCCAGCATCCTGCTGCTGTTCGCACGGTGTGGGCACGCTGCTTCGGCCACATCTCCCAAACCCTGGCACCTGAGGGTGGGCATTCAAAATGAGCCTGATGAGCAGGAGAAAAGTTGGAGAAAAGGAAGAGAAAAAAGATGGTGGTGAAAAAAGAAAAACAAACAACACAAAACGCACAAAAAAAAGAAAGCCAGATGTAAGGGAATAGTTTTTTAAACGAGTCCGTTTAGCGGTGCCTGTATTGCAGCCGAGCATCATTTTAATGGTGTGGCTGCTCGTACATCATCGTGCTAACGAGGTAATGAATAACTAGGTGCCTGTGTGTTACGCGATGCTTTATTTCCACCGAACAACCTGAATCCTAAAATGTTTGAAAAGCAAAAACAAACAGCTGGGAATGGTGGTAAGGGAGGGAGAGTGCTCAGAGCTGTCCCCTGGGCAGGCAGCGGGGTTTTGCCGGGCTCCTTGCTCGGCTGACACATGAGCTGGGCTTAGCTCAGCTCCTGCAGAGAGGAGGAGGAAGAGGCCCCTGCCCTATCTTGGCCCCCAGCTCACTTGGGAAACAAAAGAAAAAGCAGCTTGCCTTTACCACCGATTACCCTGCAACAGGCTGGGGCTGCACAGAGCTCTGCCACCTGCCTCCTGCCCACCAAAAATCCCCCCAAAACCACGCAATCTGCAGCAGGATCAATGCCCAAGGATCTGGGTGCTCGCAGCGGGACCAAAATGTTAAATACCTCCAGCGTGCTCATTTATTTATGACTTCAGCCTACAGTAACTACAAGCAATAATTGGACTGTGCTTGGCGGAGCTGGATTGATTTGCTACTTAATAATAAAACAGAGCCCTCTGTTGATAATGGCATCCCCAGAAACCAGGAGGCCGGGTGAAAAATGCATTCAAGGCACAATGCTAACCCCAACAGCTCACGTGGCTCCCCATGCAGAGCAGGACCCTTGCCAGATGCAAATTTTGTACTGGTGACTGTTAAAACATGCTCTTTGTGGCCTCCCGGGCCTTTGACAGAATATTTACCAACTTTGGCATTGCTGCTGCTTAGCATTTTGACAAAAGATGACCAAACACAGCTCCTTTTTTTTTTTTTTTTTTTTTTTTTCCCATAGCTCATGGTTTTCTGAAGGTTGTGGCTCACCCCCGGTGCAATCTGCAGCAGCCGCCGGTTGCCTCAGAGTGAAAAGTGGCATTTAGAGTTAATTAGAGAGCAGCTCGGGGACCCAGACAGCCCCAAGCCCCTTCTTCATCTGCAGCCAGCGGAGCCTAAAGGGATGCAAATATCACAAACCTGGCCCCCACCGTGCAGTGCTCTGCTGAGGGACTTTTGTGCATGCATGGATGTTCTTCGATAGCTGCTCCTTGCAGCATCCTCAGGGCATCCCAGCATCCTGAAGGGATGATACCTGGGACAACTATGCCTCAAATCACTCCAAAAAACCACTTGAGACTGCTTTGCATTGGGACAGGCTTCAGGAAAGCCAAGAGGAGCAATTGGTTGCTCAACACATAAGTTAGGGACAAAATCAGCTTTAAGGTGCCACCTCCCCTTGAAGATTGCCCAACCTCATGTGCAAATAAGAAAAAAGCCAAGGGCTTGAGGTGTGCACACTAGAGGAGACAAGAATATGATGGGAATGAGAGCATCGCCCACCTCATGCTTGCCTCCATGCCTGCTGCTCTGGGCAAAAGCACACACAGTGCAGGCTTGCCTGCCTTGGAAATGCCCAGGACCTCTGTGCCCTCCATCGTCCTGCACCTGCAAAATGCTTTGAGCTGTCCCAGCCCCACAGCCATGTCACATGGGATCCACATCTGGTGCCTTTACACTCGGCTGGACCGAGGTATGTGGTGTAGTAAAATCAAAATGCAGCCATCACGTAGGTAATGACCCGTGCTGAGGCTGTGGCTGTGCTCGGTGCCACGGCTGCAAGGGACTGTCGGTGGAGGAGAGGCTGTCAGAAACGCTTTGCAGGAGCAGGAGGTTGGGGAACGTGCGTGCTTCTCTTCCTATTACGTGATTTTGAAAAGATGCCTTGCTCTTGTAATTGGCTTATCATTATAATGATGTAATTATGGTTTATAATTATCCACGGATAATTATAAAAGAAAGAGGGGGGTGAAAGTGGGACTCCAGCTGAATTTGGTAGGTTTTCATTTGGAAAGTCTCAGTTCTGCCCTAGTCCAGTCTCATGGTTGCACCGACCTGGAGGCAGCTCCTTGTTGCTGGGCAGTTACAGAGATGGGAGACCCAACATTTTTTGAGTGTTGGAATTGGCTTTTATTATTATTATTATTATTATTATTATTATTATTATTATTATTATTATTATTATTATTATTATTATTATTATTATTATTATTATTATTTTATTTATTTATTTATTTTTATTTTTATTTTTTTTTCCTACTTGGACGGGGATCTTCATTTTCAGCACAAGAAGCAATGCCCTAACTCAGAACCCACCTTCCCCTCCTCGGATTTACACCCACATTCAACTCAGTTTGCTGCAAGAAGAGTGGCAGTTTGCTTCTTGTTCTGTGGACCAGTTTCTCATCTATATGCATATGTAAATGGGTAAATTTGATGTATTTTTTGCTCTAATGATGCATACATCCGAGTGAAAAACAGTGGCTGGCTGTGTCAAAGCAATTCTGAAGGCAATCCTGAAGCTGCTGTGCTTTATGTACATCACAGTCTCATCAGCCCTTATGCACCAGAGATGGATGGGGTTGCTCAGCTGTGACAGATTGTATTTTGGTCATTTGAAGTTGTAGGACAGCTCCTTCCCTGCCCTAGACATCGTTAAATGGAAGAGAGTAATGCAAAATGGACAGTGATGGGGGACAAGTCCTTCCTGGTGAGCACCCAGAAGAGAGTGGAGAAGGAGAGCGGGGGGGAAATTCCTCCAGCCCCATCCCTTTGGTGTCCCCTGCAGTGGGTGGGAGACACCTACTCTCTTTCCAGGGTTTAGGGAACCATGTGTGAGGCCTTCTTCGTTTGGTTCTCCCACTATTACAGTGTCATCACTGAGGTCCTGCCAGGGAGATGCCTGGGTCAGGGAGTGGGCTCTCCTTCCCTGTCACCTCTCAGTTACCCTCAGGGCTGGGGGAGTAAAGGAGAAGCGTCCCCAGATGATGCATGGATCTTCTGCTGTGCACCACCTTTCCTCAGCTTTGGTGGCCAAAGGGGAAGGAGATGGGGAGGTTGTGCTAGAAGGCAGTCTCAGCAGAGAAAACACAGGCAAAGGCTCACGTCTCTTTATCCAAGACTGTGGGCAAAATGAAAAAACAGTCCTACCACTAAATCTCCTAGTTTGAGGGAATTAAAGCAATGCCAAAATCACAACATGGCTATACATCCTGGTGGGGCAAAGTCTGATCCAGCCTTGAGCTCAGCAGGACCCTCTCGAGCAGCTATCTTCACCTTGCATTTTACCTTTGGAAATCTTAGAATCATCGAATTATTAAGACTGTGAAAGATCTCCAAGATCATCTGGTCCAACCATCATTGTCTGGTCCAACCACCAAACTCATCACAGTTGTTATGAAAATGAGATTCTCTTGGTCTGCACAAAGCAGACTCTTCCATGGAGAATGATCTGAATAGCATGAATCTATCCTCCTTTTGCTGTGCCTCTAATGTGCCCAGCTTTTCCACAAATCTCCATCTCTGAACACCTGGCACGGGGGAGCTGGGTGCTAGAAACTCCCATAGCGTGAGCCAAGAGCTGCTTTATTCTGCAGATTTGAATATTTTGAAATATTTTACATTTTATACGTGCTCCTTCAGCTGATGCAGATTATATATTATCTTCACATAAATGTGTATATTCTTATTCTTACCCTTTTATAAGGAAACATAATTTATTCTTATTCTCCGCACAGGAAATGAGCTTCCTGAAACCACAGCTACAGGGCTCAATTTTTCAGCTCAGGTGGCAAACCCAGTGATATCAGCGGGGACAACGGATGCGATGCATCACGTTGGCCATGTGGATGGCCATCCCAACAGGGGCGCCAGCTGCATCGTTACGATACCCTCTGGCAGTGGCTCAGCAGCTGTAAGAGCGTTCAGGATTAGTAATAAATTAAAAGCATCCTGTGAATGTTGTTGCAGGATATGATTAATTTTCACATGTGCCAATACCACGGCGAGTCAGACCCTCTGCTAGCATAACGCTGATGAATTCTTGACTGTGGGACTTGTCGTGGTATGTGCTCGCTCGAGACTCCCAGCCAGTTTGCCCATATCAGCATATATTATACTGGCTCCTGCATTCAAGGTCAGATCCTGGTGAAATTAGCAATTTATGGCAGGGAAAAGTTTGCCTTGCAGCAATGAATGGAGATTAATATGAGTTGCTTTGCATGTTAAGCACTGCATTTCAGGAAAACATATGAGATTTGTGGATCTGGGGAAAAAATTCCCAGGCTCTTCTCTGTTTTCAGGATTTCTGTTTTTCTACATTTTATTTTATTTTATTTTATTTTATTTTATTTTATTTTATTTTATTTTATTTTATTTTATTTTATTTTATTTTATTTTATTTTATTATTTTATTTTAATGAGAAACCTTTAGGACGAAGATTTGATTTGGTCACTGTTCCACTAAAACCCATCCTCCCCCTGTCTTCAGGCACAGGGAACACAATTTTCCTGCCATGAGGAACTGCAAAACTAGAGGGGATCATTCAGAACCAGAAGAGAATCCAGAATGTTAAAACATGAGAAACTTTCTCAAAATGGCATGGCCTATCACATCTAGGTCTTAATCAGCATTGTTGGAAAAGATTTTAGGATTCCTTGCATCTCCTGAGCTTTTGGAGATAATTGCAACACCTGCCCTATGTTGCTTTCCTTCTGATGCAAAACCAGGAGAGTCTTTGCCAAGCTGCGATGTATGAACAGAGTCTAGACAAAGCCCTTGCAAGATGATAATGTGCAGAATAAAAAAAGTGCTTCCAGATCTGAGGATTATAACCTGCAGCATATTTCCAGGTGTTTTGAAAGCCTCAAAGTTTGAAGTTTCCATGTCAGAGAGTAACAAGGCAACAGCTGGGGGTGGGCTGGCTTCTCCCCGGGTCAGAAGCTGCTGCCCTGGGTCATTGGCAGGATTGTGCTCCATGGGGCTGGGGGCTCAGGACCCCACTCACCTCCTTCCTGGGCAGGACTTGCTCCATGCTAGGAGATGGGAATTATTGAGTGCCCTCGGTCAAAGGGAGCTTGCATGGGTCCAAGCCACAAACCCAAGAGCCAGAAGAGACCGCAGAGGGCAGAACCACTAGACAAATTTTGGGACTGAAGTATGTTTTGAAACACAACATCCATTGCAACATGGGAGAGTGTGGGGAGTGCTGGCTCCTCTGCTCTGCTCCTCACCCTGGTGCCTGTTCCCACACCCCATGGAAGCAGCTGACCTGACCCAGTTCTCCCTCAGCCCACTGCAAACCCACTGCTGTAATGCACATTTACCCCAGGGCAACCATAGACAGAATTCAACCTTTTAACCTTTCCCATTTCCCATCCCACTGTCCTTTCCCTGGACTTACTTCAGCCCTGCAAGGGGAATGGGATGGATACAGCCCACTGTGGCTGAAACATCCTGGATAGGAAAGAAATTCCTCATCTCCCTCCATGGACACTTGTCTCCCGCAGCATGATCACCCACTTCTCATTTCAGAAAGAAGTAAAAAGATAAAAAGCCATTTCTGGAGAGCTATGGGGTGGAAAACCCGATCTTTGAGGAGCAACTTGCCTAGGCAGCGTTCAGGCTGTGTTTTCCTGGTGCTTGGGAGGAGCAGGTCTTGCGATGACACAGTTGTGTCCCCACTGAACTGTTGGCCTTTGCAGCTTTTGGGTTTCCTGGTGACTTATTGAGAAGGGCCCCGTTCGCTCAGCCGTGTTTACCCAGCTGCCGGAGCCTCGTTGGGGCTGCCAAGCACGGGGGCCAGATGTAGCATCAGGGATTGTGGGACAGAGAAAAGCAAAAAGTTCAAGGAGAAATAAGTTCAAGGAGGATAAAAAAACAGGAAGAAATCCTGTATTTACCATGGGATAGCCACGTGTGTGAGATCCCTCATCCCTTGGTGGGAGCGAGGACATATTCCAGGTGGGGTCAGTGTGCTTGGTGGCCATGCATTTTGTTTTAGGACAAAATCTGGGGAAGAAACCTGCTGGAGACCCTACCAAATATGTAATTTCTCTGTACTCAGGTGATTTAGATTTTAGTGCCTGAATGACACACAGTATTGGGGTTAGAAATCCCAGCCAATGTTTAGCAGAGGATCTCTGATGAAGTCAGGGAAGTGACACGCATCTAAACCCCCTGAGATCCACCTCAGCTTGCCTGGCGTACAAATCTTGAATGCTTGTTTGCAAGCGAGGGGCTGCCTATCAATGGTGCAGCTTCTAGCCAAGGTCCAGGAGATGTCTGAGTGTCCTTTCCCTGGGACAGCTTTCCCCGGGCAAGAGGAAGGGAACACTGCCACAACCTCAAGGCCAACACTAATGCTGTTCCCAACCCTAACTCTAACCCAACCCAAACCTGATGTGTACATCCCCTGCTGTTTGTTCACGCACAGCCCCAGCTCTTTCCATCCCAGCTGTAATTCATGAAACAATTAAAGCTGTGTGCCAGGGCTGCTTTCCCTTTGAGGGTTGGTGGCATGAGGGCTCACAGGGTTTGCTGCCTCCCCCGAGCTGCAGATCCGTCCCCAGCCACGGAGCCACCCCTGCACCCACACACAACGACCAAGTGGAGCCTTTTAGCTCCCACTCCAGAATATACATAAAGGGACTCCAGTGAGGAGCAGGAATAAAACCCATCTTAACCCCAGCAGCTTGGATTGTGAGTAAATCAGTACCGGGAAATCCCACAGATGTGGATTTATTTACTGTGCTTTATGCAATCTCAGCCTTGCCAAAAGGTGACAGAATTCCCATCTCAGTGCTGGGCTCATCTCTGAGAGCTGGGGAGAGAGGCAAATGCCAGCGAGGTACAGTAATGGCTTTCTCTTAGAAGAGAGACTAAGGAAGAGGAGCAGTAATAATAATAAAACAGGACAAAGACACACACTCAGCCCCTAAGGCTTATAGAAAACAGCTTAGCCTTCAATAAGCAATTCTTTGAAAATAAATTAATGGGAAAGGTTACAAGCCCTCTCTTGAGCAGAGCCCATCAGGCTGCTCTTTCACATTGTTACTGTGAGTGGAACAAGGCCTTGGCATTTATTTCTTTTCATTTCGGGTGCCCTGAAAAGCTGCGTTACTCACTGGACCTTGCGTTTTTTCCTATCCCCTCTGCACAATGCACTGAGAAATTCTTCCTGCGTGATTCAGCGAGGCATTAGAGCTAAGCCTAACCTGAACACCCCGAAGGGCAATGAAAACGGGGCTGCCTGCTGGACTGGGAGCCCCATCTCACCCAACCTGAGTCCTCCTCCCAAGAAGGAAGCCAGGAAAAAGCAGGAAAAAGTCAGGGCTGCCCAAAGAGCACTGCGCCTTTGCCCACAGAAGGCAATAGCGTGGTAACAGTGGAAGGGAAATATGGTTAAAGACAGGGTGGGGACACGGACCCCGCATTTTGTAAAGGCTTTTTGAAAGCGGGGTCCCTACGAAGCCGTGCTCAGTCACTAGGTGGTACTGTGCATCGCGGCTTCATGCCTGCGTCTAATTCCTCGCTGCTGTGTTTGTGCATCCTCCCTGCTTGAGGTTTTGCTGGTAAATGTTGTGCTTTGAGAGAGGGAGCCTCTTGTCCACGTCCTCTGGTGTGCTTCCCACACAGGAAGGCTGAAGGCAATAAAAACCCTTCTGACTCAGCTGATGTGCAGCGCTGGTGTCTGATTTGAGTTTGTGCTGTCAAACAGCACACGTTTAATGCTGCCTTGCTGAGCCTTTTGGTGACACCTTTTGGCTCCAGATGCTCAGGCTCGTGAAAGGAAAGAAAAATCCAAAAAGAAAGAGAAAGAGAAAGAGAAAGAGAAAGAGAAAGAGAAAGAGAAAGAGAAAGAGAAAGAGAAAGAGAAAGAGAAAGAGAAAGAGAAAGAGAAAGAGAAAGAGAAAGAGAAAGGAAAAGGAAAAGGAAAAGAAAAAGAAAAAGAAAAAGAAAAAGAACTAAAAGAAAAAAAGGAAAATGATAAGGAAAAGAGAAAGAGAAAGAGAAAGAGAAAGAGAAAGAGAAAGAGAAAGAGAAAGAAAAAGAGAAAAAGGAAAAGAAAAAGAAAAAGAAAAAGAAAAAGAAAAAGAAAAAGAAAAAGAAAAAGAAAAAGAAAAAGAAAAAGAAAAAGAAAAAGAAAAAGAAAAAGAAAAAGAAAAAGAAAAAGCAGATGTGTGAATCTTTTTGTAATGAAACCTTTAGCTCTTTGAGAGATCTTTTATCAGTTCTACCACTATCTGGGAAAAGGCAACAGAGAGGTTGGTTGGATTTTCTTTGTGTTTTTTCAGCTTTCTGGCAACAATCCAAATTAAATTAAAGGGGCTCAAAAGAACATGGAAAGGGCGATTTTGATGCCTTGTGCTGGTGAGCCTAAGCAGCCCAGGGCTGGTTGCTGAGGGCTGCCCTGTCTCAGCACAGTGTCACATCTTGTCCCACACCTCTCCCTGCTGCCACCACGGGTGTCTGGAGCCTTTCCCAGTGCCCAGAGCTGGAAGGCAGCAAGCCAACACGGCTTTCCTCCTCCTCTCAAAGGCTTCAAGCAGAAGATGCTACATGCCACCAGCCAGCACCACCAGAAATATTTGTATCCCCTAGGGACAAAAGGGTGAAAGGGGTTGAAGGCCAAGGTGAACACCAAGAAGGGTTGTTATGCTCCTGATATAGATATAGACAATAGTTTCCCATCCTACTTCCACATACATGTATATGGTCTCAACCCAATAGAGCAACTTTCACTTCTACCAGCCCATGATGTCGAAATCTCTCTCATCTGTAAGACCTGAGCCCATGACGCAGTCTGCATTGCCCATGTGAGCTGTGCTGTCTCACATTAAGATATCTGTTATGCTTATTGCAGCAGATACAACAGTTTACTGTGTTATAAACTCAGACCATCCCAAACCAGATCTGAACAACGAGAGGAGGAAACACCGAAGTGCAGGTGGTAGAGAACATACAAGATCCATATATCTTACAGCCCCCCTTGGTGAAGCTGGGTGCAGAGCCTACATATCTTCATTTTGGGCCAGGACAATGGACCCAAGGCACATCTCTCCCGTCAAACTAAAAGCATTGCTCATTTCTGCATTTTCCCTCCTCCCTCAAAAATGAAGCAGCTTATCCACCACTTCCCAGCTACCCCCGAAAAGACTCGTCCAGTCCAAAACAGCCCCTGAAAAAGTGCTGATCTCAGGCCCAGCTATCTCGCAACCTGTCTCCAGACTTGCCGCTGCTGTGATGTTACCAATTTAAAATTCCCTTTATTTTTCTGGCTACAAAGCTGTCAAATGATTTGTGATCCCGCAGATTTCCCAAACTGCCAAACGACCCAGCAAAATCTTTTCACGTTATTATTATTATTTTTTTTTTCCTGAGGGCATTTCAATTCGCATGGAGACCTTCTGGGTATTTTGATGTAAAAAGACAGTGTATTGTGGGTGATCTAATTTAGGGCAGTGATGACTAAGATGGGAATCTTCTTCAAAGGGTCGTGTGCTCCACAGCTGCCGGAGCACAATGCTCCATCAGCTGCACCCTCTCCTAGGGCTCACCACGGACGCGTGAAGCTGCACTTGGCATCCTAAGTGGTGTTTGGCTTTTGCCTCGGAGGAGCTGGGAGCAGTGTCATCTTTAAAAATGCAAATCGCAATAAAATTGCAAAGCAATGCACTTTAATTTGCTTATGAATAGGAGGTAGGGTGGGTAGAGGGGTGCAGTTCTGGGCAAGAAGAGAGAGAGCAAAAAATACTAGAAAAGAAGGGGAGAAGCAGCAGATGGGAGGGAAGCAAGTTGGCTGATTCTGTAAGAAGGCAGGTACAGGGTATTTCTAGGGCAGTGGCGCTCTTCAAGGTCACAGGCTGGTCAATACTTCGGGTTTATCCCCCTGTCCAGGTCTCATACCAGCTACTGAAACGGAGTCTGCTTGCACCAGGTGCTCTCTTTACATCACCAGAGCAAATAATGTCTGAGAATGAAAGAGGGTTTATGAATAGAAAGCTTTGGAGAAGACCTTTCCTTCAAAAAAAACTTAAGAGAAGATCCCAAGAAGCCATCCCGATGTACTCATTCCTAAAACACAGCCTTTGCTCAAGACACAGGAGCAAATGTACCGCTGAGAAATACTATGGTTGGGCTACATTACCAGCAATTAGTCCCTGGAGACCTGCAAGGTGTCTGGAGCCCTGTTAGAGGGGCGGGTAGGCTCTCGAACAGCGTCCAGGATAATGAGATCTACTGAGAGTCGGGTTTGTGAAATGGGAAGGGGTGAGGTGAGCCAATGGTTGTCAGCTCTGACAAAAATTAGCTCTGCCACCCTCCAGCATCAGCAAGCCATTTCAGCACTGTGTGCGCTGTATTCCCTGCTGCATTTTCCTGGCCAGGTTTCAGATGCTCCCAACCCTCCTAAGTCTGATGCAAGGAGGAAAGGAAGCTCTAAGGGTGATCCCTCCTTCGCCACCCACAGCTCTCATTAATAAATGAGAGATGGTGGCACAGGAGGAAGGCAGAGTGGGATTGGGCAATCCTAGACCTGTGCAGGACAGATGGGTCACTTCTGGTCTATTTTTCATTCCAATTGTAAGGTGAAATGAGTCAAGCAAACAATTTTGTACTTGTTGAAGTACCCCCAGATAAATACGTGAGCAGTTTTGCTGTTATGAAGTGGTGTGGCTGGGATGGACAGACTTCAGTCAGGGGATGGAGGTGGACAACTCCTTGGGGCCAAAGCTTATAGAGTGATGGGTCAAGGCTTAAGCACTCCCGCCTGGTTCGGTGCTTGTGATGGAGTTTTTCTGTGTCATCATCACTCCTTGTCAAAGTCAGCAGCAGCGCTTGAACCCAGGGCTTTGCACACCCAGCCACACAACAACCCCCTCGCTACACATAGGTGCAAGTCAGCAGGAGGGCAGTGCCTTCAATTTTGGGTGGCTCTGAAGCTCTGTGCCTTTTGCTGGAGCAGACATCTGAGAATAACGAAGCCCTTAGACATGAAGAACTTTGGCCAGGACACCTACAGGAATGTCTCCTCACTCCTGCTGGGACATCCAGGCGCTGTGATGGTAACACACAGAAAAGCCCCAGGCAGCAGCAAGTCCCCCGGTCCCACAGACGAGTGCTGTTGACACTGGCTCCTCCGCAGGAATTCAGGGTTTCAGCTCGGTGCTATATTTAGGCTGCTCAACTACTGATATTTTCGAAGGTCCTTGGCCTTTGACACGTAAGCGTATTTTCTGGGAGGAATAAATCCGGCTCTTTACTAAATGGTGGGAAAATGCAGCCCCCAGAAATGTGAAAGTTTCTGAAACTGGAGCTAGGAAACGAGCAGGGGAGGCTGCGTGATAAATGCTGTCTGCGGGCTGAGCCAAATGCTGAAGGCAGCCCCGTGTCAGGGAGCCTGGGTCTGAGTTAGTGGGACTCAGCTGGCTCCTGACACTACGAACCTCCTGACTATTTACATTGCAGCTTTTACCACGGGAGGAAGAGGAGCTGTTGAGAGCTGATTATCTTGGGACGAAGAGGGAAGAGGTTGAAAATGGGACACGCTTCTTGCTTGAAACGTATTGTCTGCAAAGCAACATCTGGTGTTTAGGAAAAAAAAAAAAAAAGGGAAAAAAATCCCACTTCCAGATTCCTGCTCTGAGTGTGTTACAGGACCGGGGTCCAAGGGGAAAAGATTTCTGCGAAAATGGCTTGAATGAAAGGATCCCTTTGTAGGAGGCTGTGACTGAGAAATTACAGGAATGTTTGTGATGTGATATAATAGTGGCAATTAAGAGACATTTCAGATGATGAATGCCTGAGAATATGCGATGCAGCACACTTCCCAGAACTCCTCTTTTTCCAAGATGAACAGTGACTCTGTTCTCCCCTTAATTAGAAACTATCCAACCCCCGTGCTGTGTTTTCCCCTTCCTTCTTCCCTACCTCCTCATCCCAATGACTGCTGTAATGTAATTTGCCTGGCACAATCCGTTCCTCGTTTGCAGGCTGGTTTTGCAAAATCCTTAATTGATTGCCTGAGGTTTTGCAAAGCCGGGCCCAGCCAATGCTCCTGCTGGCTCTCGGGGTTGCTGTCCCAGCTGTGACTTCATGCACGATGACCTGCCTGACTCTAGGCTCCTGTGGGGCCCTAAAAACTATTAGAAAAATGTTAAAAAAGAAAGCAAAAGTGGAGTTCAGCCCAAGTACAGCCACTTACAGCAACATAAAATTCTCCGCCTGCAAGCAGCTCGCTCTCCATCACACGAGCTGTTGTTTCGCTGGGATGGGAGTGACTGTACAAACCCCTTAAGCACACAGGGGTTGACACCAGGCCCTGTGGAAGTGGAGCAGAGCAGGTTTGCAGGGGCTGTAAAACCCACATTCCTGCCCTCTCGGAGCTTTATGAGAGCTGCCAGCACCCCAGAGTGCTGGTGGCCGAAGGCTCCCACGTGGCACAAGTGGTCGCACGCAGCAGGGCTTGCAGGTTGTGCAATGCTGCAGACATCATCCAGCTCCTGCCAGGTGCCGGACGGACACTGAGCCCCCGTTGGGGTGCCAGAAGGAAGTTCACAACACAGAGGAATTTGACCTTGGATAACTTTTTGCATTTGAGACTTCGCTCTGGCCGCCTTGCGGAGCTCTTCATTGGGACTGGGGATAGGAGCAGCCCCCCAGTACGCTTTGTCAGCTGTTCTGGAGTCCTCAGAGGACTCGCGTTGTTAAAAAAAATACCTCCCAAACTGAAAGGGGAGGAACAAAAAAAGGCAGAGTTTGAAAACCCGTGATTATTTCCCTCCAGCTCAGCTCCATAAGCTTCCAATTTAGGCAAAGGACAACTCTCCTAGGAGAGCCCACGTGAACACATGCTGTGCGCAGCAGGTTTAAATAAAATATATCAGAGATTAATCAAAATGAGCAGACAGTAAAAATGGCTCTTTATACTTAAACTACAGAAGTAATTAATGTATGGATGTTGCTAAAAGGTTCGCTGTAGCCACTTGCTTGTGTCAGAGGCAGGCAGGGTTAATATCCTCCTTGGTCCAACCTGGGGGAGAGGGAGGCAGGGGAAGGGAAGCAGGACATAGCCCGACTTCAGTGCCTCCTGATACTGCCATTATGGCATTAAAAGTCTTTGCTCTGTTCTTTTTTTTTTTTTTTTTTTTTTTTTCTCTAAAACTGCCATGCCCAAGAGCAGCTGTTTTCTCCAAACAGTTGGATGCTGCACAGGATCGCATTAATGGCACAAATCAGCTCCATCTTTGCTCCCTGAGAACCTCCAAAAGAAATTTCATCCACTTCATCCACTGCCCAGAGCCTTTGGTGGAGCAACGAAGGCATTTTGCAATGAAGAGGAAAAGGCAGGCTGTCCCCATGATGATTTCACTTTTCACATAGGAAACAAGTGGAAACCTGATGGGAGTGGACCCAGCTACCCTGGCTCCCAAATTCAGGATGGATTTCTTTTTTTGGGGGGGGGAAACACAGCAAAGGGGTTGAATTGAACAAAAATCCTCCAGGAAAACTCCCCACTGGTCTCAGTTGCTTCGGAGGACTGAATTGTTCAGAAATGTGTCTGAGGGGAAGGCAAAGCTCTTACCAAAAGGTCTTTCTTGGGGCATTCTGAAATGCCTAATTTTTGATAACTAAAGCAGCATGAGATGCTTTCCATCTCGTGGCTCAAAATACTGAGAAGAAAATAGTTAACGCCTCAGAATACTGCAAATGCAATACCCACCTTGCCTTGCTGTTAGGTACATTTTTTTTTTTTTTCTAAGCAGGGGATCCTCCCTGGGGACCCTCTCAGTTTGGGAAGGCTTGTGTTCCTTGTGGAGAGCAGAGTTTTCACCCCCTCACAGCCAAAAGCAAAGATGGGGACAGGAACCCCCAAATCATTGGCGGTGGACTTCAAGAGAGCTCAGCTTTGGGTCAGATTCAAACCCATCCCTGGCTGGAAATAATTCACATCACTTGTGTCTGCAGCTTGGCTGTGGCCTCTGGAAGCTGAATTGGCAATCTTAACCCATTTATTAGTGGGCTACAATTAGTACCCTGAAAGAGTATGCCCATGTTCATAACCCAGGGCAGCCAGGCTCCTCTCCCAAGAACAGACTCGTGCTGGAGATTGAACGTTTCTGACAGAGAGGCAGGTTGGAAAAATCTATGCTGGGACAAAAGGATGCCCAATACTCTTCCTGATTTAAGAGGCTGCTATTTTTTTGTGAGAAAAAGACATCGGTCACGAGGCTTGACCACTTGCTCTCCTCCCACGGCCACCCCAAGGCGATTTAATGACTCAGACTCAGGCACTGCCCAGCAAACCCCTGGCGTCCTGTCCCTGCCCTCCAGGAGATCCCTGTGACTCTTGCCTTGACCCACAGCTGCCTTGGAGAGCAGAAGGAAAGATGAGACAGCACGAGCTGCTGAGAGTAGGTGTTTATGACTATCCGGGGGGCAAAAGGGCTATTACCCCTGACTTCCAGATATGCAAGATCCTCTGTGTTCCTCCAGTGAGCTCCACAAACACTTTTTATCTCAAAACCTCATCCCTGGGCAGGACATCCCACCCATCTCCCAGGCTTCACCTGGGCTGAGCTGCTATTGCTCCCTTGAACGATGCAGTGTGGGATGGAGACCAGCCCTGGACAGGCTGACTTGGTGTGCCCAGGGGGTGATTAACACTCATGCCCAGCTCAGGTTTCCTCCATAGGCTGATTTCTCTTTTTCCTGCCTCTTTGGATACTTTCTCTGGCTAAGATGAATTTTTAAGATTTGCATTTGCATTTTCTTTTCCTTCCCCTGCCTGTCTGAACCTCTTTGCTTCTGCCTGTAACAAAGATGGGGTGAGAAACTCTGCGAGTCAAAAGCTCCCAAGCAGCTTTCGGAAACATGCGAGGCTCATTAGCCCTTTCTGCAGCTCTGGGGCTTTTGGACAGAGGGCTTTTTCCTCTTTTTTTATTTTTTTTGTGTGATTAGTGTCGGTTGCCATTGTTGCTTTCCTCTAAGGGAAGCAGTTCAAGTCTCATAAATGCTTAAATATGTAGCAATAAAGTTTGAGACTTCTCAAGGGCAGCCTCACAGCCCATGGGCTAGCTCAGCAAAGTAATAGAGAAAAAAAAATCACAACTGCCTCCTACTAAAGTGGGAATTGAGCAGGCTGCAAGCTCAGAGGGGCCTGACCCAGTTATGATACCTCAATGGACTGTTATGATACCTTTAGGGAGCCTGAATCCTCCTGGAGGATTCCCTGGAGCATCTCAGTGCCCCAAGGACAGAGCATCCCCCAGCAAAGAGCTCAAAACCCAACTAACCCATTGAAAAACCCTCTGCTTGTAACAAGAGAAGAAAGGATTTGGGTTTGCTGGCTTGAAGGGAGTTGCTTCCAATAGCCTCAGCTACACGCTGAGACCTGGATAAGGTTTTAGCTACTCATTTGTGGATTTTGCTGGCCTTTTCTGCTGCCCACCCAACACTCTCATGCACCTAATCCCCCATTTCCTCAGCCTTCATCGTGCTCGGAGCTGACTAGATTAATGGGACATGCTAATATGTCAGGCCTGAAAGGAAAGCAAAGAGCTGGTTGTGTTTGAATTCCACATTAATCTACTTGGCAATGAAGCTATAAATCAAAACCTGGAAGTTTTACCAATCTGAAAAGATGTGTTTAACATTCCAGCCCTTTCCTTCCTCTCTGCTGCCCAGCATTGATTTGCAGAGCCATTTACAGCGGCATGGCAGGCTTGCAGAATTCTGCTTTTACTCCTGAGTCCCTAACTATTCATAGGCACAGTAAGCAGGATGAGAAATGACAGTGAGGCAAGAATGAATTTCCCAGATTGTTCCCTTATGAGCAGAAAGACCCCATTCCTGATGGCCAGTTCCCAGAAAAAGGGCAGAAGGGTTTGGGGCTGAAGCACAACATCTCCCAACAGCTGGCTGCTCACCAGAAGGCTCAAACATGCTTGTCATTCTGCCGTGACTTCAGCAAGATGCCAAAGCAAATGGGTTTATTCCCTGCTCCCTTCAGGTCTGCTAAACCTCTCCATGAATGGGGAGGCGTAGTCCTACACCTCATTTTGCTCCTTTCCAAACCAGGAGCTCTGAGTGAGCCTCTCTCAAGCTTTCAACATCTGTTGGTGTGTCCTCTGCAGGGAAAATAAAATTGTGGCTTGGGGCTGGTGAATAAAAGGAGTGAATTATCTGAACATCACGCTCAAGAGGGATGGAGGTTGGAGGCTGATGTGGCTGAGTGCATCGGGGTGGGAAGGATGGTGGCAGACAACCTGGGCCTCCTCTGCTGGTGGAGCAAGGAACACAGAAACCATGAAAACCACCTTCTGGGCTTTGATACCTGCTATCTCTGGTCCAAGAGGAATAATGGTGTGTTCAAGCACTGCAAAAGCACCTTCAGTGCTAAGGGGCTAAGAGTAATGGGTGATTGATATAGCTGGAAACCAGCTAGTGAGCTGGGAGCTGCAACCTGATGTTGCCTTGCAGCAACCTCCATCCTGGCACTGGGGTGCCCAGAGCCCCCATATGTTCCCAAAGGACGTTGGCTTCTCCATTTGTTCCTACAGAACCTTCTCCATCACTCCTTGGCCCTTTATCCTCCTGCCAGCATGGCAAAAGCAGTCTCTTGCTCTTCATTTCAGGTTTAACGTTCAATCCCTGGATGCTACAGTCCAGCTCCCTCCTTAATCCCATTGCCTCGAAGTGGATATATGGGGAGCAATGAGGTATTGAAGGCAATTCTGCTCTCCTGTCTGTAGCCCCCAGCGAGTCATTTGGGCCATCTCTGCCTCAGTTTCTAGGGCAGTAAAATAGACATGATGCTACTTAACGCCTTTGCAAAGTGGTTGGTGAATACAAAGCAGTGCACTACTGCTTGCAGGAATTAAACAGCTGCGAGGTTTGGTCCTGCAGCTCCTCCAGAGGCTGCTCTGCATCCTGCCTGGGACTCGGTGGGAGCAGTTGGTGGGATTTGGAGCAGACAGTCACATAAACACATTTTTACTGAAGATGTAGGTCCCGGTCTGCTTAATGTTCTTTGACACTGCACAGGCAGGGCCGGGAAGCTAAAACATTTGTTGATGGATTTGGAGATTAAATAAATAGTGAAGTATCTTCAGGATGTTAAAATACAGAGCTGACTGCCTGCAATAAAGCAGCCCTCCCCCAGCAGCTCCTAAAAGGGCAGTGTTTCCGCAGCAGCCAGCGCTGTGTTCATTCACTGGGATGTTTTTTGTAGGTCAGAGCAGCCAGACATCTTCTGGGCATGGGTAAAAATGCACCCGGCAGCTCAGTGGCATCTTGCACAACTGAAAGCTTCGGCTGGAAGTTTATTCTTTGCTATCTCCTTTCCTCAATGGGTTGCAATCACGCAGTTGGAAAGCCACTTGGTGGATCACAAAACACAATTAAAATACAGCAAACGTTCAGCACAACTGACCTAGAGTAAGTAGATACCAAAGGCCTCTAGTTCTCATGTGTCCTGAGTGCCACAGCATCACTTAAAGACAATGAGAAATGGTTTTACTCAGTACCTCTGAAATTAAAATCCAGCTTGGAGATCAAAAATTTTTGATTGTTTCAGTCTCTCTTATAACTACTGCTCACAGCCTGAGCAAAAGCAGACTTGTGATTGCCACGTCAGTATGGATCTGAAGGCTGAAACCTGAAGTGGACAGGATGGGATCCTGATCAGCACACCCAACATCACCCCAAATTGCTATTCCATCTACCTCTGCTAGTGTGTTGCCACTGAATTCCCTACAGCCAAGAAAGCAAAGTCTCACTTGGTCTCTTCCAACCTAGAAATTCTGTGATTCTGTGATTCTGTAAATACAGGGAAATGGTGCCCAGAGATGGGCAGTGACTGCAAGACCTCTGGGTTTTGTCTGTTTGGAGAAGGTAGAAATTCTATTAGGGTGAATTTGGTACCTTGGGTTCTGATGCCATTCAGGAGGGAAATCCCATGCTCTGGTGGGAACCTGCACAGATGTTCTCCAGGGCCACGAAGTAAATCCAGGTGTCATGAAAGTGCAGAAGGTACAAGCTATGCACGGACAGGCTGTGATGCAGACACCTACAGATCTCCATCAGGACAGAAAGGTGCTGAGGAAGCTGCCATGAACCAGACTGATGCTGTTGGGCAAAGCCAGGCGCCTCGCCCTGCTCAGACCCCTTGGACCAGGCAAACCCATGCCTGGTCTTGATGCTCACACCCACATGATCACACAAACATATTTCCCTATCACCTGCTCCTACCTGCTCTGAAGAAAAAAGGAGAAAAAATGAGAAAAATATTTTATGCTGTACTGACACCCCCAAGTCAACTTCAGCAAGGCTGAACCTGCAAGTGATTCCAGAAGAACAGATTCACTGGGAGGAGATTAGATCAAAGAAGAAAGCATAAAAGAAAGGGATATGTATATAGTGGTGTATGAGAATATTTTGCTCAATTTTACAAGGTTATCTAACATTTCTTTTTAGGGCTGTTTCAGTTCTGGTGCCAGGCAGAGGTGCTACAGCTGATCTATGCTCCGCTCTCAAGATGCAGTAGCAGCAGGGATTAATATATTGCAGCAACAAAACTAGCACAGTCAAGAGATTATTTGTTCATCTAAACACCAAACAATGTAAGAACTCTCTGTGTCCGGGTGGGAAGTTATTAAACTGTCGGGCTCTCTGTCCCGGCAATACTCCGCTAAAATACTCCGTCAGCATTTAAGCAGGAGGATGCTGGCTGCTGGAGGAAATGTAGCTAGGATTAACATGCATAAATTCAGAGCCTGTTATCAGCTCATGCTGGTCACTGCTAATACCATTGCTTCTGGCTGGGAAGAGCAGCTATGAGATGCCTTTCCCAAGCAAAACCCCACCCAGCAGCAATCTCCCAGTACCCGGCCCACCATTTCTGGCCCTCTCCAAGCTGGAAGCTGATGGGTGATAAACAAATAACCTCAAGCAAATAAGGTGGCATGGTTTTAATGAGCTTCTGCAGATGTTCACTGGTTCTGGCTGAGAAATGGGCAGCCACTCAGGCCAGTTTGTGTCCCACCCTCTCCAGTGAGCGTCAGGCTGCATCAATGCTCATGGGGTGGGAGGGGAGGCATCTTTGCCAGTCCCATTCTCCTGGTGGGTCTAAGGGAAGGGGGATAACATGCCATGGACATGATATAATGCCATGCAGGGCAGCTAAAGATGTGCATGTTGTAATGCAAATAGTGCACTTGTGCATGTGTTCAGTGCACATCAGGGCAAATCAGGTATTAGACCACCGATCCCAAGAGAGCTGTCACACTTCCATGGGCAGCAGCATCCCCCAGTGCCTGGTATTTAGGCTGGCATAGGAGATTTATAGTCTGAGCCTCGATGCATCTCCTGGCTACTCAGTTTTTAGGGATGGTTTCACATGGGTAGAGGGTAAAGTGAGATTCAGCACTGAGCTGCCTTGCTTCCCCTTCCCGTGGCCAAGTGGGAAGCTCGGTTCACATGGAGCCATCACCTGATACCTCCCACAGTGGTTTCAAGCTGTACCCAGGGCCACCAGGGTAATCAGTGGGATGTGGGGTCCTTCTGGGCAATGGGTTTGTGTTATTGGCTGCAGGCATCCTCTAGGATAAATGAATACTTAGAATAAACACACTGCCCATGCCTGCTGAACTCCAAAGGCAGCCATAAAATCTATTCTTGAAGTCGGCAGAAACCAAAGCATGATTTGAAGCTGGTTCAAAACTTGCTGAAATTGCTCTAAGCCTTCCCTTGGTTTCCCTCGATGCAACACACACAGTTTCTACAGGCTCTTAATCTGGCCTCTTCTGTATAACTTGGCTTCACACATGGAGACTTCCAAAGCACAGGAAAAGCAGAACACTAAGCAAATAGGAGTAGCAGAAAATGCCTTTTCCAAATGCAAACACCCATCAGTCAATTCAACGTCCAGCATTAGCCAAACCAGTGAAGCCGATAAGTATTGTAATGGGTTTATCCCTGCAGCAGAATAAACATCTAGCCTCAGTTGTCTGATTAAAAAAGCAGACGAGCTGGATGCTGGTTGGCTTACAGCAACCTTTCAACCTGGGCTCACCTACGGACTGGAATAAAAGTTGCTACTCAACTTGGCATCCAGTTCCAACATCTTCGCTGTGACGTTAACGCAGAGGATTTAACCCAGTTTTGTCGGTCCCAGTAACAAACACAATTTATTAGAGCTGTTAGCTTAGCTCTCCAGAGCAGCCAGCCCCAAAACTCCGCATCCGCTGCTCAGAGCAGCAGAGGGGAAGGCAGCCTTCATGCCACGTAACACATTTACGGGATAAAACAAAAGGTTTGGGCAATCAGATGCCTCAGACTTGCCAGACTGAGCAGTCGGAAGGCATTGCACAAGTCACTTAGGGACAACCAGTGCCTCTGCAGCTTAAAACCGACCGCGCCTGCCCATTTTCTACCAGCAGGTTACATGTCTCGAGGTGTCCTTTCCTCCATGCAAGTTATAAATTGCTTTTGTGCCACCATGGGGACAGCTCGAGGACACAGCACAGCTAAGGTTGGCCATACTTACAGGTATAAAGCTTCATAAGGAGAGAACAGAGCAGGGTGACACTTAATTCCCATTATTCCCCACCACGCTATGGGAAGGAGATTTGGGACCAGTGTTCAGCCTCAGGAACCCCACCACCATCCCCAAATCCTGCGTTTCTCCCCCACTTTAGGTCTCTGCCCCACCACCCGAAGTGGGACCCACAGCGGGTGGTAGGAGCAGGACTGGACCCCGTGTGGCTCTCCAGGAGGTTTCCCTGCTGCAGCACCAGGATTTGAAGGTCTGGCCTGGTGTTTTATAACCCTACCTGATAAACGGCTCTGGAAATGCACCATGGCTTCAGCATGAGCTGCAGGACCCTCAGATTTCCAAAGCGGCAAGTCCTCAGAGCTCGGGACGTCAGGCTCCACACCAGGCTGTCCCAGCTGTAGAGCAGATCCTCAAAGCCAAAGAGCACAGCAGCCATGCCAGCTCCCCCTGTGAAACGCCCGCGTCTCCCTGCTCGGGGGCGATCGGCTGTTCCCCAGGCGCCTTTAGGGACTGCAAGGTTAAAAAGTCACAGCCATTTCCATCAAAGGAGGAGCAGCAAAAGAAAAGGAAAAAAGCAAAAACAAAACAACGACAAAAAAACCAACCCCCCAAAAATACAAAACCACCAAACCAAACCCGACAACAAAAAAAGCAGCAGCCAAAATAAACTGGGGATGTGCCTTTCTCCCTTCGCACACACCCTTCAGGATGTGGTTTGTCCCTGCCTGTGTCTTCTCAAGGCGAGTTCTGCTGCACCCGGGGGCGAGCAGGGAAGAGGTGAAAATACCCCTCCTGACTTGGGGAGGCAATCGCACATCCCTCGCGGAGGGCTTCGTGGATGCACTGCATCACCTCCCAGCTCTCCGCGGCAGAACCAAGAAGCAAACTCGGATCCAAAGTCATCACTTTGAAAGCTCGGCGCTGGGACTCCATCCAGAGGGAGGAAAAAAGCCGCTCGCTCTCCCTCTGCCAACATTCCCAAGACATTCCAGAATGGGGCTTAACTCTTTCAACCACTCCCAAACAACAGCTGAGAAGACAGCTTTGCCACATGCAACGTTTCATCCTTTTGTTTTACACGTTGACTAGCCATTGTACGGTTACAATCCAGTCTTTTTTTCACCCAAATGTCTCTTTTGGAGTTTTTACACATTTTGGACCCAGAAGGATACTCGGTCTTCATGTGAGACTTATGTAACTGTCTGAAAACCAGCCTATTTACCCAAGGGATGATATCTTGGAAAGTTGCATGGATTAAACAATATCTATTTTAAATCAGTCTGATTCAGCTGCTGTGGACATATTTTTAACCCTTGCCAAGCTTGAATTAGTAAGGGGGGGTCTCATCCGAGCAAGCACAGGAGAATGTCATTCAGTTCTCCACAGCTGAGCTGGACACAAAAGTGCCTTTTTAATATGGTTTTGGAAATAATTTAACACCACAAGGCCTTTGCAGTCCAATTAAATCACCACAAAATCCATGTGGTTAAATTGCAACGCTTTTTTTTTTTTTTTTGACTAAATTCTTCTGCTCCTCATCCTATGCTTTTTCTGATAAGGTTTAATAGCCAGGTGGAGAAACTGAGGTGGAATTGTTTTTTACCAAAACCATAGAACAAATCAGCAATCTTGGTGACAGCTGTCTATCTTTTTTCACTCATTTCACTCTCCCTACAAAGAATTGTGCAGGAAAAGGACTTGAAGGGAGCCAGATGGGGATTGCCTACATGGAGGCATTTTTTAGAGGGTTAGACAGGATAGCCCCACTTTGAGCTGAAATTATGAGGGACCTGCAAGCACTGAGCCCCTAAAACATCGGATGTTGGGTTCTCATAAAACAGAGCTGAGAAGATACCACTTCCCTAAAGCCTCCATCGTTTCTCTCATTTACTCTCTGGATGGGGAAGGAGCAGGGACATTCATTACTGGCTGGTTTTCCATAGCCTTGTCCCAAGCTGACCCCAACCATGGTTTGATCTGGAGGGCACGAAGTGAGCGGTGCATCACGACCACATCGTGAGGATGCTCATCAGCCCATTGACAGGGAGGTGAAGGGCCAGGAAAATAAAGCTGCAAAATTCACGTTTTCAACCTAATTGCTTCTTCAGTGCACCATTTTTAGAGTAGCATCATAAAAAAAAAAAATATTTATTTCGACCTTATTAGATGCTACTTATCCTGCAAAGTGCTGTTTTCTTCCCTCCTCCCTCTGACCCCATGTGTCTGTTTTCTTGGTGTCCAGCCTCTGTTCCTAGTCCCTCCTTGCTCATCCCCTCGATGATTTCTTTGCCTTCCTGTAAACTAGGTAACACACTGCCTCCATTTGTAGCGAGATAGACAAGGGACCAGGAACTATAAAGCCTCATTTGGAAGAAAGATATTTTTTATATAACTTGACAAGACAATATTTGCTCCAGGCTACAGCCTAGTGCATAAGATCTTTGCCTGGGAGCACAAGAGAGGAAAAGAAAGAAATGTGTTTGATAAAGGAAAACAGAAGGGGGAAGAAACCATCGCGAGTGATTGCTCTGGGATGTGATCTAACCCCTTTGGTATTCTGCAAGGGGGAGAGGAGGGGAAATGGAGGATATGCCACAGGTTTAAAATTAGCTGCTCCACATGTGCATTTGGTCTTTCTGTGTGTTTGAAAGGAGACTTTTGGCCCCCTGTCCCAGCTTGGTAATTACTCAACAGATGAAGGCAGCTCTGAAGGAGCATTTTCACTCCGCTGATGACATAATCAGACTTTCAGAAAACACTTTCCCTACATATTTATTTAACTGATAGACTGGAGCAGGCTCCTTAGGAGTCACTTGAGTCTATAGGAGGCCCAGCGAGCATCTGAATGTGTAGATTTACCTCCATGATTAGAGCAGATTGTTTGGTTTCCTGCAGAGGTTTTCCTGCTGATTAGACACATACTATTTTTGAGGGGGTAAAAGCTGCCTGAATGCAGATTACCCGGCCCAGCTAGCAGCTTCCGATGGAACTGCAGCCCTGGATGTTTCTCAGGCAAAGGCAGACCTGTCCCCTCCAGAACCCAGCATCTCTGGACCCTGAGGGGGAAATTAGTCCTGGAAAAAGGGTACAAACTGCCTGATTGTGGATTGAGCAAAATAAGGTAGGTTTGTGATGAAATTCTTTTCTGGAAGCACATAGGAGAAGGTGCAAATGTGTATCCAAAGAGGCCAGAAGTACTTGCTACAGGGAGCAGCAGAAGTGAGAGGAGTAATAAAAGAACGAGACTCAATGACTTTGCTCTTCTGCTGAAGTACACGCTAAGTCCCTTCTGTAAAATCATCTTACATTTCCGTAAAACACAGTTACATTCACCTTTTCTGAGTTCAGTTGGGAAAAAAAAAGGTCCTCTGCACTCTACACAGATCTATAGATATTTGCAGGTCTTCCCAACGCAGCCTCTCTAATTATGCACTGATTATTTCCCGCTGTCTCTGAGAAAATGTCAGGCAAAACATTTACTACGAAACCTCCCACGTTTTACTGACAGTCCAAGGGCTGTTACTAGGGTATAAAAATAGCTCCTTATCTTCCATGAAAAAAAAAAGAAAAAAGAAAAAAAGAAAAAAAAAAAACCATTGGGCTGCTGCCTTGTTTCACAGGGCTGTCACCGAAGGCTGAGGTTGGGTTTCTCCACCCAACCCCATCACTGAGCTCCTTCTCACCGTGGTCCCTTGACAGCCCCCCCGGTGCTGATGTAGGTTGATGCTGCCTGCACTGGGAGCTCGAGAGATGGGTCTACATTTTTTCCTTTAGGCAGATGTTACGTTCTGCCCTCGGAAGGAGAAGTGCAGCATTAATCTCCAGTGCTCTTTCGAGTAAGTCCCTACCCACATCTTTCCGATGGGTGTGGATGTGCCTGGGGGTGTTGACAGACAGACGAGCCGGGTGGAGAGCGGCTTCCTTTGAGTTTGCTGTGGATGTACCAGAAATATCCTGTTTCTGCTCAGCATATGGCCCCAACGGTCCCTGCAGCTCCAGGCCAATGGGCTCTTTTAAGTCTTATTTCAAATCCATTATCCTTTTTGATCTTTATTTCTCTATAATGTTAAGAGGATAAATGTTGTTAGATCTTCCTGTGTAAAGTTCCCTTTAATGTGGAATCTTCATGCTTTCTTGTGCTGGAAACTGCTTTTTTTTTTTTTTTTTTTTTTTTTTTCCCAACAATCGTTTTCTTGGAAATCTTGTGTTTTCCGAGATGTTTAGCTAGCTGCATTTTCCTCCTTGTGCCTTAATGACACATCGTTTTCTTGGCTGATGAGACAGAATCAGATAGGGATGACCCACAGTCAAGTGAAAAAACACATGGAGAAGGAGCTACCACCTTCCTTCACGTGTGCCTACAGCCAGGGCCTTTGGTGGGGGCTTACAACATTCAGCTCCCTCCCATAACTGCTCTGGACCACAAACTCTGCAGAGATTTCCAGACAGGCATTGGGCTCCCAATCCCTTTGAGAGTCTGAGCCTCTGGGCTTGCCCTGTTCCCACCCCAACCAAGGTGGTCTCATCTCTCAAGTCAACCCATCTGGTCTTCTCCCTCTTTCCCCTGGCAAGTGGCCTCACTGCCACCCAAGGAGGGACCGTGGAGGGTTTCTGCGTGTTCAGGTCAGTGCAGGCCAGTTGGAGCTTCCCAGAGTACAAAGACTAGATACCAGGGGCTTTATTTCCAGTAGCTTTGCCAGGTTTTGAAGTTTGTATAAGCAAACATTGGAGGAAAGGGTTTTAAAAGAAGCTTGGCATGGTTTTTTTTTGAGTTGAAGAAGCAGATCCTCAGACTTTGAGGGCTATAATAGACAATATATATGTTCTAGGCATAGGAAACATACCTAAATTTTAAAAAGAGTAAAAATCGAGTATGGATATCTAGACTGGCCTGCTAAAAGCTTTGTTCAAATGCCTGTGCCCATTAGAGCAATGAAAATGAAGAGTAACTCTGCTGACCCTGCAATCATTTTGGATTGCTGTAATATAATGACCTCCCTCTGGCTGGGCCATGAGACCTGGGCAATAATCCTGCTTGCACCCGTGTAGCATTGAATAGGGGGCACAAACCCTCCTAGTTCCCTTCTCTGGAGCTGAAGGTCAAGAAGCCACTTGTAGGATTATCTTCTTGGAGGTTTTCTGCCCTATGTAAATGTGAGGGACACGTCTGCATCACACCTTCCAGCCTCACCCATCACATGTACCCCAGCCACGGATGTAAAGAGCTTCCACCCCACACCCCCTGGCCACTGACAGCCAGGCAACTCTTCTGCAGAGAAAATGCCAGAAACTGAAGGCTTCTCTGCCAGTTGCATTTTAAGATGAACATCATGAGTCGGAAATCCTGGCCAATTTCCTCAAGATGTTCTCACAAGCCCATATGGCCTAAAATGTTCCATAATGAAAAGAACTGCTGCTTTGCAGCAATAACTGAATGAAAATTTACTATTCCAGTCATCCACCTTGATCATAATATCTCTAAAGCTTTCTGAAAATGTGAAGTGCTCTGGCAGTGCTAAGTATTATCGTTATGCGAACAGCAGCTCCTTCAGCAGCAGGCTGTACGTGTCCTCACTTTAGAGGGATTTTTATTGACTGACACAGGAGAGTATGTCATATCCTCAAATCATACACATTTAATTTCCTAAAGTAAGCTACGTTAGTGATTTAACAAGGTTTAAAAGTAAGCGAGTCCTACGAAGCTGGGCTCGTACTTGTCCCTAATGTTCAAGCTGCTCAAGTGATTTCACTTCTACGGCGCAGAGATGTGAAAGAGATTGTGCAGAGATTTGTTATTAAATCCTCTTTCTCTGTGAGCGCTGCAGTGAATGAGTCTGCGGGAGGGGATGTAGGTCAGAGCAATGTATTAAGTAAATAGTGCAGAACAGCCACGGAAAGTGAATGGCGAGATCTTAAATACGATTATTCACTTTGGAAACCCAAGCTTATGATTAAGTCCGATCCCACTGGGGACGGTGATGTCCTGTGACTGGGGTGCCCAATCAAAGCCGTGCACACTCGCACATGCCCATCACTGCTAGGTTCATCATCGTGCTGCTCTCCTGTATTGTTTGCAGAAATGCTCAGGAGAATTACTTTTGGCCAGAAGGAAAGAAAAACTAAAAAAAAAAATAAAAATCCCAGCCTGCTTAGGAGGCACGTATAGACAGAGGGCAACGGAAAGCTCATCCAGCAGCTGAGCTGCTTTCCTTCCACGTTACTCACTGCCGTCTAAAATAGCCTTTGGCAAGGTTCAGGGGGAAGCAACGTGAACCTCAGGCAAGGCTGTGTTTGTGCCCATCAGGCAGGCGCTGAATTTCAGATGAGATTGAACACACCTGGCTGCTCACCGAAGGAGTCACACCTGTTCACTTACACTTGCCTTGCTTCTAACTTTTCTTTATCCCTTTGGTGGCTGAAGCAAATATTTGCATTTACGAGGGGTTCCCCAGTACCCACGTATTCACATAATTCCTAATTATACATTTAGCATGTGCTTCTCACCCCTTCTCAGAAGATGCTGGACAAGCTGTCGAAAGTCCATGGCCTTGGCCGTGGTTTGGAGGACACATTGCTGCACGTTGCAGGTGTCTCCCAAGCAGCGCTATTTGCCTGGGGGAGAAGACAAATCTGGTGGCTCATAAAAAGCCAGTCTGCAGTTTTGCCCTATGGCAAGAAGGATAATTTAATGAAGGGCGGCCTTGCTGTCTATGTACAAATGTCCTGTTTCAGTAGAACATTTTCTTATAACTACTCCTGCAGATATATTTAAGTAGTCTGTCTGATTCAGACCCTGTGGTAACACTCACAGCATTCAGCGCCTAATACAAAGTCTGTTCTGTTCACAGACAAGAGCTGAGCGTTTCATTAAAAAGAAGGAGGGCAAAGGGAACATATTTTAGAAAATCAATGGACCAGATTTCTCACGTTTGATGTTGCTTATGGGTTGGAAAGCCTGCTGCTGTCTAAGTTAAAACACATATGTTTAATTTATTCTGAAGCTCCTTATACACGATCATTTCAAATAAATGCCTGCTTCTTAGGATGTAATAGTCACTGGGAAGGGAGGAAGGATATAATATAAGCAGGTCAAATTTGACCTTCCAAGTAGCAATGAGAAGGAATCTGGTCCTCTTCCAGAAAAGTCATCAGTTTCCTGAGTAACATTAGACAAGTCACATAACTTTATGGGTCTCCATTTCCTCAGTAGATTAATTCACTGGCATTTGTCAGGTGCTACGAAATCTCAGAGGAGCTGTTTTACATTAAAAAATAAATATGTGTTCAGCCTGCTGGAAAGCCAAATGGTCCTATTCCGCAAGAGTTATGCAGCAAAAAGCAGAAATACTGAAGATATCTTTGATCCATAATGCACTGTCTGTGTTGAAAGATCCTACACTGATTATCAAAATAGGCACAACTGTGGGTGAATAAATGATCCCCGGGGTGAAGGCTGGTTATGTACATACACACCCCCTGTGGGAGCAGCACTGTATACATCCAGGTGGTGCTAAATGCACCTGGGGAAGGTGCCGTGGAGGAAGGTGATGGCTCTGCTGACTCTGGAGTACAGAGGTCCCAGGGGAAACCATGGCCTGAGCTGCTAACACCACAAAGCACGATGCCTGCCCACTCATTCATAGCATCTCCACGGGGCTGACACATGGGACTGCTGTGGTTATCTCTGTTGCCACAGAACAATTAATCTGCAGATGGGAAACTTGGGAGTCAGCGCAGGGGGATTAAAGCACTGCAGCAGATCTTCACACAGAGAGCATCTCCCCAGCTGGGACCAGTCAGACCTTCTCCGCAGAGCATGAGAGCTGACCTCTACCCCGTTTACTCCCGAAACGCAGACCCCTGTGGTTGATGCTAATGGAAAATCTCCATTTGCGTTGCAGGACAGCGCTGGATCCGTGCCATCTTAAGTGATAATGCATGCACAGTTGACAGAAGATGATAACTTGTGCTTACGTTGCTGCTCAACTTAAAACCCTGTACAAACACCAGTTTCTATTGCCTCACAATGCTCTGGGAGATTTGCATCTTTGATCTGCCACCAGAGCCGTGGATAATCTGGGACAAGAGGCCTGATGTGCCCGTGTGGGACAGCCAGTCGCTCTTTTCCCCTTTTTTAAGCTAATTTCTGCAGCTGCTGTTACACCCACATACCCCCCAGCATCCCCAGACGGGGTGCAGAGCTCCAGGAGGTATAAATAGCAGCCCAGACTCCGTCTGCGGAGGTGGAGTGCAGTTAATCAAACTCCCCCATGCTCTGCCTTCCAACCTGATGATTTACAGCGTGGAATTCAAACTCACTGCCTTGCTTGTTTGCTAACACGTCTGGAAAATGGATCGAAAGCTGACGGATCGAAGCAGCGAGTCAGTCACCTCGTTGTCTCTATGGACAGAAGACCGAAGCTGTTCAGAAGTTAAAACAAAGAGGATTTACACTCTTGACTTGGAAATTTATGACTCATTCCCATTTCGGTCGTTGTTCGAAGCAGCTGTCATTTCCCCAGCCCCCAAAACATCCATGCCATAAAAAATAAAACCCATAAGCTCTTTGCTGCCCTTATCTCGATGCACAAAGAATTCAAATGTTCACGTTGCTAACTGAAACTTGACTTCCTGTTATTAGGAAGGACATCCTAGTATTTAAAAACATGAGATTTTTATTTTTTTCCCCTTCTTCAATCCAGGCAGAATGTCTAATGATTCTGGGGTTTGTTTCCTGCTTGTAATTAAGTAGGTCACAGCTGCAAAGCAAGAGAACAAGAAAATATTCAGATCACACAAAGCCAAGAATGATTAAATCATTTGCAGCTGAAGGATATGGCAGATTTTTTTTTTTTTCTATTTTTTTTTTTTAAGAAGCCTCAAGTCTGAGGAAAACAAATGCAGGAACTTTTAAGAGAATGATGAACTTGGAAGTTCTGCCCAAGCGCCACAGTAGCTCGGAAAGAAAGAGTGATCAAAACCCAGCTAACGTTGTTCACAAGTCAAATAGCTTTCTGTGGTTGAAACGAACTCACTTCGTCACTGCTCATGGCCATATATTCCATCCCTTCAGTTCTCTTTGAACCACATGTAAAAGCACCCTAATTTCTCCTGGGCAGTTGCCACTAGGCCAGATGTGGCAGAGCTCTCCGTGTCGGCCTGAAATGCCGTGCTCTGCCTCTCTGGTGGGTCAGACACAGCACACACACCCTGTGCCACTCCAGACACAATTCAGTCACACCACAACCTCTCCCAATTCTGGAAGGTTCCACGGGGCTGATGGTCCTTTGATCTGCACTCACAGCTCTTGGTGTCACCCCTTTTTGGCTCCCACTCCATCTCCATTTAGGATGGTGAGCCATTCTTGTTGCCTACATGACTACCTTCATCCCACAGACAAGTAGTAGGGCATGGTCCTTCACCCTTAATGAGCCATTTACACATGGGTTGGAGAACCTCCAAGAGCAGGGTTAGGATCTGGGGTTCATCCTCATCCCAGACAGGCATCAGCTAACAAAGTCATGCCACAACCTTGCAAAGCAGGGAAAAGCTTCCACTGTGGAGCTGGGGTGTCTGTCTGTGAACTGGGCACTTCAAGACAAAGTTGGTCCTATCTGACCTCATTTGGGTTATTGCAGGATTCAGAAGGAGAATAGAGAGCAGAACATTTCCATCATGGTGCTTTTTGAGGGTGCATTTGCCTAGGCTTTGGTATAAACCAGAGCAACACCAACACGCCTCCAAGACATTGCTCAGACAAAACAGGGGATGGAGAACAACCTCCCTGCCACCTTCACCTTGCCCAGGTACGGTACTTGGGATCACTCCGCACGGGATGGAAAGGAGATGAAACAGGATACTCAGACATGAACATATTAAACCACTACCTAGGTTTATAGGGCAGTGGAGACACATCCCAAAAACACTGTAGCTCTAACAATAGGGCTGTTATTCTGGACAGTGAGAGAAATGGTCTTTGGGAGGATTTCTGTCTGAAACCTACCAAAATCAACAACAGACAGGGCAGTGGTGCAGTCAGACGAGGAACACTGCCTTGGGAGGGAGCACCCTGACTCTGATTTCAAAACAGGGCTTTAGTTTTGTCAGAAAAGCGGTTGAGACAGCACAGAATAACAGCGACAAAAACATATCGCTGTTTCCATAAAACCGTGATCACAGGAGACACAAATCCCAGCGATTTTAAATTGCTGATGACCTCATGTTTTCTCAAGCTCTGACTGGGGAGCCGTGATGGGAACGAAAAGCCCACGTCCATGGTATTCTGGGCTCTGTCCCTGCCTGACCGGACGCGATCAGTTCACTCCGGGATAAGGGAACGTGGACCTTTTATGTGAGCATTTCTTGGCTTGGCAAGCTAGGAACTCGGGGCGGGGGGAGAGACGGTCACAGCCTCCCTGATGGGCGATCGTTACAAAACACAAACAACGAAGGGTTTCTTAGAGCTTGGTCTCTGGGGAATCTGAGGCCAGTCCTGCAGTCTCTCCTTGCAAAGCGCTGACCTCATGGGAGAGGGACTGCGTGCAGGAGCGTGGTGACACATATCAGGGGCTGCAGAAGATGCCTGGTCCAGCTTCATGTGATCTGGGACATCTGGAGTTGTGGCCTTCTGTCTGGAGTTTTTTTAAAAGATGCCCATTTTTAGAAAGTTTTGCTCCCTTCCTTCTGAAACGGGGATGGAGGACTTCTAGGGAAGGGAAGTTGTTGTCCTCATCAGCACTGGGCTCTGTAGGGAGTGTTCAGAGACCTCACAGCATCTCTTGGCCTTTGCAGGAAAACATTCATGCTACCCACACCCTTGTCCTGAGTCTTTCAGCAATTTCCCTTCCAAATGAGGGGGAAAACAGACCCCATGGATTAGTACAAAGCAAAGCTCAAGGACAAAAATTTTCAAAATACTGCTGTGACTCTGAGCTCGGCCAGCACTGCACGACCTGCTGCGACTGATTTTTAAGGAAAAGGGGCTAAATCACCAACAGGCATCAGCCTACTTTTCTTTTCTCTGGCAGCAGCCCCCAGAAGCTGGAATTTGGCCCCAAGGCCATTTTAACTGCTCTCCGGTGACTGATTAGATGCGCTGGCATGTGCTAACATAACTGAGCTGACTGTGCTCTTAGAAATCAACGTCCTCTGTTTTTATGACTCTTCTTGGCCAGGTTCCCACGTGCTGTAACTGAAGCAAATCCTTTTTTTTTCATCTGCAGGAAACTGCCACTATTGGTGCATTTGAAAGTTTACAGGAGGATACTAGATGGCTGCCTTAGCGAAGGCAAGGATGGAAAAAAAGGAAGCTTTCCAACAATTCAGTGTGGAAATTATGAAAATTGGAAGGCCTCCTCCCAGTCCCTGGTGTGGTTTGCAGCACGGGTTGGGTGGAGAGATGCTGGAGAAGGAGGAAGGGAGTGTGGATGTGCATTTCCAGCCATCAGGAACCCTGAAGCTTGATCCTGCTTGAAACTCACCCGGATTAGGACAGTGTCACCAATTCACCTTGGCTCTTACTCTGAAAGCCCCCTGTCTGCCAAGCAGGAATGACAGTACTGGCTGGGTCTTGTACAGTTTGGTGAAGATTAATGTCTGTAGAGCCCTTAGAAGATGGAAAGCCCTACATATAGTAAGAAATCATTTTTAAGTGTGGCTAGGACTGCCAAGCTTCCCTCTTGCAGTAGCCTATCTGTCATATTAGCCTTGACAGGTTTTCTTGGCTGATATTTTCAAAAACTAGGAACTCCATGCTCTGCCCTTAGGTGGGCAAGGGTAACAGATTTGAGCTCAGTTCTGAGGAAAGGAGACCCTGTGAAACATTCAATACTTGCTTTTCTTGTCTTTCTCTGACAATCTGGACCTTCTAAAGAGGACAAAATACCTGTGGGGTTTTAACTTTGCTACCTGCTGTCTGCTGAAGCATTCAGATTGATTAAGGGAAGACTGAAGGACAGAAAGTCACTTGTTGCTGTCCTCATTCAGCTTACCAAGATACTCCAAAGCATTGTGGATAATACTACAACCCATGCAAGACAACCCTACTGGTTAGGGGTTTACTATGGCTACTGACTGTGTATCAAAAGGATTAATTGAAGGAAGATGCTAGGGAGCTTTTTGGCATGTTGTGGAGGAGGAAAAGGACATTGCCCTTCTCTCTGAAAAGCAGTCTTTTCCCACAGGTAATACTGATCAAGGGGAGCACACTGATCCTGTGCTCTTCCCCTGAGCATCTCAAAGTGCTGTTACCCAACAAAAGCTCAGCATCTGTTTCAGATGCAGTAAACATAGGCACCTATGCAGAGAAACTGATATGGGATACACATTGCTCTGAATGTCAGGATCTATCTATCCTATAATAAAAGAGAGGCATTTGGAGGAAGTGCAAATACAGAATCTGATCCCTTTCCTATTTCCCCAGCTGCTCACACAGGTGAGGTATCTGGCACTTTACCAAGCCTTCAGTAATAAAGTTGTGCATTTTCAATAATCATCAAAGTGAGGTAGCACTTACCTCAAGCCTGTAAGAAGATAAATGTGGAAGATTAACCCTGAAGATGGCCATGGGGCTGTCCTTCAGAGCAGGCTCGGGCATTTCCTCAGGGTCTCTGAATGCAAATGTCTCCTAAAGAAGCAGCAAGCACCACGAGCTTCCCAAGCGAGATGCAAACACAAAGACTCCCAAAACTGAATGACTGCTTCTGCTGTCTGTGGAGATGCAGATATCTGAGCCAGGCTAGCCTGGATGCCCCAACTGGATCTGGTCTCCAGGAGTGAGCATGCAGAGCAGAAATGGGAGCCAGTGTTCATCTCCTCTAAATGGAAAAATTTTTGTTCCCTCTAAAGCTAATGGGAGACGGATGTCAACACAGAGGGCAATTCATCCCATCTTAAATTGGTTTTGAAGATATGGGATGGGTTGTCATCAAAAGACACACATTACTCTCTTCTTTCTCTACTAAAGATGCCTGAAGGGGTAGTAAAACCTCTTACTGTTGCATGAGATAAACTTGTAAAAGTAGGCTGAATGAAGTTGAAGGCAGTTGACGTGGGGAATACAAACCAACCAACCAGGACATAAACTCCTGCCTTAAATATCTTTTAGATGAGTTTCTCCAAAGCACATCTCATAAGTCATCTGTTGGGAGTTAGCAGGGTGGAAACTCCCTGTGGTAGAAACTTTTGAGCTAAGGTCAGTTGGGTTCACTCTCGCAGCGATTTCTATTTTGAACTATATTTGTAGTAGTATGGTATTTGTAGTAGTATGGTATTTGTTCTGCATGTCAATCTCCAAAGGGTGGATGCTTAGTGCAACAACATTAATTGCAGGTTATCAGTCCTTAGCTCTACTTTCACAGAGAGTTTACTTTATCTGTGATGATGCAAAACATGGAGAGAAAATAGACATCCTTGATCCCACACCATCAAGTCTTGGCGGCTTTTATAGAGGCTGTACTGGAAGCTAAGATGAATTTCAACCTCGGTTAAGAAGCTGGCTCACTTATTTCAAAGCCTGCGCAACCCTAATTACACCTTCTAAATATATTCCAGAAGTACAGCTGGATTGTGGAGTGTGTGAGGGTGACTAAATCGCATCATTTGTGGCCCATTATCTTTTCAAAAGCTTTTAATGTGGTATCATTGGGAAGTGGAGACTAATTGTGCTCCTTGCCTGTGCAATTTGGAGAGTTTGCTACTTCAGTCCCAACAAGAAAAATTAAAGTCTAAGAATCACTCATATCCATCTGGTGGTAGAATGAAAAGTCACCATTTCTTTGACGCCATTAAAAATGATTGAAACAATGAAGATAATATATATTTCACCAGAAAATAAGCTAAGCTCAGACAGAAAGTCTGACCATGAATTTTGAAGTGTGTTTGAAATTTGAGCCCAACTTTCCAAAATTCTTGAATCAGCAAAATACAAAGTGCGTGACTGCCTTCAGAACAGATTTCCTTTTGGTCTGAACAGCCTCTTTTATGACTTTTATTGGGCTGGTTAGAGGGGTCTGGGTGTTTGTGAGCTTCACTGAAGCTGCTGCTGTTATTTAACCAGCCTGGTCTGCACCAGAGATGTGCCAAGAGTGATAATGGGAAAGCTCTACGAAGGCTGAGCTCTGAAGGCTGAGTTGGTGCTCATCCACGTTTCTTTTTCCATGTAAGACCATTTACTACATCATGAACTAAATGGATGAAAAAATGATCAAGATAGCAAAGACTAGAAAAAGGCATGCATCGTACTTTGTACTTGATGTCTGAAAATGTTGTTAGCTCAGGAGATTGCTCAAGCAACATTTAAGCAACCCCTTCAAAGGATCACAAATTGATTAAGTCTAGAGGTATTCTGTTTGGATCTTCAAGTCTAGCAGAAGGCATGTCTAAGTCTTTCCAGGGATGAGCCCTGGCTGGATGCTGAGTTAGGACTAGGTCTTCAGGACGGATCGGGCTGGAAGCTCATAAATCAGGAATTTCAAATACACAAGCTACCACTTTGCATTATCTTTTACTTGTTGATCTTGCACAAAACTCAGTCTTTGTATGGAAAAGCCTTTTTGGAGGTTTCCTGTAGGGGTGTAGTTCCTGCCGTTTGGACTGTAGAACACTACCTTGAAGCAACCTGGTTTGGTGCTAAAGCATCACATCTCCTGAGCTTTGGGCTTCTGGTAGGCTACACGATTCAGGCATGGTACTAGTTGCAGGCTGGTTAGCTGGATGGCCAAAAGGATCCATGAACTACTGGAGATTTTCCACAGCCATCCTGCTCCAAACCCACATAACTGAATTTGCGTGACCACCCTCTCCCTTCACACAGATCCAAAAAACAAAAAACAAACAAACAAAAAAAGAATCAGCTCATTTTTGGCTCTGACCTCTGCTGCCTGCCCTGCTCTTGCTCGTCCCCTGCCCTGCCCTTGCTCTCCCAGGGTCTGGCCAACATGAAGGCAACAAATGCCAAACTCTAATGAAAAAAATCTTTTCATTTTCTGATAAAAACAAGGTTACAAAGCACTGGAAATTTCACAGAAGTGCCTCTGCTCATGAGGACTCCAGGCTTTGAGAGCTTCTGATAATTCAATTAAGCTCCAACCATTTGAAAACCAATTTGAGCAGTATCCCGGTTCCTAGCCCTGCAGAGTTCACCAGTCACTATCTATTAGCCTCTGCTGCACTCTCACCTCTTGCACTCTTAACCTGCTTAAATTTTGGGGGGATAAAGTCTGGCACAGCTCCTGATCCATTCCACAAAAAGTCTGGTTTGATTTGTTACACCTTTTAGAAATGTCACAAAATATTACAACTTCCAGACACCTGAGAGCGTGTGCCAAGCATTTGTCTGTCTAGGTAGAGTTCAAATTAAACCAATTCCCCCCAAATACTTGTGAACAGGTCAGGAAAGATAAAGCTCAGATGAAGCAGATAAAATTGATGTTCTGGCAGTCACAAGTGATTATATCAGAGCATTATACAGGTGACAGTTTTGCTACTTAAGCTTATCGTCTTATTCATTTTTTGTTTGACACAATTATTTGTCTATAGGGCTGGTGAATAATTCATTGCAAATAAACTGTGTTGCAAAGTGTTGCTTCTTATTTTTCCACTGCCCTAAGTTTGTATATTAGATTCATCAACTTGAGATTCGACTAACTTCACGAGAAAAGCTAAAACAACAGGAGTTCTTTGCTTCAAGGTCTCCCTTCTCTCTTGAGCAACTTTACACTCAATTATCTACTGCTCTTTTGTTATCCACAGTACCTGAGTAATTCTGCTGTCACCTTGGCAGTCTATCAGATCGGTACTGATGCTGACAAGGTAAGAGGCATGTCCAAAAAATGTCACTGAAACAAAAGTCTGCAGAACCTGCATGCCAGGTTAAGAGTTTGCAATCAAATAGCGTGAACTGGAAAGATCAACTTCCCCCAGAGCACTTGCTTAGTCGTGGTGTCAGAGTGAGCGCTGGCAGCATCACTCAGAGCTATGCACGAGAGGGTTTAACAAAATGAGGACCACGGCACCGCGAATGCCATGAGCTCTGCCTTGTTCCACCCCGGTGCAACGCTCACTACAGCCCTTTGTGTGAGAGGTTTCCAACCACTCTGCTCTTAAATGCACGCTGGAAAATGATTAATAACAAGCCAAGGGCTGAATTATGCTTTGTCCAGCAGGAAAAGAAAATCAATAACTCAGTAATAATTTGTGCAGTAGCAATACACACCCCAACTCTTTTGCTGGGCTTGCTCGAAGGCAATCTACTCTCTTGCCAAAAGCAAAGGTCGCCATAAGCTGCAGAACAGCGTGGGAAAACCTGCCTCAGACTTGGCCTGCAGAGCAGAGAGGCTGATTTTTTCTTCTTTTTTATTTTTTTTTTCAGCCCTGGGTTCTCTCTTCTCAAGAGAAATTTATTTATAGGAGGAATGACGTTTCCTGCTGCATTCTTAACATGCTTGCAGCTTGGGATAAGAACATGGGAGCTTTGTCTTTCACCATCTGTTTTTTATGGCAGTAAATATCCATTTACAGATTTATCTCTGCCCGATGTGTTATAAAGTCATGATACGAATGAGTGTTCGTGGATATCCATTCAGAGCAGACGTGTCAAAGGTAAATACCAGCCCTGGCTCCGTGTAGATTTGCACATGTGTATTGGGCAGTTGAGTTCTGGCTTGGGGCTGTGGAGGCATTTTTAATCTTAGCTTACCTTCTTCAGGGGGCACAAAAAATAAAAAGAAATGATCGAGACTGAAATCCTGCTGAGCTGCAAGCATCCATCGATATAGCTGGGTACAGGGCCTCTGATTTATTATAGCTGAGAGCTGGGACTTAAAGCTGGGGTGCAAACTGCAAGACCTAATTTAAGATGGCTTTTCCAGCCATCTCACTCCCAGCTTGGTTTATTTCTTACAGCACTTCATTTAGTCTGGAGATGGCCTCCTTTTTTTACACAGCATCTGTAATACCATCCTTTGGGCCTCGAAGGCAGAAGAGAGGGCAGACTTGTTCTTTTTTTCTTTTTAATCCAAGAAAGCTGCATGCTTTCTCTAGGTTCTCTAACTCGAAAAACAATGCCTTGTGTTTATGGTGAGAGACATTCCCGTGGCTGGAAAATAGCCAGCGAGGTCTTGAGAGAGGGAGCAAGGATCTGCTCCTCTTTGCCAGTGCCTCGCAGGAGCGGACGGCGATCTCTGAATGGAGCTCGGCATTTGTTAGGCATTAGCGGGCCTCTATTCATCTTCCTCTCGCACACATCCGCAGCACATGGATGTAATAAAGATAGCTCGCAGGCACAAACCGTCTCACATTAATAATGCAAAGGGAGAAAGGACCAAGTACTTAACGTCTGCTGGTGGGGGAAGGAGAGCCAGAGAGGGATGGCCTGGTGGGGAGGGCTCTGTGCTGAGGAATGGTGTGTGAGGGGTGGGATTCATATCAGATGGGGCGTCCCCTTCTGACCACGGTGTCCTTGCACGTGCTGACCAAAGGGGAGCTGTCTGGGGCTTAAGATGTTAACTCAGCCAGACACTGGTGGTCAGGAGACCACAGCATCCTCTGCAGAGCATTTTGCCTCTGCAGTGAGGTGCTGGCCAGGGTGGAGATGTCTCATAGGCATTGACATCAAATGTAGGGGATCAGTGCCTGGCAGCCCTAGCTGGTAGGTAAATGACAGGGAAAGGGAGCATGATGCCGTGCTTTCACCAAGTTGACCACCACCTCCTACCTCATGGGCCATTTGCCCCATGGGGCAGCCCTGTGACAAGGTAGAGAGAATAATGACAAGAAAAGAGATTTAGGACCTAGAACTGGTTGCCTAGAACTGGACCTGAGAGCTGGTTGCAAAGATGATTGTACCAGCACAATTCACAGGAAGGTTCCAGTGTTTGTCTAACCAGAAGCTTAAACCACCCCAACCTTAGGTCAGAGAGTGGGAAGGAGAGAAATAAACTGTGGAGGCAAGTGAAAATAAAACAACACAAAGCCCTCTAAGAGTAGAGGGTCCCTGTGCTGTGGCCACATGCCTCTGCCCACCCACCCACCATAATTCCTGCCCCTGTTGAAGGGCTTCCAGACAGCTTGAAACCCCTGGGGATGACGCCAGGCAGCGTGCTGGCACCGATGGCACACTGCCCCTTGCCGTCTGTGAAGCACAGTGAGGATGAGAGACTAGTGTTACACATCAGCTTTAGCTGTCCTGTGCATGAGCTATGACTTTTGCACATGTTTTGGCACTTGTGATTAATAGCCCTTGCTTCCTATACCCACACCCCATTTTTTGTCACTTGTGATTAATATCTTTCACTTCCTATGCACACGTCTATATATCGATGCATCCATCCATCCCTCTCTACTTGTGTGTGTATTTTTTCCCAATTTTGGGTGTATGACTGCCTGTGATGCAAACCACCACCATCTGCAGTCCGTTCTTGCCTCCTATATAACTGATCATCAGGATCATCAGGTCCAACCTCCAGCCTAACCTACCAAATCCTACCACTAAGTCATATCCTTTAGGGCCATGTCCACATGTCTCTTAAATACCTCCAGGGATGGGGGCTCCACCACTGCCCTGGGCAGCCTGTTCCAATGCCACCCTCTCCATGAAGAAATCCTTCCTAATATCCAATCTGAGCCTATCCTGGTGCAACCTGAGACCGATCTACATGAAAACGTGCTCAGCCTCCAGCTTCTCAGCTTGCCCATGGTGCTGGTTTCCTTCCAGCCAGGGAGGAAGCATGCTTGAGACTGTTGACCCCAAAGCAGTGGAGAGCCTGCACCTTGTGGGAAGCCACCTTTAAAGACAGCAGATGCTCCTGCTCCCCTTGCTTGCAAGAGCAACCACAAAGTCACCTCTGGTGATCTGGATGAACAAAATCACCTCTGTGGAGTGCCAATCCCTGTACTTTTGGGTATGGGGGACACAAATAAAACCCCTGCTCCCAAGGAAGGGTAAGGCTGCAGGACAGACAGCCTGCCCTGGCCCCTCTCAGGACCAGCATCTTTGAACCACAAAGCCCACGTTTGCCAGGAGGGACATTTCTGAAAGTGCTCCAGAGCAACAAACAACAACCAGACAATAGCAGACCAAAGCTGTGTGAATAATTGATTATTTTTGGTTTGCTTGGCGGACTGGAAAGGCAAAGAAAATATGTTCCAGGTTGACACAAAGTGATTCTGCTTCCCCTTCTGCCAAATGCAGAAGGAAGAGTGGCTTTGCATTTAACTAAAACAGTCTTTGACCTGCATTGAAATTTTGGGATATTTCTTCCGATCCCTTTAAAAGGAATCAAGACGTTGATCTGAAAGAAATTACACCACTGGAGAGAAAAAGTGAAAAAGAATTTGTTTTGCAGTGCCCCGGGCCATACTTTTGCTGAATGACGCATGCAACACACTCAAAGTAAACTCACAGGTGGCTTTGGCTGCCACGAAACTGCTCCCCCGCAACACAGGACTGCTTTGATTGAGGGTTCCCCTCGGCTCTGCCTGCAGCAGCTTGGAGCTGCTCTGTCCTTGCAGAACTCCTGCAGGTGCCACCAGCCAGGGACTGCAGGGTCCTGCACCCTCATCCAGCCCATGCCCCAGTGCTTGTTCCCTCCAGCCCAACACCGTTTTGGTGATATCGTTGGTGATAAGAAGAGGGGATATTGTTGGTGACAAGCAGAGGGGTGTGCAAGGTGTGCCTGTCCCCCTGCCAGCCCCCCTGGAGGCAGCGTGCAAAGCAAGGGCAGCCCCAAGAGCTGGGTTGGTGGCAGCCTTGGCTCTCCCGCACTACGGAGATGCTTTTGGGAAATTAATGACGTAATTATGATGCTCAGCCCTGTTTATTAATTGGGAGTGCCTCCTTGAGCCTGGGTGACGGCCAACACCACGCTCTGCAGCTCCTGAGCTTTTGGATGCTGCCATGTCATGCCGGAGGAATGGTGTCCCCCAGAAGACATCCCCTGGGGAGCACCCCCACCAGGCACTTCCTTCGGACCAACTGCTGTCACCAAAACAGCAAGAAAGTGACAGCATTGCTTGGCTGAGCAGGGACTGCCAGCCCCACGTTGTCATACTGGTTGGAACTGATTAGGGTAACGCAGCGTGCACCACATAGCCCATACTGTGCTGTCACCCCTCCTTGTTATATATCTCTGCTGGGACAGACACTGGTGGGCAACTGCATCCCCGTTCATGTACATAGAGCCCTTCTGCATCACCCCGAGCTTCCCAGTGCTATCTGTTAGCTGACATTGTCATTTGCTCCTCACTGCTCCTGGCGGTGGCTGCCATGCGCCATCACCCTGCCTCAACAGGTACTGGTTCTCAGCAACCACCTTCTGAGCAGTGATTGCCTCCAGACATCATCATGGAGCCTCTGACCAGCTGTAATGACTGCATGCTATCACATCATTCCTGCTGGCACCCATTAATGCCTTAAATTATCACCCAGCACCAGTAATAATTCCCATCCATCCCCATACGCGTCCCACCAGCAGCAATTTCTGTGCGCCGTGGCACAACCCCTATTAGCTCTGACTGTTAACGGGGCAGGCAATTGCTATCAAATGGCACCCTCCTCCTTCTCTGGGCATGCATTCAGTACAAAGAAATCACGGCTTACCCTCTCCACACTGCGTCTCCTCAGTGATCCATAGGGTATTTTGAATAAAAGTCTTCGGGTCCTACCCGGAGTCACGGCTGTCTGCACTACCATAGTGCGGAGCTAAACTCGTGTGTGTGTGTGTGTGTCTGTGCGTGTGTAAGAGAGAAGGAGTTCACAGCACACACACACACACACAGGCTTCCTTTGAAATAACTTACAGTCTCATCGAGATTTCCCAACTATCAAATAGCTGAGTGGGTTTTCACATCAGACCGTATGAGTCAAGATGTGGCTTGTTTGAAAGAAGGAGGGGGGGGAGAGAGGGAAAAAAGAAAAAAAAAAAAAAAAAAGGAAAACCCAAGCCTTGTAACCTTAACAACATGTTTCAAGCAGCGTATCTTTAGCTCCCTTCTGTTGCTCGGTGTAGTTTGCTCAGCAGGATCGCTGTGCCACAGAGGTGGAAGAATTAAGCTTCTGGGGAGAATGTTCCAAAAATGTCAAGCTTGCTTCTTGTTGCTCCAGATGGTAACCAGGTCAGTTGTCTAATCAAAGCTCTATCAGACTTATTATACATTTTGTCATGTGACTGCAGACCCCTCTGGTTTGCTGTACAGTCGATCACATGTTCACCTCAAAAAGAATATCTGGTGTATCACCATCTGGTGCAGAGATTAATGATAAATCCTACGTTCGGATATTCCTCTCTCCTAGACGCTGGAGAGCACATGCACAGAGCAGTTGGGCTCTAACAGAGCCCTTGGGCTGCTCAGTTTGGCACAGGCACTCACGGGTTAAGGCTCCACGCTGTGCACGGTGCAGCACAGCACATGCAGAAGTGCAAAGAGCACACATTGCACCGATTTTCACTCTGTGCACATCTATACATCCGTGAGAGCCTGTTCAGTGCTGCCTACAACTCCTGTGTGTACTCACAGAAATTAGGGTTGTCTGTAACAGAGTCAGTCTCACCACCTAATTCTTTTTTTCTCTTCAAACACCCCATTACAGAATAGCAGACAATGACATTTTCTTTCTATGGAAGAGAAGTTCAAGACTATTTTGGCACTTCAAGTTGCACACAAGTGTTTGGTACACAGGCAACTCTTTTCCCTTCCCACAGACTTTGTGCAACACCAGGACCCCAAAAGCAACCCCAAAGCAGCCAGGTATGATTTTACATTTTGGTAAAAAGTGTGGTTTGGATGTTGTGTTCATTTTCATGCACACTGCAGGTACATGATCCAGATTTTTAGTGACACATTTTAAAGTGACCGTGGGCAGAGCAGGAGCTTCCCAATCCACCAACTCCATAGTGCTGCTCTGAGCTTGCTTAGTAAAACGGAAAAGATGTTGGCCCACTCTCCTTCCCTTCGAGCTGTCTTGCTGGGAGACCAAATTCTGCTGAGCTATGGAGCCAATCCCTTCCTCCATGCATTGTTCTCATTTTAATGCAAAACTAAAAATACTTTGTTTTGATCGAAGTCCAAGAGGCAGGATGAAGGTGTTAGGGACATGACATTAAAGCAATTGTTTAGAATAGAGCAGAGAAGCTCTGTATCTGCTCAGCATATGTACATGCATTAAAACCAGTCAAAGAAAAAACCCAGCGGCTTGATGTGGGAAACTCTAAATATTAAAACAATCGGCCTTTGTTCATAATTAGTTCCATATGGCTCTTGCCAAAGAGAGTGAGAGGGACAGGAAAAGATGGAAATATCTTAAGCATGCCTGACTTATACAGAAACTTTATGTGGAATAGGTGCAGAGTAACGCTCTTTGTTTCTTGCAGTATTTTTAATGGTTGTTAACCCCCCTGCTATCTCACAGGACGCCTGCCTGTTTATTTAAGACCCAGGTACCTGTTTATTTAAGACCCAAGTACCTGTTTATTTAATAACCATGTACCTGTTTATTTAATAACCGGGTACCTGGCATCTCCTAGCTGCCCGTGGAGAAGCCTCACTTGCACCAGCTGAGCCACTGGGGATCTACTGGTGGAGAGAGGGCAATCTGCTTTACTGGGAGCTCTACATGGACAAAAACAGAGTCAAGCCTGAGGCAGGACATCAGTGGTGAGGTTTTCCAGTGGGAGCAGGGCAGCACAGATCTCCCTGCTGTCCCAGTCTGAAGCCCTTGGCTGGGGGAACTCCTGCTCACACCAGACCCATTCCCCAGAAACTCTCATATTCCTGCAAGCCGAGTCTCCTGCAGGTCCACTTCTTAGACCAGCCTTGTAGGTAGATCTTTATCCACTAGGGGGGATAAGGATCCATAGCATGCGTTTCCACCAGGAGCAATCAGTCCTGGGGACCAGGAGTAGGCAATCTTGTGGTACCATCATGAAGTCCACATGGACTTTTCCTCCTTAAGGGAGAGGGGAGCTTTAGTTCAGTCTTTTGCACAGTCCACAAGTTCTTTGTGCAGGTTTTTAGGTCTTGTAAATGAAATGCAGATCTGCAGATTGCTTAAGGCAGCTGAATAGCAATACAAATATTCTTTGCAGGAAGCCTCTGGTGCATGTGAGAAGTAGAAGGAATTTATCCATATGTATGGTACGGGAGCCAGTTCCAACAGGATCTCTGCTTACCGTGGGCCTGACTCCCCCTTTACTGGCTGTGCTGCACCCCAGACACAACCCTACAAGTATTCTCCACAGAACCACATAAAACTGGAGGCCTGGACCCATTATGACACTTTTTTTCTACATTTTTCTGTCTCATTCCTCACTTCTCAGTTGGTATGAACCTGGATGCAGGAAACCAAACCAGAATCATTAGGACTGTGGAAATCATCTGGAAGCATGGATTTTGGTGTTATTTTTAGAGTTGTTCAAGACACGTTGGTAGGCAGGTGTATAGGTCTGTTAAGATTAGTTTGGGAGATTACCTAGAGGACAGGGAACATAAAGCAGTCTCTGAAGACAGCATTTCATGGGAATACAGCACAGGTGGAAAATAATCTTATTGAGGTCTGTGTCTTAATCTTGTTCTCCTTAGAGCCACAAAACCTAATGGCTCTCCCTGGGCTCCTCGCAGTCCCTGTTGCTGTTAGGATGTAATTATTTTTCTCCTAGCTTTTCAGACCCAAGTGCCAGAGTGGTGTGTGGGAGCAGAGGCAGGTTAAGATGACCAGACACCGCTGAGGCTTCATTCATCTGCGTGTTCTGCAGAGACCACCTCCAGCTAACTGGCATAGTAGGAAAGGAAAGCCAAACCATTGCAAGGGAACGTCCTGGCCTCACCACCACAGCCCCTCAACAGAGGCACGCTATATTTACTAACTGCTGAAAGATGAAACTCTTTAAAGCAGGGGATGCTTTTCAGTGCTAATTGCAGGCTGCCAGGAGCGGCGGTTTGTGGTAACGATGCATCAGAGGAAAGTACATTCCAATAGACTGCTATTTAGACTAGATTTTTTTTTTTTTTTTTTTTGGTCTTTAATGAAAAGGAAAGAAGACTCATTTCAATCAGTGTCTGCTGGGGGAGATCGGTGAATGGAAATCGGTGACAGCAGCGGCACAGATTGAGGTGCAGCGTGCTGGATCTATCACATCTGTCAATCAGACACCGCTTTGCGAATCTGAGAAGTCACTCAGTATAGAAACACCCTGTTCAGTGCTGTACTCCATGAAGACACGAGTACAGCAACAGAACAAGGGAACAATGGTAGCTGCGGCTTCTGACAGCGTTTTCCATCCTGGATGATAGCTATGGTTTCTATCAATAGCAAAGCCAAATTCTTCCCCGGAGTCCCGATAGGGAAACCTCTTGTATTGAGCTCTGCAGCAGCTCTTATTCATTTTGTTGGAATTTCTTACTTCCCGCTGTAAGAAACCCTCCTGAGATGATTTGTTGGGCACGGTGGAGCGATAGGAAGGCAATGAGAAAGGGAGATGCTCTGGGGCTACGGTCCCTGTGGTGACAGGTTTTATTGCACCCAGAACCAGGCTGTAAGGGAAACTGCCACTTTGGGAGAGAAAGATAAGCACTGGTTGTCGTTACAAATCCAGCTTGTATTAAAGTTTTTTTAAAAAAGCAATTTTCCAGTCTTACACAGTGTTTCAGAGAGAAATATTGTGATCAGTCTAGCCTAGGGAGCGATGTGAGAAAACACGCCTGGTGGTGCTCCCCTCCCGTACTAGCCTTCTCCATCAGAGCTGGGAATAACCCAGCAGCCTGCTGGCGACAGGGGAGCTGCTTGTGGTCCCCAGCCACAGAGGTTTCCTCCAGTCACCTCTGGACTCAGAGAAGTTCATATCTGATGTGGGTTGACATAGGTTAACCCAACATGTACCGTTAGATGTTTCTAAATTTCCACCTTCATCAGTATTTCAGCAGAAATGTCCACGTGTGGTATGAACACAGGACCCCAGGAGTAATAACCTTTGGGAACTCATTGATCCCGTGTTCTTGAGAAAATGGGTTTGGTTGACAAGTCAGAGGCTTTTCTGACATACTGAAGTATCAGAAAGCAAAACGTCATCTCCAAACAGAGCACGGTGTGCAAACCTGCTTCTGCTCTTGGAAGAAGCTGAGTGGGGTATGACCTCTAGGGAAAGTCCTAGGGCAGATGTAGACACTCCAGAAGGATGTCTTAAGGAAATGGGGCACTGAAATCTGCACCCTTCCTCTTCCCCTGCTGCTCTGGGAGCAGCCTCTGTCCCTCTTATCCCCCCCACTCACCACCCCATGCACAGACCTTGTGTAGGGGAAAGTGTTCCCAGCCTCCATGCACCCAGATGTATGGGCTGCAGGCAAACCCCGGCCAGAAGATGAGCAGCAGACAGCAAGCGGGGCCTCTGCTGGATGGAAGGACATTTCCCTTGTGTTTTGGTGTGCCGGCAGGTCGGCTCTTTTCCCACACCACTCAGAGGGGCAGTAATTAATTAGGGAGGGAGCTCGCCTGACCCCACTACCCCGGAGATACGCCCCTGTAAACATCACCAAGGGATCGGAGGGGCCGCCGCTGACTTCCAGGGCTTGTGTAAACAACAGAGGAGATATTTGGCAGCGACCCGACATTCCCACATCGTGGATGTGCAGCAGAGGCTGGATGCAATGCACAGGATAGCAGTCGTGCACTCAGCTGGGACTTTGAAATATTTCTGTCAGGGATCTGCTCTAAAGACTTTGCACATCCCAGAGACTACAGGGGAACATGCAGATGCTTGGTGCATCTCAGCACCAAGTCCTAAAATGCTAGTGGGTTATTAAACGTAGTGCTCAGCAATCTGCTGATTTTATTCAGTTCCTGGAGAAATTGGGGTTTGCCCGGCACAGCATGGGAGGTACTCAGCCTTGAGCTAGATGCAAGTCTTAAACAGGACCCGTGGCATATGGACTGTGTCAAACATGGGGAAGATAAATGCCTCTTTGTGCTGTGTGATTTTATTTTTCTTTTCAAACTTTGTTCTTGTTATATCGCTTTGATTAATTGTAATATGTTGCAGGGAAGTGCTTGTGAAGTAAGGAGAGCATTGGTGCCCCCAGAGAAAAGCATGTGGACAGCAGAGAGGCCATCACATCCCTAAAGAAAGGAGGAAAGTGGAAGACTCCTGGGTGACTTTAGGAGTTTTTTTAAGCCTTATCAGAACTGGTAAGCAGCCTTTCAGGCAAATTTTGTTTGTAGCTGAGATCTTGCAGGCGTGGAGTAAAGACAGTTTTTCTCTGAGTGAGGAGAACACTTTGTTTGCACAAAGCTGAAGGAGAAACTGATAACACTGGCAAAATATAAAAAGAATCGGTCATATTCTGTGCTTTGTAGATTTATATGGACAGATGAAGAATTGTGGAAAGTTTGTCTGGCTCTCTGGTCTGGTCCCGGAGCCTCTCCCTCTAACTCTTTTTGTTTTAGCTTTTCTATGCCTTCCAGTGGTAACAGCACCCTACCTCAGTTGTAAGGGACATCTGGAGTGGCATTTACCTCCTTTAGATTTGGCTGCCTTCACCTGAGCTTGTTGTCTGCACTCCTCTTGTCATCAGTGAGGAGAAATGGGCAGTAGCAAGGCTTAAGGAATCATACCTACTTCAGCTGCCTGCATGAGTCGGGTATAGATGATAAGTAAAAGTCTCACTGATTACAGAATAAGTTTGGTAGCTGGCCACTCTTGATCTGTGTCTCCCAGCTATCAGAAGTTCTGCTGTATTTAATTTCCTTGCCTTTCCTATCCTTGCTGGCATTGACAAACCTTGACTCCCAGCCCTTCATTCTCACCATCTTCTTTCTGTGCGTTGTTCAGTGCAGGCAAGCAAGCCTGGATTGCCCCACAAAGCTCTTCTGTTCCTCAGAGGGTTTCTGAGGGCCAGCAGCATGACCTGACTCAAGTGAGGGTGAGGCTAGGAGTTTTCTGCAGTTGACTGCACTGTTCACAGGGCTGCAGCACAACACTGCGGCTTTTCTTCTGCTCCAGAGCTCTTCGTGGCAGCTGTGCCTCGTAACTCACATCCCTGGACCGTGTTCAAAAAATCACTTCGCAGATTCATAAAGGAATATCTACAGTGGGTTGCTGAGTCCAAAAACACAATTTCTGGGTCAGGAAGCCCCTGAATGCACACAACTGGTGGTTGGATGATGACTGTGGAGCCTATGGCTATGTGCTGGCCCTGCTCTTACATTCATCTGTAGGCACCTGATGTTGGCTGCTGCCCACGACACAATGCTGGACTAGATTTATTGGAGAGACTTGGTATGATAATTTTAATATTCTCATGTTCAGAAGTGTCTCTCTGAACAAATCCTCATGAACATTTTCCTAAGGGGAACCTTTTAATGTCACAATATTGCTGAACAAACTCTACTTTCAATACAGGTCAAGAGATTGGCAAAATTCAGGCTTTTCATCTCCTGCAAACCAGATGCTGAGGATAAATTGGAGGATGCTGTAGTTGCCAGAGAGAAATGCCCATTACATTGTAGAGGGTGAGGTTAGCACACATGTTTGCTTTGTGCATGATTTGTGCCTGCTCCAAGTACAAACTTGCTGCTTGCTCTTTGATTAGCAAGTCCTAGCAGCCTAGCAAAGCCACACAATTTATTCCTGTGATGGAGGTTAATGAATCACTTCACAAATTAATAATGTCTTATTATTGCATTGGTTATTAAGAACAATGTAGCACAGAAACTGGGAGATGATAGTAAATTCAGGAACATTTGTTTGGTTACAACAGGGATGACGAATGCTGTGTGCAGGGTGCACTTGGTGGCTGAAGCAACCACCTTTTTACACCCTTCTTTACCCCAGATTGCCCATACTGACTATGAGAATGACTCTTTTTTACCAGTGTTGATGATGTGAGAAAATAACAAGTTTAATGGTGTAACCACCACAAGAACAGACAAAGAATAATACCTCCCTATGCCAGAGATGCTCAGACTAGATGCAAAGGCACACACTTTGTCCTTGGCACCGGAGATGTGCACCCCAGACCTGGCCAGTTTGGATTATTCTGCAGTTGTGGTGAAGTGTTACAGTTGGAAGGGAACAAACCACCACAACGGGATTATCAAAGTCAGATTTCTATTCCCTTTTCTAATATGCGACGGGGGAGAAAGGTGCTGCTTATCTTTCATTGTATCCTTCTGTCTGGTTCCCTGTCTGTAAAGTGATGATGAAAAGGGTTGGATATTATCACAGCTGGTTTTGTTGCCACTTCTGTGTTGCTACTAAATGCCAGGTCACTTAAATGTTCCTCCCTTGACAGTTCAGGGGCTGCAAAACATGGGCCTAGGTAGTGGACTCTCCAAATCCTTACTGGGATGTGGTGGCTTTGTCTGTCTTGTGGTGACATCCCCATTGCCAAGGTGTGCTACAGAGCCTTGCCTCCTCTTAGCACTACTCTTGTCAAGGGAGCTGACCCTCATTTTGGACTCTTCAGGGTTTGGGTTTGATGCCTGCTCCTTCAAACAAACAACTTAAGATCTGGCTGGAGACAGGAGTTTGAATCAGAGCTCAGTTCCCATTCACAACTATCTGTCAGAAGAATGAGCCAAACTACTTGCAGCATTCCAGGTATTTTCCTCTGACTTCCTCTGACTAAATTATGAGATTAGAAACAGATATTAAGCTTCATATCTTTGTTATTTTGTTGGAAGGGAGAAGAACAGCTGTTTCCCAGCGTGATGGAAGCTGGAGCATCACTAATCAGTTGTTTTCTTCCAGCCCTGGTGGCTACATCCACCCAGAGCAAGGCAACCACAGCCCTGCCACATGCCAGGAAGCCCTCATGAATGTTATTTTCATGAGGTAGCCTCCTATATATTCATTCTATATCTATATGGAGATATAGTATATGTGGGTTATATACATGTAACCTGTGGATTGTGGTGAGAGGAAGGCTGAGTGGCTGTCTGTGGGAATAGGTAGTTACAGGAATATGGATGGAGAGGATGGTGGATTTGGCAGGCTTGGTTGCGTTTGGATGGTGTCTAAGACCCCATGAACCATCAGAAATGCATTGCCCGTTGTTTCCCAGATTTTATTTGGAGTGAGCTAAGGATACAGTGCCCGTGGTTGAAAGACTTCATCTAAGACTCTCACCTGGGTCATCCACTACATCTCCATCATGCCTGCCTTCAGAAATCAGTCTCCTTTTTCATGCCAGCTGATGTTTGAGTACTTCAGGCTCACTTTTCTACCAGGATTATTATACATTTGCCTGTTTGAGCATCTCTTTCTTCCAAGCTTAAAGCTATGCCCATAATGCAAGGAAAAGCAGAGAATCATAGACCCATTTAGGTTGGAAAAGGCCTTTAAGAGCGTTAACTTACCATTGCCAAGCCCACCACTAAACCACGTCCCTGAGCACCACATCTACACGTCTTTTGAACACCTCCAGGGATGGTGACTCAACCACTTCCCTGGGCAGCCTGTTCCAATGCCCCACAACCCTTTCAGTGAAGACTTTTTTTCCTAATATCCAAATTAAACCTCCTCTGGTGCATCTTGAGGCCATTTTCTCTTGTTCTATCGCTTGTTGCTTGGGAGAAGAGATTGCCGCTTTGCTGCAACCTCACCTGAGGTCTCCATTCACAGATCACATGGCAATAATTAGCCACTCTGGGGGTGAGAAGGGTTTAGCTCACGGACAACTTTTGCAAGCAGTGAAATAAGCAGTCAGAGCCCCTATTTCTTACCCAGACCCCTTTTATCCTTAGCACACCCGAGGGACCTGCTGAGCTTGTCCCCACACCACCTCCCTGCTTTGGCCCCGGCTCCTTGGCTGGGTTTGTGGAGGCAGCCAAGTCCAAGCAGCTCGGTGGCAGCCCGCCGGTGATGACAGCTAATTAAGAAATGTCATGTCAGAGGCTTCCCTTTTATCTCATCTCGTAGAGGCCAGCAAAGCTCTCTGACACCCTTTATTAATGGAGGAAAGGAAGTGTCAGTGCAGCAACAGCTGCCTTCCTGATAGCGGGCTGACAGCGCGGCGAGTACACCATGTCCTGGAAGGAAGCAGCAGCTCATGCCATCGGGATGCAAATCCCAGGGGAAACGTTAAACATATCTGCTGCCAAAGCTTGCCATCCTTACTCTGAAACTCTGATGAATTCACTCCAGGTGAGTTCTTGCAGGAGCACTTAGCTAAAAACCTTGTGCAGAGTAAAACTGGCCAAACCCTGTAGCATTTCTTCAGTCTGTGTTCTTGCTGAAGCCAAATTACATCAAGGTGGGTTAGTCTGAGCTGAGCTAGGGCTCAGCTTCTTTAGAAACCATTGGTTGCTTCTCTTTTGTTGTCTGCTGTAGCCTTTCTTTCTACACTGTGATAAAATGGGCTTGGTACAAGCTGTTAAAGCAGGCTTTGTCAATGGTCACTGGCCCTGTGGTGCAATGATCATTAAAACTAATTTTCTTCAAAGGATAAAAAAAAAAAAGGAAGACAAGACAAGGCTTCACAGACCACAGTTTCCCAGTTTCATAAGTAATTGCTTGGTTCAGAGCAATGGAGGGCACCAGAGAATTGGAAGAGGAACATTACGGTGATAGATTGCTCCACTCTGTCAGCAATAAAGCTCACATGGACAAAGATGCACGGTGTGGAGCAGCCTTTGAGATTATGCCCAGGAGGCTCCTGTCACCTGGCAGTCCACCTGCCTTCAGCTGGTCTGGCCCCATGCTCCTAACCCACGTATTAGCATTGCTGGTGGTAGCAAGGTGCTTAGTAATGGATCAGTGACCTCTGATGAACTGGGTGACTGGAATGATCTGCCACAGCCACAGCTTTACGTTTTGCCCTTCTTTCATACTGAATTTCATATTTTCTGTTCTCTACCCAGTTGTAGATACTGCTTTTAGCATCACTCAGTGGACAGGGGGTTTAAGATCAGACAGCCACAAGGCAAAGCAATGCATGAGTAAAGCCTGAAAGTCGTGCCTGATTGTGCCAGGCAGAATGAATCTCCATTTGCAATATTTGGTCTCATTTATCCAAAATTCTTCCTGCTTTAGCTCCTGAGTAATTTTTAGAAGAACCCAGGCAGTGGAAAACATGATTGCTCCTCAGGGAAAACTTATTTTCTTGATTTGCCTACAGGCTAGATTAGATTCACAGCCCTGATACCCTAAGCAAGCCATGAAGTCTGGATGTGCTACCACTGCTAAGTCGTAAAGCCTCAGCCTCTGTAGGGGGACAAGTGGGGTGAAGAAGCACAGAGCTGACACTACTGCACTGTGTCCCTGCACAATGCTGCTCTGACACACACCCCAGCTCTTCCAGAGCCAGCTGGGGGCTCCGACGCGGCGCAGCATGGCACTGCACGACACATGGCACAATGTCCCTTCGTCACTGTCTCAGCTGTGACAGCAGTGTCCCAGCTGGGGACGTGTCTTTGGGTTTCTGGAATCACATATTTAAATATTGCATATTTAGTTCAAAACACAACCTGAGAAGAGATCCATTGGTTTCATGGACTGAAGCCACCTGGAGAATTTAGCCCATACTTTACTTTGGTTTTCTGTATCCTCATTACAGAAAAACAAGCAAGCAAAGAAAAAGAGCAACCCCCCCAAAAAACAAACAAACAAACAAACAACAACCAAAAAAAAAAAACATGAGGAAGACATTTGGGTGGAAATAAGATGTGGACATAAGAATGGCCAAAACCTAGACCCAACTCTGAAACTCTGTGGATGATGGGACATGAAGGAAAAACTCCCTATGACCTCTCCTATAGGGTTGGGTGGCTCCCAGCAGAGCAGGAGGCTTTTCTTGCCCTTCAAACACAACCACACACATGGAGCATTGGAGCTTTGGCTCTCACTGGCCTCAATCAATTCAGTCATCCTCAGGTTCCCAGATCTTGGCAGTCTCTCAGATCCTACCCGGCAATAAAATGCCTTTAAGCACCCACTGTTCAATGGCACCTGCCCCATAGAGGACAGGGCTCTCACTCTTCCAAGCTTCAAGCACTCAGCTTGACTAAGTGATGCCAAGCAACAAATAGAACAAGAGGCATCGTGGTGCCAAGCTCATTCTACAGCAACTGCAATAGTCCAAAGAAAGCATCATCCCCTCTCCACACAGAGAATCTTTCACAGCGTGCTGCTGTCACGAGATGTGAACATTAAATCTTTGCCTGCCACAGGGATTTACACTCTTAGGAATTTTCTCTAGCATGCATGGTACCCTTTGCTGGGGAAAATGGTAAAAAGGCTTTAAATTGATTCATATCTCATAGCCCAAGGAATATTTTAGTGTTTCGTGCCCTACAGAGAAGCTTAGACAGGGCAGCCCCAGGTGTTTTCCTCTGCCCCCATCTCAGCAACCTGTGGGACAGGGGACAGGGCACTCCCAAAGGACTGTGGGGAGATGTCAGCACAGAGGGGCTTGAATCTCTTTCTCTCCCAGCACAGATGGGCACTTTAGTAGCTGGACCACAGGCTGTAAAGCTGGCAGGCTCTCCTGTTTTTTGCTTTTGTGGTTGATGCCTAAGATTCCTTATCAGTAGACCCTGAAATCTGAGGCATTTCATTTAAAAGATGCCAAAATGAACTCTTTTGAAAATTCAGAATGCCATTGCCTTCTTTTTTTTTTTTAATAACTTGAATTTACAAAGTGTCCAGATTACCTTGGCATCACTTTTTTGAAGGAGATAAAGGACCTGACAACCCCTCATCATTGTTTCCCCCCCACAACCCCTCCAAAAAATTCGAAAACTTAGCTGACTCTGGCTATGGCAAAAAACACCAAGCTGTGTTTGAAAAATCGGGAATCTCTTTTGAAATGTTTCTGTATTTTTAAGAAGCTTTAAAAAAGAGATTATAGAGACAGATTCTTATCTCAGATGTGCAGAAGAAAGTCATACATCGCTTCACTGAGCTTTAATGATTTCTAGGAAGCAATTCCAGATTAACAGCAGTTTAAAGTGTGTGGCATACCCAGGAGGAATAAACTTGATTTTAATGAAAAGACTTATGCTTGTTCCTTCATCTCTTTCAAAACTAACCCAAAACTATAACTAGTAAAAGAATTTAATAACTATTAAAAAACTAAAGCCAAAGATACTTGATGCCAAGCTGTCCATAGCTTGAAGTTCTGTCAGTGCACTTCTTTTACAGAGACCTTCCTTAAACTGTTCTGACCAGATCTCTCCTCCTTTTTATGTGCTTCATCAATGTTGTCAATGATGCACAAAACCAATGTAAAATGCATCCTGCCCTGGAGTCACACTGCTCCAGTTTTACATATTACCCCTTGTGGTAGACCCTTTAGCTGTACCACAGCACACTGCTGGTGTGGGATGCATGGTTTATCAGGAAACGTGAAGGAACGAAGCCAATGCAACACTTGGACACACCATTAAATTTGTATGCTGCCTTCTGGATTGCTAGCATCCCGCTTTAAATAGGAAATTGCAGCTTACTTACGAACACATCCATTAGTAGGTGCTCCAGCGTCACTTCAATATCCTCTAATTTAGCTGCTAAAGTCATTGTGAAGTCAAATGTTTGCTCTGGCCAGAGAAGAGCCCTCAGGAGTTCCAATCCAAGCTGCCCGTGGCCAAAGCTAACTCTCAAGCTGCAGCAAATGAGTTTTCTCACAGATAAAGAAAATCCGAGAAATCAAAACACAGCATCTGAGTGCAGCTGATGGCTGGACTCCGTGCCGGCTGCCAGTCCTGCTCGCGGGACCGAGGCTTATTCCATGTGTGCGAAATGGGAGCAGAAGCTGCAGCGTGCGTGCTGCTTCCCCTTCAGAGCTTCACAGTCAGAAACATGGAGTTATATCTGGGAAACCACAACAGAGGGAGGGAGAGACGCACACAGAGGGAGAGCGAGGGGAGGAATGGAATAAACCGCCTTTGACTATGACTGATATTTATAGGACTACTTGTTTTTGACTCCAGTCCATTTCTCTGTTCATTTCTGACCTTTCACAAATGGCTCAACACACTGGAGCGTATTGTAGGACGGGGGCAGCAGGTCCCACAGAAGTTGGCTGTGACCAGTGCTGGGCCAATTCACACAAGCTCCCAATCAATAGCTCTTTGTCAGTGCCTATCAGGCTCTGCGCTGTAGCTAGTGACAGAGGGGAGCACAGACGTGTAAAAAACAAGGAAACAAAAGTTGTTTGGATGCTAATTTTTTCCTAAGAGTATTAATAGATTCCCTTACCAGCTCCCCAAGGCATCAGACTACAGTAAGCGCTGTGGTGACGGCTGGGGTTACGTGAAAAGGGGAATAACCTCACATAATCCTGCAGGGTCGGGCTCTGCAAACTCCCTGGCACCCCCTCCGAAATGTCCTCCAAACTTCACCACATCCCCGTGCAGGATGCAGAGCACTTCTCGGGGTCAGAGCGTTCCTCTTACTGTATTTGTGGGAAGTTTAAGGCGTGATCCTAAGTTCTTGGTCCTCCTCCACACATCTGCTCCTGCTTAAGTCAATGGAGAAGAGGTGACACCGCTGCTTACTTAGCACTTCTCATCTCTACCTCTCACAGCACCTCATGGAGCAGAAAGGTGCTGGTGGACCTGGTCCAACCAAAGCTAAACCCAACGGGAACACTTCAAGGATTTTGGTTAATGTTGGCTGGGAACCGAATAGAAAGGAAACTGAGGCACAAAAAGGATAAATACTGAAAGTCTTGGTATGGCAAGGAGTGGGGCTGAAATCTCCTGGGTCCCAGGCAGGGCCAAATGCACTAAACTGCTCTCCATGGTGTCCACATTCCTCTGTAAAAGTCTTTTATATTTGTTTAGTAAGTACACACAGAGTCTGAAATCTCAGAGTGAGATCTTGCACGTGATGTATCCCAGACACCAGGAAAAAAAAAAAAAAAGGAAAAAAAAAAAACAAAAACCACAGAAGGCTGCCCTACAGGTTTCAGAAATTGAAGATCGGTATTATTTATAAAGGTGTGAGATGGATAGAGTTGATGGAGCTTACAGGGACCTGAAGTCATAAATTTCAAGTAAACGTTCTCAGAGTTATAGCTGAAATCACGTTTTCAGACATCCAGCATCAGCATCCAAACAGGAGCTGCCTTTGATGGCTGAGTTTTACTAGACAACGACATGATAGACCATTTGGGACGCAATATGATGGATAGTTTCAATAGCAAAGAAGGGCACGTAATTCATTTTCCGGGTGGACCAGCTCTCATCCACACAAGGCCCTGCAACAGATAATAGGTTAGCTGCTCCAGAAATAAACCAAGCACGGGACGCTTGTCTGCTGCAGGGAGAGCCTGTTCATCACGCACGTGACGCCCTTTCGTTAAAGCTTTCACAAAGTGTCTGTCTTCGCCAATCTGAGCAAAGGGGTGTTTTAATGAGTAAGACACAAAGAAATGGGCTGGGAGGGTGTTACAATGGAGGTGGTTGAAATTCAGGGGACCACAACGCAGGATGCTGGTGAGGGAGCTGGCATGCAAGAGGCTGTGTAAGTTTCCCTGCAAACAGGATTTCATGTGCTCTGCTCTCTGGAAAGTATTTCCAGAAGAAGACCAGGCTGATGGCAAGCTTTTGTCTCACCTGACATCCATGGAAATTCAGAGATCCCAGGAAGCTTCCAGAGTTTCTACACGAGCCAGCTGGGAAAGCAGGCTGGGTGCAAGGGCTCCTGGCTTCCTTCTGCATGTCTCCATTTCTGCTCCCCAACAAGCAGTAATCAGGCTGGGTCAATACGAGTTAACAGAGGTCCACCAGGACTGAATCATGCATTTGTCTGCCCCTAACTGGTACTACTGTCCGACCAGTCTAGCCACAACAAGAACCGTACTGGGACCAAGCATGTGATCACTTCTTCCCTCCCCACACCCTTCACTTATTGCACAAAGGCTGTGTGTTAAATACTGAAATATGAGGTTAAAGATCTTTCTCTGTAGTATCTCGCTGTGCAATAGCACAGGGCAACCATGTCACTCGTTCCCCTTGGCTGTCCCTCTGTCTGCGTTGTGTTGGCCACAGAGACAAACAGCAGGGGACATCTTCCAGGGCCAGAATGCAAGGTCCACGTGACAGATCCTTTGACACAAACACAGGCCCATTTTTCTCTTCACAAAGATGAATTTCAAGATTATTTCATAACCAATGGAGAACGCAGTGTCAGGCAAAGGAAAGTGGCTTTAGGGCTCACATAATGCCTCCCCTGATTCCCACTCCAGAAACACCTGGCACTAAAAGCACCACGTGGGCTGCTGGTGATGGCAAGGAGGATGAAGGGGTTCACGCTGAGCTCTACATGACCTGGCCTTCCCATTATCACACCAGTAAATAACAGAGAGATGATTCTCTCTGAGATATACCAGCTCTTGGACTCTTGCAGTTGCAATATTCAGCATAGCAGTTCTCCTGCTGATCCATATTAACTGTCTTCAGCAATGGTCAGAAATTTGTAGAAAAGGGTGTCGGTGGAAAAAGTTGCTTTGTTGAAGTAAGTTTTGTGGAATTTTCCTAAATCCTATACAGCAGGGTATGTTGTACCCAAGGGCATATCACTTTCTGTTTTTTCTTCAAATTCCAATACAAGTTTCAGGTTCATAGCAAAGCACAATGGGGGAATGGACTAAATTCAAGAAAATGTGCAGAAGATGAGAAGAGTTTGCCTCCTTGTTGTAGTAACAGCTGAAAGAGTGCTTTGGTAAAAAAAAAAAAAAAAAAAAAAAAAAAAAAAAAAAAATCAACAACCTTGTAGACAGCAGAAATAAGAATTACAAAAATGGATCAAATGGATCTAAACAGAACTTTTTCACACATATCAGTTCTCAGGGACCTCTGAATCTGTCCTGTCGGCTGCCTACAAACTCTCATTTTAACTTATTTTACCCCAAATGACCTCTATTATGGAAACAGCCACTTAAATACAATAAAAACAAACGGAATTTAACTGAGTTCCCTGGGGATTATTCCTAAACCTACTGTGCATGTGTGCATTGCATTATAGGTGGACATAAATGAGATTGTATGTGATAGTGAGAAGCTCTAACTTGGGTGATTCTTTAATGCAGTAAATCTGAACAGTTTCTTTAAAAAAATCACTATTTCCATCTTTGCTAATTCCTGAGAATTTATTATTTTGGCCTTTGCGAGCATGAGACCTCTTCTATTTAAAGCAGAGTATCCATCTGACAACACACCAGGGTATTTGTGCAGAACAGGATGTTCTTCTACACCCACATTTTCCTTTCACTTCCTTCCTAGTTTTCTTCTACCATTTGGGAATAAGATACCAGAAGAGAGCTAAAAAGTGGTGACTACTGGAACATTATTGCCAAAATGAGAATTCACCAAAATATGCTATTTTTTCAAAGCTGAAATGTTATGTGGGGACACGGTGGGTCCCAGAATTGTTTTCTTAGGGCAGTTTTAGGAGTGGAGGTGATTGGTGATGGTAGGAAAAAGTCACTCTGCATCTGATTGCTCAAGGGTTGGCTTGCAAAGACAGTGGTGCTAACATCAGAGCACAAAGTTTAGCGAGTAAAGCCACAAGCTGCTAAGAAAGGGTTAAAGAGCAGATCTGAGCCTAATTAGTCCCAGGATACCATGTTTGGGCTGGTCCAGCTTTCCAAGATGGAGCTGAGGAGTTTGGGGAGGAGAACAGGCAAATTGTCCTTGTATGAGGCTCATTGGTCATGGAGACCTCTAGAGAAAGGACCCTGGATCACCTCCACTGATTTATTAAAAGGTTCAAATCCTCAGTAAATGTGGATTGTGAACATGCACGACACCTCTCCCCATATTTGCTGTTCATCATGACACCATATGTTATGGAATATCCCTTTGGCCAGTTGAGGTCACCAGTCCTGGCTGTGTCATAACACTATACATAGCACTATACCAGCCACTATAAAGAAAATGGGACACTTTTCCAGCCCGTGGGAGTGGGACAGTATAGCAGGTCAGCTGTAGCATGACAGGCCATGGCTCTACCTGAGTAGCAGAGAACATTTCTGAACTTCCCTACTTTAAATAATCGAGGTGGGGTTTTGAAGATATCTGTTTGGTCACCTACACAGGATTTTCTATGCTCTGTCCTGTTCAGAGTAAATAGGTCTGTTGCAACAAAACATGAAGCTGTTCCATTTGGGGAAGGTGAAGACAGAGGTCTCATCCTCTTAATCAGCTTGGATGACTGGAAAACACCAAGCTTCCCAAACCCTCCTTCCAGATCCTGCTTTCCTCCCACACAAGACCTTGGCTTTAGGAACCCATCAACCTGATGCCTCCAGGTGGATTGCAGTCATTCTCTGAATCTGGAACTAATGGTGACTTGTAGTGGGCTCCAGCTGGCCAAGGATACAGCCATCTGCCTTCATCATGGCTCAGGGAGCTGGAAGTCAACCTCGTCCTGCAGTAGTTTTCAATGTCAGCTGAAAGCCTTGGTTTTCCAATGAATATATTAACTCAACGCTTCATCAAAGGCTCGTCTGGAGGCATCAGATATTAGCTGGGCTCCAAGATGAGGTGCAACAAATTGATCTGAAGAGTGGGTCTAGCTATGACGATATCTCCAGAAGAAGATTCCTGTGAACCTTGAGTTTGTGCAATTAAGGCAACAAGGAGATGTCCTTTCAGTTTCTTCAGGGATCTGGGCTGGAACGTGTGCTGCGCTATCTCAGAAAGAGTACAAGCAATGAGGGAGCACAGTTTTAAGATGACACCATGATATTCAAGGTAGCAAGGACAAAGGCCTGCAGCAAGATCTGATGAGTCTAAGTGAATGAGCAATAAAACAGCAAATTAAATTTAATGTAGCCAAACTTGAAGTAATGTTCATGGAAGGAAAAATGCTCTGAACTTCACATATAAAATTATGGGCTCTGGGCTCACTTAGGAATAAGATATTGAGATATAATAGTTCTATGAAATGTCAGTTCATTGCTCAGTAGTGGTGGAATCAGCAAATTAAATATTAACAATTACCAAGGGGCAAGCAAAAGAGAACATTATCGTGCCACTGAATACACTGAATAAAACCAGGGTTCACTCACATCTTAAATTGTGTCCCCTGACCCCTTTATCTCCAGAAATGATATAGTGGTGATAGAGATGATTCAAGGAAGGCCAGTAAAGATGATTCAAAGTTAAAAAATTGTCCCTATAAAGAAATGACTAAGTAAGCAATCGATGTGGGCTTTCATCTGGGAAAAAAATGCCTGAAAAAGAAATGAAGGAGAACAACTGAATGATGGTGAGCAGCATGGAGAAGATGAACAGGGATTGACTGTTCACTATTTCTTCCAATACAAGAATAAGGGTGCATCAAATGAAGCTGGCAGGAGCCATGCTTAGAACAAATTAAAGGAAGTGAATCAAAGACAGCTAATAGCTGATCTGTGGTATTCCTTGCCAAAGAACAGCAAGGATGCAATATTTTATCTGGGTTCAGAAAAAGGCTGGAGAAATTAAAGGATGATAAATCCATGGAGGGATGTTGGATATCTAGAGGCTACATCCAACATAGGAGGTCCCTGAGTGAAAACATTTGGAAGGTGGGAGAATATTCAGGGAAAATATCTCATGGTTTTTCCACTCTTCTCTCTGCATCACACACGGACACTGCTGGAGACAAAACACTGCATCTTTGCTCTGAACCAGTACAACTGCTCTTGAGTTTCAGCTCCATATGAGATGCTGCCCCAAATTTATTATGAATTTTCCTAAATGCCTAAGCCAGTTCTCCAAAGTTCTCAATTAAGAACCTTGGCCCCCGAAAGACAGAAATGTCAGAAACTCCATGAAAATGCCAGGCACTTAGATATTACTGCTGAGCTTACATGGAAGGTAAGCTCAAGTCTTGACTTGAGCACGGAAGCCTGCTCAAGTCATGGAAGTGGTGGTCAATAGCCCAAGCAACCCACAATTGCAATCTACTGAACAAGAGCTACCTGTCTGTCCAACATGCTTTTAAAAAATAATGGTTTTTTTGTTTGTTTGTTTTGTTTTATTATTTATTTTATTTTATTTTATTTTATTTTATTTTATTTTATTTTATTTTATTTTATTTTATTTTATTTTATTTTATTTTATTTTATTTTATTTTATTTTATTTTATATATATATATATTTTTTTTTATCTTATTTTAAAGAGGTGTTTATGTATGTTTATTTCTCTTTATTTATAAGCCTTCCCGTTCTCCCAAAGTGATGGCAGTCCACGGAGGGGAAGCTACCTTGGCTCATGGCCGTATTGGGAGCTGGCAAAGTTACCACGTGAACCTGTGGATAAAGGGGCTGAGCACGGGTGATGGCAACCTGTGACAAAGATGCCTTTCCTCAGCTGCACGGACCAAGACTGCAGGTACACAGGGCAGAGCTGGGTGGTTTGGGGACCGCTCAGAGGGCCATCTGGGACCCCACGTGGCTGTCCGTCCCCTCATTTTTTGCAGCAGAAGGCTTTGCCAGGCCGGGGCAGGCCAGCGCTGCCAGATGAAGAATGAGCGTGGGAGTCCCATTCCTGACCTCTCGCCTGCAGTGGGATTGACATAACTCCATAACGGAGGAAAAATGCAGCTTCCACACGACAACAAGATAAACGTTTTTATAAGAAAGTCCCCAAATGGGGAGCACCAGCAGCCCTGAGGTATTAGAAAGAAAGGAAAAGATGAGTGGAATCAAGCTAACTCCTGCAGGTTTAGCATCAAGGCTCACCCCAGCCTTTTTACAGCGTTGAGCATGGACATTTCTGTCTGTTTTATGAAGCCAGCTTCAGTGAAATGGAGTCCTGGATCACCCTGCCCCTGAAGAATCCCAGGTGCAGCGTGGTGCCCGGCTTTCTAGCTTCAAAATCTGAGCTATAATTTCTGTTTTATTGTTGCTGCATGCAGCCAGCATCTCATCTCCTCCCTGGGCATGGCTGCTGCTCTCTGTCTTTTTTCACCACCCCCCTTGCATTTCTCTCTCCTCACTGGGTGGTCCCTCCTTCCCTCGTTGGCCCCACACCGCTGTCTGGAGCTAAGACATTGTTTTATTTTCGTGTTTTAACTGAGTGCCCCGAAAGCCATCCTTTTGGCTAGTAGGCGTCTGTCTCTTGTCCTTCTCACATCCACTCTCCTTTAAAGGCCACTCTGGGGAAGGGAGGGAAAAACCTCAACTTTTCTCTCTTCCAGACTTCCCCCTGGGCCACGCGGATGGAGGGCAGTGTGGTCCTTTCATCTGCTGCACGGGTGAGCTGAGCGGGTGATGCTCAGATGGGTCTTGGCTGTTTTAGCAAGATGAAGAGGGCTGTGCTCATGGAGAACATGGAGAACACAGAGAAATCAAGACCTCTACCTTGGTTAGTCTAAAGTATACCCAAATCTCAGCAAGTTCTGCAACGCAATTAATGTAGGAACACCATACAACGTCCCTTTTTCTAATCCTGTTTACCTCAGCCTCACCATTCCATGTCCCACTGGATTATTTATCCCGCTGGGGTCCCTCTTCAGCTCCCCTCCTTGATGCAGCAAATCAGCTGCATTATTAAAATGATTAAAAATAGACTGAGCTTGCCCGAGACTGCATCTATAATGGATCAATTGCTTTTTATACATTTTTTGGCTCCCTACAGTGCTGCTTTGTCATGTCGCTTGCACTCATTTGGGTGAGATCTTGAAATAATAGGCACATTCAGGAGATATAAATATAGCTGTTTGTTGCCTTAAAATGGGTCTGCAGACAAATCGCAGTCTCAGCTTCAGGTATTTGGAAGTTAAATCTTCTTCCTCTGTCCTTTTCCTCTTGCACCTGAAGCAAACACTGGGCTTTGCTGCTTGTAAGCTGCTTTATCTTAAGCTATAGGTACTATTCCTGCTGCATGCAATTCATTGCCTCCTAGGCCACTAATTTAAGCAACTCTTGGTGCTAGATTGGATTTGCTTCCAGTAAGAAATAGTACAGAGTTAACATTGAAAAGCTGCAGTACAGTGAAATAAAAATAAATGTGCTGCATTGTGTAGCTTAACAGGGTGTTAATTTCTTGGGAGCGCATAAATAGGAGGCACAGAGCACATCTGTTTGCTGGTGTTGGGCTGGGGAAGGGGAAATTTGGAGTTCTGCAGCAGGGACAGGCTGAACTTTGTTCCCATGTCTCGCAGCATTGCACAAAGTCTCCTCTGTAGAATAGCCAGTTAATTAAAAATGATATTTACGATCCTCTTGTGATGCGTGCCCGTAATTCTGCTCTTAGGATTTCTACAAAATTTGGTACTGCGTGAGGGCTGGGGCCCCAGTGATCATGCAATCACGGGATCACAGGATGGTTTGGGTTGGAAGGGACCTCAAAGCCCCCCCAGTGCCACCCCCTGCCATGGGCAGGGACACCTCCCAGCAGCCCAGGCTGCCCAAAGCCCCATCCAGCCTGGCCTTGGGCACTGCCAGGGATGGGGCAGCCACAGCTCCTCTGGGCAGCCTGGGACAGGGCCTCACCGCCCTCAGAGTGAAGAATTTCTTCCTAATATCCAGTCTAAATCTCCCCTCTTTTAACATTGCTAACAGCCATCCTCATCCACATGCCACTGGAGTCCACACATGACTTCCTCATGTCTACTGAGGGGTTTTATCACCCAGCCACCCTTCTGCATTCCTGGGTTTCCCCCAGAGAGCACAGGACACCCCCTCCACCTTGTTCTGAATTTCCCAGGGATTCTATAAGCAGAAGTGAATGAATCCACCCAGCACAGAGGTTACAATGCTCTCAGCAGAGGAGGAGAGGAAATCAATGCACCTGAAAGTGCCCAAACGATGTCCTGGGCTTGTCCCCTTGCCTGCTTCCTCCTCCAGCTCACCTCACACACAGCTCACAGAAAACACCCCCAGGCACTGACAGGGTTTTTCCTGGGCACTGCTGGTAAGAGAGGGTCTTTAGCAGCATTTGCAATGTTTCTTGCTATGTGATTCAAGGGTTTTTAGGTTGCAAAGCTTGACAACCCCAGAAGAAGCAATGTCCTGAACTTTTAAACCATGCACACTACAAAATGTTGTAAAAGTGTCTGGGGATGGAGGAGAAGAGGGAGATTTTCAGTGATTTTAACCCCTTTTTTTATGTAGCTGCTCTGCAGCCAACGTGAGGAAGAGCTTCCCCAGAGGCAGACTGGAGCTGAGCCCTGCACCTCAGCTGGCCACAGATGGGGATGAGGGAGCATATTTTTCTGACCGCTCTCAGCAGCCCCTGTGGTCTCCCACTTGAATTTGAAATGACTTCATGTATAAAATCATAAAATCACAGAATCAGCTAGCTTGGAAAAGACCTTCAAGATCATTAAGTCCAACTATCAACTTGGCCTGCTGAGTGCCATCACTAAACCATGTCCCTCAGTGCCATGTCCACACCTCTCTTAAATACCTCCAGGGATGGGGACTCCACCACCTCCCTGTGTATCCCATTCCAATGTTTGAGCACCCCCTCCATAAAATCCAGTGTAAAGTTCCCCTGGGACAACTTGAGACCATTTCCTTGTGTCCTATCATTTGTCACCTGAGAAAAGAGACTGACACCCTCATTACAACCTCCGTTCAGGCAGCTGTAGGGAGCGATGAGGTCCCCCCTCAGCCTCCTCTTCTCCAGACTAAGCAGCCCCAGTTCCCTCAGCTGCAAAGCGATCTCAAAGCATTGGTAGCAAAGCAATCTCCCATTTAACCCAGCCAGAGGATGCTCCAGAGGTCTCCACATCCCGAGGAAGAGGTGCCCACCTCCCCACCCCTTTCCATCCCCCTCCTTCCTTCGCCTTCAGAGCATTTCATCCCTGGGAGAGGCCACCATGACTCCAGGACTGAATCCTCCCCTGCCCTCTCCCATCCATGAACACGGCACCCACCTCCTCCGTCCCGACACCAGCAGCTCACCTTGGGCAGGGGGGCGCAGACCCTGAGCTCAGCCGGCACCCGCGAGGGCCTGCAGAGCCGTGGGAGCTTGCGCCGCATCCTCGCGTATTTCTTCATGCTCTCGTTTTATGTAAAAGCAAAGCTCCTCTCACTGCTGGCATCCAGTCGCTACTAGCTGCTCGTCCTAACACCTGGACACTGCAAATGGGTTTGTATAACCCTGGCAAAAAGCTGTTTCAGCTGTTGAATGTGTAGCTGATATCACAGAGACTCCATCCTTACACCACCGAAAATAAAAACAAAAATATCTTTATCGCTTTATTATCAGACCCTTCCCTCTATTCCTTCGTACACGCTGCTGCTCAGCTGAAAAACGACAGCTTCTGCTCACAGAAAAGAAAAAAAAAAAAGATGATGAAAGCTCGAGAAACTCCTTTGCATGCTTCTTTTGGCTTTATGTATTTCACTTTGAATTGGGATGCCAAACCAGGAGAATGACACTGCAGACTTCCAAGGCATTAAAAAATCATGAATCATACCTCAGGATTATTTTTTTTTTGGCTAAAAGAAAACAAAACAAAACAGCAACAACAATAACAACAAAACAAAACCAAAAGACTCCACCTACAAAATTAAAAAATGAAAATACTTTTCTGGCCCTTCCTTTGCCTCCTAGTGTGGTAATAACTTGGTTGGAGGGCCTTGGGCTTTAGGAAGGGCTCAGGGACTGTGAGACTCCCAGGGGATGCCCTTCTCCATGACCTGAAGCCTGGTCCCTGCAAAGGAACACTCATAGGGCACACTAAGGGGTGTTTTATTGGCTTGTGGGGGCCTTGTCTGGATCTTCATGGTCAACGGAGACCAACAAGGACTTCCAAAATAAGGGCACACATGTTGTGGGCCTTCAGGATTTCCCTCTCCTGACTCCTGGAGGGAGCCTCGGCAGCTCAGGGGGATGAGTCCCCTCCTCAAAGCCTTGGCAAGGGCCAGCAGCAAGAGGAAGACCACCAGGAACTGCCTTGCTTGGCTCAGCCACTCCACTCTCCTGCCACTTGTCCTAGGAAAGACATTTAGTTTAGAAAAATCCAGAGGACATCTTTTTTGTGTCCTCTTTATCACAAAATACACGGACGCTCTGTCATGGACGAAGCTGGAAACTGTGGCATGAGCAACCAAAATGCTCCTAAGCAATCAAAAGATGCATTAGTTGAATTTCCCAGACTGTTCCAGTGGGCAGACCGGAAGCATCAGGACATTATGATCTGGGGAAATTATTTTCTGGTGCCACATCTGGAGTTTGTTTTATCTCTGAAGGTGTGATCAGGTCACACAATGCAGGCACTGGGGAGATGCTGACAGCTCCAGCAGTGCTTCTGCATCACCTTACACCCTCCTCTTATCCCAGTGAGACCCTCAAATTGAGGTGACCCCAAATGGCTGATCAGAGAGAACCCCTTTTCTCCCTGTCTGTCCCCAAATTGAAAACTGTCTTAAAAGAACACAAAAATAACTTGAGGAGACAGCAATCTGCTCCATGGCAGTGCTTCGCCGAAACAATCAGCGGCAATCCCTCCCCGTGCTGCAGTGCTACGGGGTGGAATAGAGATGACAAATCTGTCACTGATTACGCTCCATTACATCCTCACAACACTTCCCGTGCTGCCTGCAGAGGAGATGTTCTCACTTTGCTTTTTAAAGGATTTCAGGTAAAACAGACAGCCAACATCTCCGGCGGCGGCAGCCTGGTGCTCTGGCATTTGATCCTTCCCCAGCTCAGCCTTGGGGATGTATAAATGCTCAGAGGACACAGAAATCACCACTTTTCTGAGTCATAGGGGCATTTATAGGACAAAAGCCTATTAAATTCACGTGGTATCTGTCCCCCTATGCAGGAATCCTACTGCAAAAGCAGACTCTGGTAGGTACAATGGTAGGACCTGAACCATGTGGATCAGTGGGTGCCTGGTGGGGATGTAAGGATTTGGGGTGAGTACAGCGGGGCTGGGTTGTTGATATGGAGTTAGCAAATCACAAGGACTGAATGGGTATGTGCATGGGAGGTAACACAAGTTAATTCCCACCTTTGAAGAGCATCCGTGAAGCAGAACCACCTGAAGATGCTCCACAGCCAGTGCTTGAGAGCAAAACAGTTGCCTGGAACTCGTTGCTTATGCTACACAACAGCACAACCCTTAATACATTTGCTTCCTGCAAATGGAAAAAGATAGAAAAAAAACAGCTGCCACTTCTTCCTCCTGGCTACTACTTCAGATGGACATTGGGAGTTCAGCAGCTTGGACCTCATGTGTTTCTCAGGAGCTTTCTGCCTCCTCTTCCCCTCTTCCCCACGTGAAGCAGCACTCAGCCATCCTCTACAGCATCCCTGTGTGCCCAAAGGTTCCTGCCCAGGCTTTCTGCCCCAGAGCCATGTGCACGCAAGCCAGCTCTACCTGGCTCCTTGAATGTCCCCGAACCACCCAAGAAGAGCCTGAACTCTCCTCGTTGAGTTCAGTGGGGGACAAGCTGAACTCATCGAGATGAGAATTGAAATGAAGCTAATGCTCGCTCCGGGGTGACAGGTTTTGGTCTCCCGGGTAGCCCTGACAGATCCATCAGGAGGCACTTAGCTAGAAACCCCTGAGACCTCTGCAAGGGAATCCTTGTCTTGCTTCTGTGTTTATGCTGCTCTGAAATGCCTAGTTAATGTAAAAGCAAAAAAAGGCAACATAATGGGCCTCTTTAGAGGGGTTTTAGGCTCTTAATGGAAAGCAGGAAGCCAAGGCCTGTATAATTAAATTGCTAATCTCTCACCAGATCTGGCAGGCTACGTACGCTTGTTAAAAACAGGTTTAAGCCCTACAGCAATTTTTGTTTCAACTCTAGGTTCAAGCCAGGAGCCTTCATTCCTTCAGTCCTGAAACACTTCCAGGAGTGCTGTGCCCTTCATTAAAGAGCTGCCCTATAGCAAAGCCCAGACAGCAGGCAGAGTCAAGGTGACCCAATTCTTGGTTAAAACAGAGACTATTAATAAGATGAAGGTGTTCATGCCCTCTACTGAGGCCCCTCTCTCAGCAGTGTTCGCTCACATCTTCTTTTTAATGTTTCTTCTTTCTGTACCTAGGAAGCCACCCACATGAGGGTCCCACCGAGCTTATCAGATTGGTCCCTACAGCTGTATCACTACACATACCTGCAGAAGGGTTTTCTTGCTGTCTCTCTACCTTTGCACAGTTTCTACCAAGCCCCAGATGTCCCCCTGGCTCATCCAATGGAGCACTGGGATAATTTTGGAAATAAAATAAGCTCATAAATTACTTGCTGTTACTTCTCTCTCCCTACAGCAATCGGATTTAATATATGGTCAGAAAATACATGCAGAGTACTGTCATTTTGCTGAGGAAAACAGGCAGGTGTGGAGGTATGAGATGGGTTATTTGGTTTTATTCACTACTTTAAGGAAAACGACCAAAGTAAAATGAAAAAAAATCCCCATTCCTTTCACTGCCCTGGCCACAAACCTTGGTGTTTATGTTCCCCTACATCATTTGCCCACCTGGCTGGAGCTCACACAGTTGGAGACGGTGTCCCAAGGAGTACTGGCTCACATCACTCACAGCTCTGAGCCTTCAAGAGCAGCTTTGCCCTGGGACATGCCTCATCCCCCAAGGCAAGAGCATGAGAGGAGTGTGGGGACAGACACAGGACAGAAACCTCTAAAGACTTAAAAATGTACAGCAAATGTACTTCCATGTTTCTGATGTCTGGGGACATCAAAATGTATGGTCTGCTCCGTTTCAAAAGTATGTTTTGGTGTGCTCCAAGCACCACTGGCATGCAAATTCTAGTTAAGTCACTGCAGCAGTCACCTACCAATGGCTAAAACAGCAGGCAGAAAGCTTTGCCTTAGCACCCAAGTGGGCAAAGTGCTGAGTGGATGGAGGACAGCAGAAGACATCTCGCCTGTGGTTCTCCCACATCTCTAGGGCACATTTCACCACCGACTATTACAACCTGTTGCTTTTTCTTGTACTCTCTCCCTTTTTCAGCTGTTGCCTCCCCATGTTGGAAAAGTCTTGTGTTCATCCTTCTAGTGTGAAAGGCAACTTTGAAAAAACAAAATGGGATGGGGAAAGGCAGCAGGTCGGATTGCTCAGGAAAGTCTTTCGCAGGTGGTTTTAGACATACAGCTTCTGAGAGAACCATCTGAGCACAGGGAAGCAAAGGAGAAATGCATCCAAGCTTTAGATGCAGTTGCCAACCCTGAGTTATTTTGACTCTCTCATGTATATTTGGCCTGATTACAGCAAATGCTGAGAATCTACATTTCCTAAGGACCTCTTTGACCACTAAGGACATCAAGGGACGAAGCCTGAGTACATTAGAGTAGCTTCTGGTCTACGTGGCTTCTCAGAAAAAAAAAAAAAAAAAAAAAAAACAAGATCTGTGGCTTCTCCTGAAAGGTTTGCAGACTTTTTGGGATCTGTGAATCCCAGATAAGTAGGTCAGCTTAGCCCTGAAATGCTCGTGTTCCTCAAATGGCAAAGGGAACTGAATCAGGCCTCTGCGTTTGGTCAGCTGGATCGCTTTCCCTATAGTTTAGGCACCAAATCAGATATGGACAACTACAGCTGTAGGGACTCTGTATTTGGTAGCTAGAGGAAAATCCCATTCTAGGCTCCAAAATTATTTTATTTTTTTTTCATTTTTTTTGGGTGCTGCCACTTGAATTGGAACAGCAACAACAGCAATGTTCCCACGTCCCTTTGAGGTTGCCTGTGTGTCCCTGGTGGCAGCTGATCCTCACTTTGGACACTCCTGCCTGAGAAGCCGACAGCAGCAAGTAGCCCTGGATGCTCAGGAGATGGTATTGATGTCCTGAGTGGTCAGTGACCCATTCAGCCAGTGAAAGCCAAGGGGATGCCACAAGATAAAAGTAGAAAGCCAACTCCAGTGTATTTGAATTGGCTTATTATTTTGGCTTATTATTATTTTTTGCCTTATACATTTCCTTCTCAGAGCCAGATAAATAAAATGGTTTCTGTTCCCTTCCCTGTGCCCAGTGCAATTCAGTCCCTGTTGTGTGCCATCTCAGAGGTACCTGTTCTGAAGATTTGGGCAAGGGGAATGTATCCTCACTGCCTGATGCAGCATCTTGCATTAAGCTTTAACAACTGTCTCGCTATATAGGTAGGAAGCAATATCCTATGCATCAGGATGAAATAGGTAAGGAGTATTTGGGCTGAGAAAGATGACAAAGGGAAGATGTGATCAAAGAGTACAAAATCATGAAAGACACAGAGATGGTGAATAAAGAAGGATTATTCTTTTTTGTTGTTGTTATTTTATTTTCTAACACCAGGACAAAGGACAGTATGAAGCTGCAGATTTAGAAAAAGAAACAACTTTTTTTTTTTTTTTAAATTATTTTTTTTTCCACAGCATATGACAAAAATAGGGAAAGTATCACCGGAGGAAGCAGGGGAAGCCAATATCATAAATGGGTTGGAAATAAAGTTAGGCAAATTAATGTAGGAAAAGTCCATAAAGGTTGTTAAGCATGACAAAGTCAGGAAGTGGCTGAACCATTGGTTCTTGGGCAGTGGGAGGATGCTCTGAGGAAGCAGTTCTCCAGCCTTGCCTTGGTTTTCTCTTCTCTATGCTTATGGTGGATGGCTTGTGGCTGGGTGTTGGGGCAGGTTTGACCTAGTGGAGCTGTAACATGACAGCAGGGGCTGTGTTATCAAAGACAGAGTCCTCCTGAATGCGATTCGGAGCAGGAGGGTGATTCAGCTTCTTCCTTCCCACAGCCTCCATGGACTGCAGAGCAGGGCAGGGACATCACAGCCCACTTAAGCATTAAATACATTAGACACCTGAAGCTGCTTAGCTCAACTGCCCTTTTATTTAAACCATGATTTGCAAACCCCACTGTCTAAACCCCACTGCTTTTAAGAGGCCTTGCATGCCCTTAATCTCCTTAATGTTTTTTCAATCTCTCCGTGAAATCTCAATGAAAATCAGGCCTAGAATGATCTCTCCCTTTTTATCTTCTGAAACACAGATAGTACTTGCAAAACGCCTTGTTAGATAGAAGCTATAGCTTCTCTGCACTTTGCAACCATAATTAATGAGGCTTCTCAAACATTAGATTGTCGGAAAAAGGCATATTTTGTTTGCACGGACTACTTCAGCACATTTTCTTCTCACAGACCACGGACAGTGAATGCAGACACTCTGGTGTCAGCCCCATCAATCTCTGACTTTCAGAGCTGATCCTTATGCCTCCCATCTTCCTCGCCTCATGGAAGCAAGATGAGAAAAGAGGAACTTTGAAGCTTGGCTGGATGGCTTAGGTGCAACCATGCCAGGCTCCAGTGTGAATCACATGCGCCAGAAACATAAATCAGGTCTGCAACGTGAGGCCACTGGAGGAGAACTCTATTTAATGTACCTGACCTTTGTCCAGGGTTCATTTCCACGTGCCCCTGGTGTAACTTGCTTTATCAGCTGTAAAGAAAAGCTCGCCAGCTGCACATTATATTCACACTCCAAAGTCAATGGAAAAAGCAAGCAAAGTCCTAGAGCAGACCTGTGGAAATAGACTAAATAAATCCCTTCTAAATTTTTTTACTTTCCCTGGTATAACGGTTGAAGAGTTTATCTGTGATGGACCCAAAATAACATATTTCACTTAACTGGGGGAATGCTTTTCAAAATAAAGAAATAAAATCAAGCTAAATTCTAAGACTTGGCACTCTCGAGTGATTTAAATGTTGAAATAATAAAATGGAGCTTTTGGAGCTTTGCTGGCTTGTCAAGAAAGAAAAGGTCTCCCTTGTTGTAGCAAAAAATATTAGTTGAATTCAGCCTGAGTCTATGGATAGTTTCAGTCAGCCTGGAACTGCATTTATTAGCAGCTAAACTATCCATCTGAAAAATGTTACCTAGTTCTACCCCAATTGTTCTCCCCATTGCTTAAAAATATCCTACTTACAGACAAAGCTATTGTTCAGCGTAGATTTAAGATGTTGTGGTTCATTGTCTGGAGCTGCATCTCCTAGGGAAAGCAAACCAATTAGGCCCTTCTATTTCGGTGCCTCAGTGCCTGTTTGTGCAGTTATTATGTCATATGAAGGAATACAGCCTTATAGTCTTTGACAGATATGACCGCATTTCTTAAAAGAAAATACCATGTTTTCAGAAAAAAATACCCTGTATCTCAGCTTTGGGATAGAAGTGGTCACAACACAGCTTAGGAATAGCCAGCTGAGACCAACCGAGCATCCTGCATCCAGGTCTCTGCTAAGTGCCTGTCCCAAAAACTCGCCCCAAACCTGCCAAGCAGTAAAAAAAACACAAAACACGGGTCCTGAACCCCGTTATTACAAGCAGACTTATGGTTTGAAGCACAAGGAACTGCGTCCTTTTCAAACTTTTCATTACACAGCCAAAACCAACCAACCACCACCAACAAAAACACAGAAAAAAAAAGCGCGGATCTCCTAACACGTCTACTCCTGGACCTGTACCTCCCCTTGCAGGGCTGGCAGCTTGCATTTCACAGGCAGCAAACCAAGTCCACTCGTTTTATATTTATTTGACCCACTCGTTTTATATTTATTTGACCCGCTCGTTTCATATTTATTTGACCAAGCAGACAAAAATGCATTGGCCAGTTTTACTGATACAATGCCTTTGCTTTGTCCAGTGAGGCAGATGGACCAGGTTCACAGCTGCCTCGTGCCCCTGCATGACCAAACTCTGCCTCCTCACCTGCATCTGCTGGCTGCTGCTGACTCAGATAGGACTTAGTGTCGTGGCCTGTACAGGAGAAACCTCTCATTTTCTCAGTCTGCTGCCTCCCTGGGATATTTTCCAGCCATCAGCTCAGGAATGAAGTTAAAAAGGCAGGTGCAAGAGCACAGATTTGTAAATATTAGGTTTGCATATAAATTACTTGATTGGATGTGGCAGTGAAAGGGCTGCTGCTTAATCTGACTGCCTGGCTGTGGCAGCAGCAGGTGACACGGGATTTCCAGAACCAAAACCCAAAGTTTTTTTTTTTCAAACCCACTGAAATTATCTGAACTGCACTGCAGGAGGAAGAGCGGCTAAAAATCCACGAGCAACCCAAAAAACACCACAGGTAGTCTGTGTTTAGGCAAGAGGCTCCTGGTGGTCCCAGCTGGTATGGAGCTGGATTAACTGGGCCAAACTGGAGTGATGGGGCGGCACACACGGACTCGGTGTGGCCATAGCCAAGGGTAAGAACATCAGGCAGCCTGGCTGCTGCTTGCGAAGGCATTTCCCTTCATGCTGGCAGTTTAACACCACCGTGGCCTTGTGTTCATCAGGTGCAGGAGCAATGCACTGAATGGTCTTTGAAGTGCCACAGCTTCCTGCTAAATTAAAGGAAAATACCCCGAGCTCCAGTGTGCTGCAGGAGTGTGCACACAGCAATGAATTTTACAGAGCTCAAAATCCCCACACCGATTTCACGTGTTCGTTTAGAAGCCTTACGGGGGCACAAGCCCTTCTTTACCAGCAGGAACACAAAGAGCCTCTTCTTCGGGAGCTGCGAGTTTTCTTTGCCGTGCGAGGGAAACAAAGCCAACACGCCGCTCATCTGAGCGCTTTCCCTACCGAGACACGGGATTACTTTTTGCAGCAGTTTGCTAAATGCTTGGCTTCAAAGGTAGAGTGAAATCAAGCATTCAGCATGCTTAAAGCAGCACAACGGAGGGGGATGTAAAGCACCCTCCTTCTGCACCCAGCTGGCACCATTTGTGCCTGGCGTCAGCACACGGCCGAGTTTGTACCCCGAGATAATTCCCACCTTATTTTCCCCTCTCGATAGGAAGAGCAGGAAGGTTAATTAAACCCTCCGAACTGCTGCTGTTATTCATCATTCCTTCCCTGTAATATAAGCAGCGCTATCTCGCATTTGAGCCCTGGTTCCCTATAAATACCTGCCCTCTGCTTTTACCTCCATGCTAAAAGCCTTTCACGCAGCAAATGCAATTAATTTCCTCGCAAGAACAGCCACGCAGCGTGACCAAAGTTCTCTGCCTACTCACAGCAGAAAACAACCCTCAGTCCCTGGGCAAAAGAAACGTGCACCAGCACCAGACTTTGGGGGAACAGCACGCCCTAGTGTTCCCTCTGCTCCTCACTGCCGGCTGGTTTGTGGGCTCCCTACTACTGCTGCCCAGACTGAGCTCCCAGCAAAACAGGATTTCTTTCTGCAAACCCTGAATTTCTGTTTTGTCTCCCCACTGAAAGTCTTCATGGCCTTGGAGAAGGGGTCAACCACAAGCACCCTGGTGTGAACATGCAAGACAGAGGCTGGATCGGCTCTGTTCTGCCATCACCAACACAGCCAGGGAAAATCTGGGTAGTGTAGAGGGTAGCTGCTGACTACTGCTGTCCAGACAGACCTTAAGACATGCCTCTGCTTTTGACCAGGCCTGTTATTTGTCAATAATTACAATAATTCTTAAAGATCTGTCCTTCTCAAGACACATCTCCATGCTGGAAAAACCCACCAGGCTGTTTGCTAGAGACTAGGATCGTGTGCTTTAAACAAAAGGCACTGGATTTGCAAAGCAGCCTTAGCTGTGCACTGCTGCCCTGAGGACCAGTGCTTCTTCCTGACCTCAGGGCTGATCACTTTATTCCCTGGAGCCTGAAGATGCCCTAAAGTTTTTTGTTTGTTTATTTATTTTTTGTTGCAGTCAATGTAATTGCAAATGTTCCTGCTATTCAGGGAACTCTAACAACAGAGGATGCTCCTTGCAGATGCTCCTCAGCCAACATCTGGACTGGATGCCCCATTAGACCAAAGCCAGACCTCTCTTCTGCACAAAATCAGATACACAGGGGGCTGTAAAAGATCGCTTGTGACTTCCTCTGTGGGCAAATTGTGAATGGTTTGTGGACGCTGGCAGAGCTGGGAAGGAAAGGGCAGATTGGTTTGCAGACCATCATGGTTATAATGGGATGGTTGCTGTGTATGTCATTAGAAGAAGGAGCAAACAAGGACAGAGCAAGTATTTGGGCACGGCTCTTAAAGACCCTGCAAGGCCCCAGGTTTGGCAAAGGTCATCCCTGCTACACCCTGCTTTATAGAGCATGGCATGGGAGGCGTGTGTGACACAGCCAAGCTCCCAGCTGCTCATCCTCTGGAAAGGGGAGCCGACCCATCTCTGCACTGGCAAGAATCTCTCTCTCCTCTGCTGTATAAATACAAAAGCGAATAATCAGACCTCAAAGCAAGACCCAGCTTGCCTAACCTTTAATCCAGGCTGGAAGCAGCAGTGCCCTGACAGCTCCACTGGCACAGAGCCCCACGTTTTGGAGATCTGAGCCAGTCACCAAACGGGATGAGAGGATGGCCTGGCAGCAGATAAAAAGCCATCTCCTTATCTATCACCCACACCATCTGGGAACCTCTCTCCTCGTCTTCCCAACCCTAATTATTTTTTACTGCTTGATCTCAAGAGGTGTTCATGGCATGACCCACAACCAAGCAAGCCTGCTGCTTCTTGCCCTCTCTCTGGCAGTTGGCTTTTCAGCCCCTTTATTACCATATTCACCTGTGAGTCGGATAATTGCTCATGTGATCCCGGAGTATTAGTCCTCCTTGTGTCGTTGCAAGCGCTCGGACATTCCAATTTTCAGGGGATTATATGCAAAGCAGAAAAGACATCAACCGTGCCTTTAATGCTTTCCCCTGGTCTCTCATTTCCCCGGGGACAACCCTTTTATCTCAGGGAGCCTTACAGAGAAATCAGCAATTCAATTGCACTGTTTTTTTGGCCTTCAATTTCAGATACTTATTCCTGTTTGATCATGTCATGCAGCAACTCACAGAAAAAGAACGAAATTGCTCCTCGTTTCAGATGCCGGTTGCTCGCTAAAGCAAAAGCAGACTGCACTCTTTTGTTTACTCCACCCTTGCTTTGCTCACTCTTTCAGCCTGTCAGTCTTGAGCTCTGTTCCTCTGCAACAAAGACTTTAGGCTGCTTGAGCCGTGAGTTCACTGGGTCTGACCTGGCTTAGTTTTAAGCTCATACCGAAATCCCGCTGATGAAGATCACTGTGAGAATAGATTAAGCCTAGAAGGCAGCTCGAGCCTGGCTCCAAGCACTCTTCCTGCAGGACACGTTCTTGGGAGCAGATCATTTCTTACTGCTGCTGGTGATGCAGGAGTGAGGCTGCAGGCCCGTGTCATAATGATTCCTCCTAAGCACAAAACCTGTAGTTAATCGATGTGGTATATTAAATACAACCCAGCTCAAACTTGCCTCCCAAACTGCAAACAAACACAGAGCTCAGCCATCTTCCATCCAAGCACATCCTTCGGGGATGGTGACCTGCAAATGTTGTCACCATGTGTCCACTGCCCCCAGGCCACTGCTGAGCCAAGAAGGTGGCTTTGGACCCTTCTTTGTAGGTCTTGATGTGCGGAGGGAGGGTAGGTGATTGAGCTCATGGGGCATCACCTAGTATGAAGCCCTCCAAGACTGCAGCAAGAGGCAGGGGGGAGCCCTCTGCCGGGCTGGGAGGATGCTCATGACTTGTGCTTTGGCACGTGAGGGAAGATCAGCCAGCAAACCCCATCAAATCCTTGTGCTGAATCAGGGTCTTGATACTAGAAAGCAAAACGAGTTCGTTAATTACTGCTGTTACCGGTAAATCTCTAACTGAAGCTAAAATTATAAGGCAAGCAATTTATTTTATGTGCAGATTGTATCTATTTTAATGAGTTCCGAAAATAGAGCTTTAAAGCGGTGGCTTTAAGCTCTGACGTTGTATTGGGATTTTTTTCCTTGTGAAAATTTCCAGGGCGTTTAGTGAGGCTGTTCTTTCCTAGAGATGGAGCATCTCTTTTTTGTGTTGCGGTGCACTGAAGCACACCCATGGGTTCAATCTCTCTTGACTGGACAGTCAAGGACTTGGGTTGTTCTTCTTGGTTCTGATTCAGGCCTTAACTTATTATGGAAAGAGATTGTATTGGGGTGCAGAGGTACCTTTAAGATGTGAGGCAATTCCAGCTCCATCATGAATTTTCATGCTCCTGAGCAGGAGACATCCCTGCCTCAATTCCCCATCCAGAGTAAGAGATGGTAAAACACACGACTGTGCCACTTGGAGCCCTCTGATGTGTCACTTGGCTGTACCAGCCACGTTCCACTTGTCTGTAGGACTTTGGCCAGTGCTAACTGGCTTGGGAGATGCCCATTCCCATTGCCACCTTGGCACAGAGGTAAGGGTAGCCTCAGGGACAGTGCCACTGCTGCCATGATCCACGAGAAGACTGAGTTGCTTAGAGGTTGCTTCAGTGCCTCTTCGTGGAGGTTCCCATCACGTTTGGTCCCCAGGAGATGAAGCAACCCTTCTGCAACCAAAGCTGTGGCTGTTGGAAAGGGACTGCAGGCCAGGGGAAGGGATGCTGTGAGCACACAGACTGCTCTATCAGCGTGGCACCTGGGGATTTCTGGATGGGCATTCCCCATGCAGCTTCGTTAATATAATCAAGGCCAGGAGTTACTTAGTGCTCATCCAGTCATTGCAAAGGGACTGATTACAGGCTGCTCTCCTGGGGCATTATTTCAGGCTGGGACTTGATGGAGGAGTATAAATAGCATGGCAGCTTCACCGAGGAGGTATTCCTATGTGACAGAGAAGTTAAAGCCCGTGTCGAGGCCTCTCTAATTGCTCAAATTATTGCTACTGTTAACAGGGCAGCGAATTATGTCAGGGAGCCTTTCAGCAGTCATACTACTCTAGCTACAGATGATATACACTCCTGGATTAACGCTGACAAACAACAATAAAAAGGGGTCACATTAATAAAATCTGAATGCAGGAAATAAACGTCGAATTAAAAGCAAACAACACCTGAAATATTGACTTTGGCAACGTAAAGTGGTGCTAAGAGGAAGAGAAAAATGTTACGGTTGATCAAGAGCAGCGCAGTTATGCTCAGGGCAAGTTTTACGCGGTACACCAGAAAGTGAGCTGAGCCCTATCTGCTTGCAGCCAAGCTCTGGTCTGCACCAATCGAGCTGCAAATGTCCTCTCCTAATAGAGCTATGGGAACTGGAGGAGAGGAAATCCCAAGAGCAAGACCCCATGAATTCAGGGCTAGAAGAATTTTCTGACAACAATGGAATAATAAATACCACTGATTTCTCATTTACATCAGTAAAATTGGGACTAACATAACAAAACGAAACGAAACAAAACAAAACAAAACAAAACAAAACAGAAGAAAACAAAACAAAACAAGACTTACTCTGGTTTAGGTCCAAACCAGGTGGAAACCTGGCACCAGATTTGCAGCTTCCCATCCCTTAGACCTGGAAGAACTGAGTCTTCAGATCTCAGATCTTCAGGAAATCTGACCTGAGTGATGAACCCTCTCCTTCCAATTCATTCATTACAGCTGCCATAAGCCATTCAATTCACCTGAGGCTGTTCTTTTAATTATACTGTGTCCTTCTGTCTTCTTTCTATCAGAGTTTTTTAATATAAAAAGTACTAACAGTAACTTCCTCCCAAATACACATAAATGTGTAGATGTCACAGCACCTTGAGAAAACTGCTTCAACACCTTGGGATCATGGTAATGTAGAAATCATGATCTTACACTTGACCACATCTGGCTTGACCACCTATATGCAAGGAATAAATACAATTAAACCAACACGGACCATGAAGATGACCCCTTTGCAAACACTGGGAGCTCCTGAACCAGGACAGACAGACCCGTCTTTTCAGTAAGGCTGAGGGGAGGTGTGTGATGAAACAGATTGAATGGATCCAAAAATCAGAAAAACTAACAGCAGGCTGCTAATGGCCAGAGAGTTGATCACACACTTTCCCACAGTATCACAACTGGGATAAATAAGCTCCTGAACCATCATGTTGCAGTGAATCCCACTGCCAAATCGTGGTCATAATGCTTCTTTCACTAAGGAATGTATTTATGGACATTAATTGGGTGAGAAGTCTGTCTTTATTTATTCTGTGCCATCAAAAGACTTGGATCCAGGCTAACAAACATGTAGGAACATGCTGCCCTAAAGATGTTACGGCCCAAAGCACATGTGGCACATGGGATGCACAAGGGAACCCAGAGCCTCTGCTGGTTTTCATTTACTCCAGATCTAGTCTTGCTCTATATGAAATCCAGCTTGGTGCTGTATGCTCCCCTCCTCTGCTGAATGATGCCATTCCAAGAAACCAGTGGTGATTAATAGATTCCTGTGAACATTTATGAAGTAACTTAGAAACTGACCACAGTGGAAGGGGGGAGTCTGGGCATTCCTCGGAGTGTGGACTGCGTTGTCCCTATTGGGGGATAGGCACTGCAGTGACATTTCTGTGTAAGAGCTCACCTCTAATCACACTTCCCCTATTTTCTAAGAACTCTTCTCAATGGCAATTTTTGGTCTCTGGAAAGCCTTAGAGTCTGTAATCTCATTAGCAAGCAGCACATCTTCCTTTGTAGCAACCTAAAAGCTTTCAGAAAACAGCTATTTGTAAAGAGCACCTATGAATGGAAAGAAAATACTGATCCTGTCCATTTCTGGCTGGTATTCTCAGTTCTTTGCTTCTTTTCCTTTTTAACTGGGGTATTAAAATGTACCACATTTCTTTGATTCCTTTCCTATACCAGTACAATCAATGGCTGAAACAATCCTTGCAGCAGAGACCCGTGGCTTCACAATAATCAGCATCAGAGTCTTGCAGAAGATGCAGCAGTCCACTGCTTGCAGTAACCTTATTTCAAGTTATTTAATCTTCTTAGTGAGGTGTAGATTACATCACCTCAAACCAACCTTGAAAGCTCGTGATCAGCCACATCAATAACACGAGCGTTGCAAGCAATCCCGTGCTCTGGTCTTGCTAAGCTCTGTAGTAGCAAATTAACACGACCCAGCTGGTGCTTTCAAAAGCCTTGCATTTGAGGTAACTGATACAGATTTGGAGTCCCTGCTGGGTTGAGCAGAAGATGGCTGTTCATGCCCAGGACTGGAGAGTCTGATATTATCAACATCAGTGTTATTACTGAAAGTTCAGTTTTGCCTCTCACTTTAAACAAATCCAAAATTTGAATGTTACTTGCTTGTAGTAATTTTAAGAGTCTGAATAGCAATGTGGTTGAAAGATGGCTCAGGCCTCATGGGAAAACGTCTCAGAGTTTCACAACAAGCATGTGTAAGGAATTGCTGGGATTAATAAATTTATTTCATTATCACAACTTCATTTTAAGTGGACATATGGAACAAAAATGAGTCATTTCCCATTCCCTATTCTTGCCCTGGGAAGTCACAGGAACACCTCCCTCTAGGGCTGCAAGGCTGCACGGATCTTGCACAGCAAACCCCCAGGGACAACCAGGATGCATTTGGGAGTTGTTTCTTCCATTAAACTAAGGTTGATTTTTTGCTGCTGAAAACGACATTGTGTTGTTCATCTGTATGACACTTCAATGTCCCTCAGGAAAGGAAGGATAATGAAAGGTGAGAAAATCTGTGCATAGCATTACTAAACTTGTAAATCAATTCAAGCAGCAAATATTTCATTGGAAATCACACTTTAGAAGGGACTTTCCATTCTAAATAACTTTCAAGGGCTATAATGAAACCAGGAAGACTTGGGCCTTGCAAAGCTATTTCTGTTTGTAAGAAAAATTGATATGAAACATCTAGCCTTGTCTTTTGGATCCATCTTGCCTCAGTCAGGCATTATATCACCTGAATGTGAAGTGATTAGCCCTGAGTAGGTTACCTAGCACTCCTAAAATAAAAGTCCTTATTCCCCTGAAACTCAATGGGGAGGGGTAGATCTCTCCTGAGACCTTTCTATTAGGGACACTGGATGTGACATGGGAGATTGCAGCTGGTGTCCATGAAGAATGGTCCCAGTACCAGGCTCCTGGGCTTTCTGGGTATGGATGCTCACATGGATAATGGATCTTCACTTGTCCGTGAATAAACAGTCCCAGCTAAAGGAAGAGAGATGTTAAGAGACACTCTCCCCTTTAATTTGGAAATGCTGGGGACTCACTGGTGTTGCATTCCAGACTTTGGTCCTTTAAATCCACATTAGCTCATCACTAAATTGGATATAAATGAGAGCAGATTGTTCTTTGCAGCTCAGCAGACCTCCTTGTCTGCTGCTCCAGTGAGCTATGTGGTGACAGAGCCTCAGATCATTGCAAGCTTTTCCTTGTCTTTTTCATCTTAATTCCAAAATGTGAAATGTTATTTAAGCCTCACGTTTCCACCTGGGAGACCCTGCTGCGTTCCCTGGGTACCCTGTGTCTTCATGGCACTGAGGGGTTGGGTTGCTCCTTTGTGGGGCCTATGATGAGAGCTGGCTAGAAAAAAAAAATCCCTTTCAAGTAAAACAATGAGGTTTTAACTTTAGGTTTTGTTGAATTTTCTGCAGGAGATGAAACTTGAGAGACCCCTGGCCCTTCCTGCAGGAGCCTGGAGAAGTGGTGTCCCCTGGTCAGCAGTGCAAGGCCTGACAGGGCCGGAGCACCGTATCTGATCCTCCTGCCTCACTCCTCCCTGCCGGCTGGCCTGGGAAGCCTCCTATGGAGACTTTTGTTAAAACAAACGTATTTTGACAAATCCTGCCTTTGACAACCCGCCTTTTCTGACAGCACATCCCACGGTGACTCCTGCCTGCTCTCCTCAGCCTGCTTTGACAATGTCTGCGGGGAACCTCCAGGGAAAAGTCTCCTGGCAGCAATTAGCACCTTCTAGTCTGACATGGGTTCGCCTCAGATATCCCCACACGCTGTCTGACACGGCAAAGCAGCCCCCAGGTGGCACACATGGTGCCTTGGCGTGACTCCTGGGCACTGCCACCAAATTGTGCCACCGAGGAGGCAAGGGAGAGGGGTAAACCCAGTGCCCAGCCTCAAATCAAAGGGTTACAGACACCGAGCTGAAGGCTCCCCACCCCAACCAAAGGGCAGATGCTCTATGTCCGGCATGCAGAGACCCTTTGAGGCTGTTTTGGCCCTTTGGACAAAGATGGGCTTCCAAAGAATTAAAATAAGAGCTGACAACACCAACCTGCAGAGACCGAGGCTGGGAGGCAAGCTTTTGTATCCCTGCAGCAGAGCTGGCAAAGGCAGGAGATTTCCAGCTGAGTTTTAGTGTCCTCACAGTCGCAGCCTTCCCAGAGGTTGAAGAGACACAGTAAACAAACCCTGGCCTCTTTTAGGAAGCTGCTCCTTCAGGGAGCTGCCTCTTATTTTGGGGTGCAATGGGGTAAGCAGCTTGGTCGCTGAGGTTTTTCACTCAGTCCTTCCAAAGCGTGGTTTCTAACTCATTTCCCTTACTTACTTACTGCCATCTAGTGCAGTTTGCTGGGAAGACAATTGAGACTCCTCCACCCTCTCCCCTCAAAAACGAACCAAAACAAAACCAAAAAGCACATTAAAATGAGGAGCACTTCTTTTAGGCAATAGCCGTTCCAGGCAACTGAGTGTGTAGCAGCAAGATAGATAAGATGCTTTGCATTTCATTTCTGAAACTTTAAAATGTCTGAAAGCTTTACTGACTGCAGAGATTTCAGATCAACAACTGGTTTAAGCAGCTGTCCTGCATGACTTTTGCTTGTGTGATCATCCCTGTGCATTCTTCCAGTATAGGTAAATGCATGGCTCATTTAATTTAGCCAAGGGGGGGGGGGGGGTTGGTGTGGGGCTATGACAGTGAAGGAGAGCTGACAAAAAAAAAAAAATGTTTGTTTTCACGAAACAGGTTAGAAAGATGGAGCTGGGCTCTCCTTCATATGTGTTTAATCTCTAGAATACAATTATGGACATCAGTGCGGTCAAAACACAGGGAAAGATCTGGTTGAGGGATGTGAGTAGCTGTAGCACAAGCAGTTGTGTGCTGAAATAAAGGGCTACAAAAGCCAGACCCAAAGCAGGGAATGGTAGGCTGGATAAAAAGAGTTCTGTTTGAAGAGAGCAGTGGTGCCATCCTGCTGAGGGCTAGAAGATAGCCAGAACCTCAGTGCCTCAAACACAGAAGTTTGCTATGCCAAGCTCCTGATCAGAAAGCTTTTCTTCTAAAAGAAGAGGTTGGCAAGCTATATTAAACCATAGACAATGTGCTTTGCTTCTTATATATAAAAAGATATTTATTCACCATACTTAAACAAGAAATAGCTAATTGTTAAAGAAACATGGCATTTCTAACTAGCCTTTGTGCTGAATTTAATGCATCCTGAAATTCAAGCTGTCAGCTGTCTCTCCCCTGCATGCTCCCTGAAGAGCATAGGAGCATCTCAAATCTTCCAAGCAAGGCAACAAGTAGGGGTTCATTTGCTTGGAAAGTATACAGCCAGTAATGTTTTTCCACAAATATTGGTCAGGCTCATGTTCTGCACGTTGTGCAACTGCCCAGGCTGCAGCAGAGTTACATGACATATTATCCAAAACTGTGGGACAGGTGAACTTCAGGTAGAGATGAAAAGCCAAACAGGAACAAAATAGCCCCCAGAAAAGTCAAGAGGGAGTTGAAGGTACTGAGGACCTTCCAGGAGATATTTACTTGGCCAGATCATGCCAGGACTGGTTGAAAAGCTGATAAGAGCTCCATAAGAGGGGCAGAGGAGGGGATGTTCTCCATACTTAGTTCTCAGCTTTGAAGAAATGCCCAAGTCTTGTGGTCTTGATATTGAAGGTTTTGAGGCCAAGCTTTATCTTTTCACGTGGTCACGTCAAAGAAAGGGTGACAGCTGAGGTAGAGGGGTGGAAAGACCTGCTGTGGATGTCCTACCAATTGGGCCGAATCATTTTGGCATTGTAGCTGATTTTGCTTTGTTCTGTTATTTTAGGGAGTCAAAGATACTCAGAAATGAGTGCTCACAGCAGATGAATACATAAATAAACATGATCAGCATCAGACAAATGTGCTTTGCTGAGTTTCTGAGTTTCAGTGAAGTAGGACTGCTCTAAATGAAGTAGGATTTCTCTAAAACCAGCAGCTATCAGAGACATCATCAGATGATGGAAAGAATTTGCAAACTCATTCTATATTAACATGTACTCAGGGTCCAGCCCTAGCCAAGTGCTGTAAACATGGGTTGAAGCCCATAACTCAATCCCGTTACAGTCCTTTCTCACAGGGGATGCTTTGCACATTGCACATCCCTCAGGATCAAGCATTTATGGCACTGCTAACGCCACCAGAGAGTCATAGAATCATAGAATCATAGAATATCCTGAGTTGGAAGGGACCCTTAAGGATCATCAAGTCCAACTCTTGACACCGCACAGGTCTACCCAAAAGTTCAGACCATGTGCCTAAGTTCACAGTCCAATCTCTTCTTAAATTCAGACAGGCTCGGTGCAGTGACCACTTCCCTGGGGAGCCTGTTCCAGTGTGCAACCACCCTCTCTGTGAAGAACCCCCTCCTGACGTCCAGCCTAAATTTCCCCTGCCTCAGCTTAACCCCGTTCCCGCGGGTCCTGTCACTAGTGTTAATGGAGAAAAGGTCTCCTGCCTCTTGACAACCCCTTACGAGGAAGTTGTAGACTGTGATGAGGTCTCCCCTCAGCCTCCTCTTCTCCAGGCTGAACAGGCCCAGTGACCTCAGCCGTTCCTCGTACGTCTTCCCCTCAAGGCCTTTCACCATCTTCGTAGCCCTCCTCTGGACACTTTCCAACAGTTTCATGTCCTTTTTATACTGTGGTGCCCAGAACTGCACACAGTACTCGAGGTGAGGCCGCACCAGCGCAGAGTAGAGCGGGACAATCACCTCCCTTGACCTACTAGCGATGCCGTGCTTGATGCACCCCAGGACACGATTGGCCCTCCTGGCTGCCAGGGCACACTGCTGGCTCATATTCAACTTGCTGTCTACCACGACCCCCGTCGTGGTAGACAGCAAGTTGAATATGAGTCTGGGGAAAAGAATTTTAATTCTTCGGATGCTGAGCTTTCTTTTAAAAGCAGCCCCACCATCTACAGTCCCAATCTGCATAAAGACTCACCATTCGGCCTGTGTGCATACTGAGCATGCAATTAAGTACATGTGAGGCAGTCTTCAGCACACTGACTTGTACTTCAGGTCCTTAATTACACCAGACTTGATTCTAGTGGATGAAGATATTGCCCTTTGGTGGGGCCTAAAAGCACCAAAGGGAGCTGCTGCAGCCAGTTCTTCATCCCGATCAATACAGAGGGGAGGGACAGTGCAGTTACTGGTGGATTAAATTGGAGACAACAGCAATTTCATGATGTACTGGGAATTTGGAGCATTTCATCATGAGGAAGAGAGAGGAAAAAACAATGTGGTAAAACTACTTTTGAGAGAAGAGGAATGGCTGCATTCTTGGGATACCATAAGGATATTTTTTTATAGACTATTAAAGCTCCAGTTTGACAATTTTCATTATTTAGTCTGACCTATAGACAGCAGGCTATAGAATTTCACCTCATCATTTTTGCTTTGAGAGACTATTACCATTTTTAAATTAATTTAGAGGCAGAACTACAGATAATTAGAAAAATTTCCTGTTCCCACAGTAACATTTTGAAGTGTCCTCTAGGAAATATTTTCTAGAAGCTTTCCAAGGCATTTTATGTTCCAGAAGCACTCAAGTTATGACCTTTTTGTAAAACCCTATCTTGGAAGTAAAATAAAGACACATATTGATTTCTGAAAAATAACCAAATCTATCTGCAATTTTGTTTAGAGTTCAACAAAAGGATTCATCTCCAGAAGGACAGAAAAACTGGTAAATACGTTAAAATGTTTTAGCAATATACACAATATATACTTTTAGGGCTCACTACTGCCTCTGTCATATTTCAATAACTTCAAAATGTTCCATTACTTGGAAGTTATTATAATATTTGGGGTCACCATCTTTAGTTAAATTGAAGGTCATTGTATTTTCCAATGTGCCAAAAATTTTCAAAACTTTCCTCTCTAAGGACAGTCCAGTGTGTTTCCTTTGACCTGACCAGACCCTTATGTAACATCCTTTAAGGGATAATTCATCAGTGGCCTTAACAGAACCTATGAGCAAAATAATGTGTCATTAATAGATTTATTAAGAAATAGTGGCTGAATTCACATCTTTGCCTCTTTCAGTGTCACCCCTGTATTTCTTGACAGATGTTTTTCTGTTGGTGTTACAGCTCTAAAAGCAACATCTTTAATGAACTGACAATATTTTTATTATCTGGAGCTATTCTGGGAGCGTGTTTTTTGAAAAAAGCCTGAAGAAATGTCATCTCTTTTCTCTGCATTGCCTCAACGTCCTTTTGGCAAGCCACAGCATTTACAACAGAAGGTGCTGACCCTGCTAACCCCCGCAGAGCTGCTGGGGACTTCGTGTAGGGGAGAAAGACATTGTTTCATAGACCGCAACGAGACAAACAGCTTCATCAGTGCTGTAGTCATCTTCCATCATTTGCTTTTGGAAACACTGCTGTGGGGTGCAAAACCTGATGTCTTGTGCTGCGGTTCATCTCCATCACCGCCTGCTCTTCACCCTCCGCTGGGAACAGCTCCCCGTCTCCGCTAACCTTGAAAAAGCCTACTCAGCACAAATTCTCCACCTTCATTTCACTGAGAATCAGGCAATACAGAACACAGATAATAGCCCATTTATGTTGACTCTTGTTTTCCCATCTTGTAAACACCCTCTGAATTTATATTCACATCATTTTTGCTATAATGCTGTTCCCCAAGCCATAAAAAGAACAATTCTGAGCTTCTTGACAGCTAATATTTCTGTTGAGCGATATTAATGCATTGTGAGTCTGACCTCAATACTGATGCACCGCAGTCTGATCCTACTTGGTACTGAGCTCCTCCTGTGCCTCTTAACATGCTGTGATGTTTGTGGAAGGCGAAGGTGCTCAGCGATCAGCAGGATCAGACTCCAAAGCCGTGGTTACAGCACAAAACAGACCTAAGATGCTTACTGCCTCTCTGGTGTAAAGGTGAGATGCACTTGCAGGAGCTAAACTCTGCCAGTAAGGATTCCTGCAAGAAATGGCATCCCCTTGGGATAGATCTCAGCAAGAAAATAAAATGCTTTATATCTTCATGCTGCTTTGGGGAAAAGCAGCAGTCAAAAGCGAGATCTGTGCAAGCGGTAATTCTAACTGATCACCAGCGGGCCGCATGCAGAACACGTCCGTGAGTGAAGCTTAGCTTTGGGTTTCTTTAGCTGTATGATTCATTTTTATGTTAATCATTGCATCTGCAAGAACAATGTTCTTAATAACTTAGCAATGTTCATGCCATGTGAAAGCCACAATGATATTTGGAATCACACTTTTAAAGAGCAACAGGCATCTGTTTAAAAAACGATTATGTGCTATAAACACACACGCACCTCCACATCTGCTGCAGCATATCCGTTTCCCCTCCCAGGTATCCAAGAGCCATCTCAAATCCCAAACTGTAATTTATGCATGGATACATCCCAGCCTGGTTTCATCTCAGTGTCTCTTGGACTAGTGGGGGCAAAAGCCTTCAGAAATGAAAGCAGAAATCTTGCTTGGATGACGATATACAAAATTAAGCCCTGATTATTCATGCTTCATTCAGTTTGGTGCAAAGATGTCCTGAAGTTCTTCTAGAGTTGTGCACTTGTCTGCAAGCCATGATCATGGAGAGGCTGGGAACAACCAAAATGCAGAGTGGAAGGGCCAGGCTGTCCTCTTGCTTTTGCTCTATCCTTTTCTCTGATTTTTCTTCCTAATTTTTAGCATGTTTCAAGCCCTGAAGACTCTGGGTAGGAAGGCAGAGCCAACAAAGACTTCCCTGGAGGATTTCCCCTTCCTTCTGAGGGATTTAAATGGAATCAGAGCTGCTGAACGTAGCTTTATTTCCTGGCTACTCAGCATTGACTGATAAAATTCATCGAGAAAATGAGAAGTTCATCCACATGAGAGTCAAGATTTCCATCTGTGCTAAGTTTCAGGAAGGTTGGCTGTGCTCTACCTGTTGCAAATCCTATCCACAGAAGTCACCAAGGCCAGGGGAGCAGAGATCAGCCTCCCCCAGAGCAGCTCCCTTCACGACCACCTTTTGGGTGCACCCCAGGTTCTGCAGATGTGGAAGCTGATAATGGAGATTAAAACCTGTATTTTCTGCTTGGTTATTTTTCTCCTCTTGTCACTTCACATTTGAAGTAACGCCCAAAATGACAATTTATTACAAGCTGCAAGCTGCAGCCCAAGACTGATACATGAGGGTACTTTGGAGGAATTTATGGATTAAGTCCAAGTCAAAAACACTGGAGCGTTCTCCCTTCATATTCTGCAAAATTAAATCACTCTGGACAGTGAGGCAGAGCTAGCATCTTTACAAAAATGAAACAGAAACTCAACTGCAATATTCTCAGACCTCCAATACAGATTGATAACACTTTTGCTCACATAGCCTTTACAGCAGCAACTTCTAAGCTGTGCAGAGAGTGAGAGGAATTGGGGATCATGGTGCCACCATGACCCCATGTTGCCTCCACTAGAAAAAGGTTCAGAGTATTGGGGTACCATGATAATGGATCTGAGAGATGGAAATTGCAGGCAGAGAGGCTGGAAACGTGGCACTCATATCTGACTGGGAGGGCTGTGGGAATGGGCCTCCCATGGTCTCATCGTGGTTTTGCAATAACTTGAGGCTTATTTATTTTGTTCAGAGATCACTGTAGCTTTTTCCTAGAGAAAAGAGCATGATCTCAGGATGTATCCTGAGCTATGCAGGGACTCAGACTTCTAAGAGTCTCCACTGGCTTATGTCTGACCTTACTGAGCAAGTAACATGTTGGGAAAATACATTCTTCTTTTTCCCCATTAAGCCAGGCCACAGCAATGCTTACCTACTGACAAAGCAAGGAGCAACTCAGCTTGATTTTCATAACAGAGCTGCCAGCCTTAAAAATCTGTGCCTCTGTAGTGAGAGAGATGGCAGCAAAGGGAAGGGCTGGATGAAACCAAAGTGGTTCAAACCATCATACCTGGCTTCATACACGTGGCAGCAGCACTGACAGAAGGTGTCCTGGTCACCAGAAGTGTGCCAAGGCAAGAAGGCAGTGAGCTGTAGTCCTTTTCCTTTTGATATAGACACCCCCTTATACACACAGAAGTTAAGGTCCATACTTGTAGCCCATGGCTGCCTTAGGCTAGACATTTAAATACATCCACAACCATCTGACTGGCAAATGTTTGCACACATGATTCATGTGGAAAAAAAGTGACAGCCTGCTTTGAGAAGTACCTTTTTGAGCTACAGGCTTAAGCAAAAGACTTTGTTTAACATCTCTCAAACACTTTGGAAAACCCTTGTGCCAGTGCTTGTCCTTTTTCTGCTGAGTTTGAAGACTTCTTCTTGGGTTTCCGTTTTTATTTTTATTTCGATTGATTTGTTTATTTTTATATTTTTTATTTTTTAATGATTTTTTTTTAATTTTTATTTTTTTCCACAAGTGCTCTGGATCACACCAGCTGCATTTTACTGCAACTTTCTCTGCTGTCGCTGCTTATTCCCTGGGATCCTCAGCCGGAATGCACAATTCATGTTGTTATTGTATTAAGTAAAATCGTAAGTGCTGAAATGTCAACTGATGTCATAGGCTCATAGAATTATTTAGGTTGGAAAAGATTGTTGCAAATCGTTGTAAGTTAAATGCTTTGTTGAACATGTCCAGGTCTCTGGGCTTAGTTCCCCTGGGATCTGTGCAGGACTCTGCTGTCCTGAAACAACGCAGAGCAGTTGGCTCTCTGCTTCGTACCTAGAGGCAGACATGCCTCGCACTCAGCTTTGTGATCCTCAGAGCTCTCCCAGAGCCAGGAGGAGGTGTCCCATTTATCTCTCACCTTACAGGAACAAGGATGTCAGTGCCTCGTACAAACTGGATATGAAAATTCAGTGGCTTTATTTTTTAATGCTAAGATGGCTCCATTAGAGTATCTGATTTGTATGTTTGCTGAAGCCTTTTTGCATCATTTCTCCAAGCTAGGAGCACTCATAGCTACAACACTGAAGCCCAGAATACACGTTCTGAAGATTTTTCTTGTAAAAGAAGCATCTAAGTGTACCTCTGTCCACGCCATGCCATTGCCAAGCTAATAGACATTGGCTATTGGCCACACTCTCCGTGACAGCTATTTCTGGAAATGCATCTCATGGAAGGAAAGAGAGAGAATGAGACGCTGAGAAGTGATGGAAGGAGAGCTATGGCTGAAAGCCTTCATTAAACCCACTGTGGAGACACACTGTGCCCTGCACTTAACTGAAAAGCTCATTTCAAGTTTCCCATGTACCATGTTAGAAAATTAAGCTGTCAGATCTGCTTATGGGCAACATGCTAGCCTATAAAACACATTTTCTCTGCTCACCAGCATACTGCAGTTTAGCAAGCCTTTTTTTCTGTTATTCCCTCAACTTTATTGACATTCCTAGAGCAAAACCCATCTTAGCTGAGTGGGGTTTTGAGGTCTGATACTCAAGGTGCTTCCAGTTAATAAGTAGCAATAGCATTGTAGATTAGAAAGATGCCAAAGATCTACATCAGAGTTTAATGCCAGATCTTAATCTGAAATTGGGCAGACATCTATTGAAAAAAAGAAGCATTTGTGGCATTCAGTCTAACTTCTACTCCCCTCCCTGCTGTGCCTGTCTCTCTCCATACAAGGAGCCTACCCCACTAAGTTAGGTATTTCATATACTAACAACTGCAATCAATCCGGAGTACAGCTGTCTTGTGCTCTTTGCTTGCTGAGGACAAAAATTTACCCCCTTCTTGGAAGTGCTGTGCTCTTAGGACATTAAAGTTTCATAGTTAATGACTTGCTGCACACCAAGGAGCTGTCCCCCTCTTTGATTTTTCTATGCCCACGTTCATATTTATGCAATGCTACATTCATGCTGCTTTCCCTGCACAGCTCTGGTATTCCCCAGGTTCTCACAGAGGCAGTTCAGACATCCAAGTCAGCAAGAAACCAAGCTGGGGGAAAAAAAAAAGTTTTTTTTTTTTTTTTTTTTCTACTGGTTTAGAGCTCTGCACAGGTTCAGTTGCCTGGTGAGAACCAGAGCGACAATATAGAGGCAGAGAGTCTTCAGAGCCAGCACTGGAGTGGAAGAGGGGTCCTTTTCGGTAGTAGCAAGACATTAAAACTCCGGCCACCTTGAGAAGTCAAATTATGGTGTAGCTCAGTTGAGTTCATTCAGATCTGGGCCTAAACCTGCTTATATACAGGTGTCTGGGTGGGTGCTGGCCTTGCTCTTTTAACAAACTGCATAATGCTGATGACATATCTAACTACAACATTGCCAGTTTTCTGTTTTGAATGAATAAATAATGAGCAGATCTGTTATAATGTAAATAATGAGTAGAAAAAAACAACCTACCTGCACTGTTAGGACCCTCCAAAGCCTAAAAATTCATTCTCCACCTGCCCATTGCAGTGCAAATCTTGTTGATCTCAAACAGGTCTTCATTCATAGGAGGCAGAAAAAAAGTCTAATTTTGCCAAAGAACACTACACCAAAATACATTTATCTCAGTACTTCTTCCTGCAGGTATGATTTTCTTCCAGCTCAACAACCTGTACTAGAAATCTATCTAGAGCTCTATTTTGTCCTGCCAAAGAAATGAAAATTACTATGCCAATGTCATTCTTCTTATCAGCAAGTTAATGAAACTAGACAGCCCCAGCTGTAATGAATAGAGGGTTGTCAATGAAGACTTTTCAGCTGAGAGAATCTTGGTGTCAAAGGGAGTCCTTTCTGGAGCAGGCTGGGTTGCAGGAGGGTAAGCTGAAGGACTCAGCATCACATTACTCTTTGTGCAGAAGTGATTCAGGAGTTAACAGGTGTTTATGAATGTGCTGAATATCTAAGAGCCTGAAAGACATTTAGCATGAATAATTCAGCATCACTTGTTACTTGCTTTCTGCTAATTTCCTTTTTAGAAGGAGAAAATAAAAAGATCATTGCAGCTAATCAAGGATGTCAGAACTTTGAGGGGAGATCCTCCACTGGTGTAAATTAGCTGCCTCTAACTGCAAAGTGGCTGCAGCAGGGTCTGTGATGAGAGTGAGGCCTCTTACAAATGACTGATCGACTGAAGTGTGTTAGCATGAACTGATTAATACGTGGGTGTACGTAATGCATTGCTGCAAGGAAGAGCAGACCATGGTGCCTTGACCATGGCCAGCATCCACAATGCTGAGCAGAGACATCTCTTCAAGATTTGGCACCATAAAAAGCACTGAGGTGATGGATGGCGCTTTGATTTGGTTAGCAGCCTCTTTGCTGTAGCCCTGTCCAGTAATCTCGAGTAGATGACCTCAGCAATGAGGTGATGCTGTCTCTGATCATGGGCAAAGGTGTGAAGAAGCTGTCTGTATGTTTTTTCAATATAGACACCCATCCTTAGTAATGAATTCCAAGATGGCATCGACATCACTTCTTCCTAAACACTCCGATGTGACTTTTCACTTCACCAAGTATTACCACCAGCACCAGGAAGCAGAGAACTCAGAGAGGGATAGGAGAGGTGCTGCTGAACCATTCTGTACTATGAAGATATGATTCCTGCCAAGACAACATTTCAGGAGTTTGCATTAGAAATGTTCAGATCAGACTATGAACAACCTGTGGGCTTGGAAGAAGTATAATTTCCACACAGACTTGTAGAGCATTACTTTTAAAGGCTGTGGGCTTGATTTCCTTGATTTTCCTAATGGGAAAATAATCTTGAGAAGAAACAATCTTTTTATTAAATATGCTTCTATCTTCTCCTCTTTTGGCTCAAATGCCACTGAGACATCTGGTGAAATGTAGTTTGCAGACAAGCCCATAATGAATTGGGGGGATTGCAAGCTAATTTTAATGCCTGCGGGCACATGGAGATCCATGCACTCAAAGCTTTTACTCTTATCAGCAATCCTTTGCAGAGCTCTCTCTGCCAGGAACTATTAAAAGTTTGTTGGTTATAAGTGAACCGATAATAAGAGCGGTGTTCCCCAGGGGTCTGTGTTGGGGCCCATCCTCTTTAGTATCTTTACTGATGATTTGGATGAGGGAATTTGTGCACCCTCAGTAAGTTTGCAGATGACACCAAGCTGAGGGGAAGTGTTGATCTGCTGAAGTGTAGGAAGGCCCTGCAGAGGGATCTGGACAGGTTGGGTTGATGGGCAGAGGCCAACAGGACGAGGTTCAACATGCTTAAGGGCCTGGTCCCTGACCAGGGAGGAGATTTGTCACCCTGTACTCAGCTCTGGTGAGGCCACACCTCGAGTGCTGTGTTCAGCTTTGAGCCCCTCACTACCAGAAGGACATCGAGGCCCTGGAGCATGTCCAGAGCAGGGCTATGAAGGCCTGGAGCACAAGTCCTGTGAGGAGTGGCTGAGGGCACTGGGGGTGTTTGGTGTGGAGAAGAGGAGGCTCAGGGCAGACCTCATTGCTCTCTGCAACTACCTGAAAGGAAGGTGTGGGGAGCTGGGGGTCGGCCTCTTCTCACAGGTAATTAGTGATAGGATCAGAAGGAATGGCCTCAAGTTGTGCCAGGGGAGGTTCAGGTTGGCAATGAGGAGCCATTTCTGCTCAGAAAGAGCAGTCAGGCACTGGGACGGGTTGCCCAGGGAGGTGGTGGAGTCACCGTCCCTGGGGGTGTTCAAGGAAAGGTTGGACCTGGTGCTTAGGGACATGTTTTAGTGGGTAATATTAGTGGTAGGGGGATGGTTGGACCAGATGATCTTGGAGGGCTTTTCCAACACTAATGATTCTGTGATTCTATAAGAGGGAAAACATTCAAATAAATTTTCTTTCTGGGGAGCAATCATTAGCTTTTATCCACCACTGATTCAGCCAGAAGATCACATTGCATACAGTTCCTCTTGTTCACATACCTGGTCCAAAAATTCATGAAGATAGGATAAGTATTACCATTAATTTTGTGGCTCGTGGATCAGCTCTGTTATCACTTCTAGACCTCAAGTGTAAAATGAAGACACTTTTTATCTTGAGTCCTTTCTAGGGGTTTTAAGAGACCCTGTTCCCATTCATCTCCAGTCTCTTCATTTATGTTGCTTCTGGCTGCTGACCCTGAAAAGGAGCAGACTGAGACCTTGGCAAAGTCTTACAAAGACTTTTGTTTCTGCATGTGGTTGAACACTGAGTGGCTCACACACGTAGCCCATGAACCTATACCTGGAATTTCCAGGCCAAATCTGGGTGAAGTATTGATTAAAGTTCATGCCATTCTGTGTCACAAGGGCATCCTGTTGGATGCTCCGGTTCTGTATTCAGTCACTGGCATAATTATAATCATTATGTGGAACACACAGAGGGGTTATTAAATAGCCATACTGTTTAAGTACGCACTAATTATATAAAGCATAGTACAAGGACAGCATGGAATGTCTCCTAATAAGAGTGGCCTGCATCTCTGGCATCCATCTAAATTAAAAACCTTCTCAAAATGATAACCTTAAGTAACTATGCACTTCAGAGGCAGCTGTGAAAGAGTTAGAACTAACTCAATCAGCTAAATTATGTGTAAATGGCTCAGTTTTTATTAGCGGTCTCCAATGTATACAAATTTCAGTGGTAAAGCAGCCACAACAAATGGATGAGTCCATTATCTATTACCATCATTGCCTCTCTGTCAAAACATTTCTCCAACCCTAAAGACCAGCTTATGAATTAAGAAAACAACCAAACAACAACAACAGCAACAGAAAACCAATCAGAAAAAAAAAATAAAAATCCCTGCTTAAAATTCCATCCCTTAGTTGGTTTTCTGGAAGATAAAAGATGCACTTTGCACTGAGATATTTGCAAATGCTGTGGAGGGGAAAGCAAAAGGCCATTTTTATTAGGCACACTTTGGTAAAAGCACTCCAGACAATTATGATACTTGTAAATGTAATCTACTCCAAACACTGCTTGCATTAAAAATACATGGGAAATAGAAATCCCCTGTCAGCTTCTCTTCTTTCTCTAAATGCAGGCTGCTGTGCTTTTTAGCTGAAAAAAGAAAAAAAGATCAATACAAAAGAAATTGTCTTTGATTTAATGGTGAGTATGGACCTTCAACTGTTTGGACACAGTCTTCACATGATAAATTTTATGGTATGGCCAAGGATGGGGAACTATGGGGCTGATAGCCCAGGCAGTCACTATGTGCCATAATGGAGCGATATGGATGTAGTCTAAAGATGCATGTACAAGATGAGAGGAAGAGTATCATGAATGAGAATAATCACATGATGTGTCCAAACAATTTTAGTTGGAAGAGAGAAGAAAAAAAAGTCTGTCAAACTCAGTATAAGAATTTAGCCTAAATTGAATCAACAGTCAATGAACAGCCTCAGGAATGAGGCTGGTCCCATGGTGTAGCATTGCAGTAGAGTTTGCCTTTAGTCAGTAAAGGTTTCCAAAACAAACTGAACAGATGACCACTCTGAAGCACTGAGAAGGATCTGTGCTCAACCATAGTAAATGTACAGTGTTTCTTCACATATCTTGTGCCTTAGAAGCCAAATTCAGCTCCAGGAGATCCACTTGTGTCTCCCACTGTGTAGAGGACACCCTGGCACAGCCGTAGTTTTTGGCCTGCAGTTATTTCATGGTTTTCCAGGACAAACATGTTTTAGATGTCCCAGAGATGAGCCTGTGATGCAGAAAAGCAGACAGAATTAAGGTCTCTGGGCACATGCGTGCTTGCAATGGAAGATACCACAAACATCCTTGAATAAATAAATGTTTTACAGCTCTCACTATACCTGATGAATGGGTTTACAGGCTCTGTGCCTGGAAAGAAAATATTTGCATACACAGAAGTACATTCACAGCTACTTCCTCCATCGTTTCCATTGCCAACTAAGGTCAAGAGCCTGAAGTTTTAAATAAAGTCAGCCTGGGAAAAGTCAGCACAGAAAGTAGGCTCCAGTCCTTGGTAGATTTGGTATGCTGCATTTGTTAGTGTTTCTTTTTTATTGACTTTTCATAACATACCAATCCCTCTGAGCTGTCCATTATCTAACTCATTATCCTGGGAGATGAGCAGTGAACGTTTGACACCTCCTGACAGAGGCAGAGATGAAAACTGAACCTTGTTGCTTTCTTTCTTAGGAGTGTAACTGTGTAAGATGAGAGGAGAGATCTTTTCACTGCCATAATACTTTTCTTTAAGCAAGCCCTTTTATTTTTTGAAGGGAAAGCTGCAGATAACTACTTACATATCAAATTTACAGGTGTAACTCCCTGTCTTCTTCATTGTCTCCAGGCTAGCTGCAGGTGATCACACTGGGGACCCAGCATCCCTACTGTTTGTTATAAGCCAGGTGTTTTGCTAAGTTGGAGCCAAACATTGAAAAATACTAGGGACATGTAATTGAGGTTTGTGATATCTGAATATAGCTCTGAAAGTGTGGACTTCAGACAGTTCCCTGCTCAGCCTGCTTCTAATTTCTATTCTGAGTTGCCTAAAACTCCCCTCACACTGTATAGAGAGAGCGTCTTGGTACCCAAATTAGCACCACTTTCTGCTCAAGACATCTAAGTCCTTTCTCAGATCTGAGTCTTAGCCATAAAATCATTTATTCTGGAAATACACAGAGAACATGTAATGGATTTCCCTATAAATTTTTGGATGGTGATTTCGTGAGTTAAGCTATAATATTTGCATAGGGAAGGAACATCCTCTGGTTGACACTAGGTTCTCTGTAATTTGAACAGATTTTCCAGACTTTTCCAACACGGATTTTTCAGTGACTGCTAAGCCTTTAGAGCACTGAGATACCACTCCAAAAATGTGCATATTCTCCCTATAAAGCCGTAGAGTCATCCAGAACACACAAGTGTAAAAAGTCAAGGTGAGGCATAAGAAAACTGGCTCACTGGAGAGCTTCAATATCTGTGTCAATTCTGAAGAGCAGCTCTCTTGAAAATGTAACAGAGACTTTTCTATAATCCATGCCTTTAGTTACTTCCTTCACATTCAGACAGGAAACAGGGAAAAAAAAAAATTAAAAAAAAAAAAAAAAAAAAGAGAGAGACAGAAATATGTATAGGGGCTCAACCTTCCCCACCATCCTGGCAGTAGATGGGTACACCTTAACTTCCCAAACTTGTTCACCTGTTCTTTAATGAAATGCTGGCTATTTTTTCCTGTTATCCTGTGAAAACTTTGTGCACTTCACTCCTGGTGGGTTCACCAGGGCTTCTACTTTAAGACATCTTTCAAGGTTGGCCTGTAAATGGCATGATTATGTCCTCCAATGGCTGGAGTATGCAACTAGGAATGAGGTAACACGTCTGCCTCTATTGGCTTTACCGAGGATTCACTTTGTGACCTTGGACAGGGTATCTTTCTGTGCTGATCTCTGCTTGTAAGACACAAATAATAATTCTTCCTATACCGTACATCATAGGGTTGTTGTGATGCTTAATTAAAACATTTAGAAAGTCTTTCAGGAGCAGCAGTCTATAAATGTTAAACGAGGCTGTTATTCTTCTTCTCCCTTGGTTACCATCAATTGTTTTATTGATCTAGTCCATTATAGACTCAGAAGAAGAGTTGTTTATTACAGCGAGAACTTAGAGCTGAAATATTTCTATCCTCCTCACTAGACTCAAAACTTGCTCCAACAGATATTTTTAATCATTAAACATGTTGGCTTAAGTCTACAAAAAGGGGATGGAAAATACTGGATATCATCCCCCACTAACTAAAAGGCTTCTTCAGATCTTCCCACAGCAGACGTGCTTGGTTTATTGGCATCTATTGGGACTTTCATATCAAAGTACTTAAAGAAATTCAACAGAAAAAATGTCTTTGCTTTTCAGTTGCAGCTGGATGAAAAAGTAGTTGATATCAATAGGAGGCTTCCCACTACTACACAAGGTTTTGAGTCAGATTATTAATGTCCTGCAAGCCAATGGTACATAAAACCTCAAATGATTTCACTGAGAACATTGCATGCAAAGAAATTTCAAAATCAGTCCTCAGTACATAAATACTTTCAGAACAAGTGAATTGATGCCAGTGTAAAGGAATGATTAATAGCAGCAGATAATTTAGCTACACACACTGGCAAATTTTCTTCCTCGTTACTCTTAATGTATTCATGTTAAAAATCCAAAACATGCTGTACAAGCTCCATGCAAAAGCAGCATTTCCAAGATGTCAAAGCATGTTGGCAGTCCAATTATTACTTATTGAATCCCTGAGAATTCTACATACTTGTGCTATTCAAAGAACTATTTTTAATTAGTTCACAAGTTAGGCAGCAGTTGATAACACAGCATTTAACATTTCAGAGAAAGACGAGCAATAAACAGGCACTTGTTGCTGTGCTCACTTCTTTTTCAATTACAGAGACAATAATGTTTTTACAAGGAATCCAACAAAGGTTAATTTGCAATTAGAGCTTTATGATTGGAAGAGGCTCTGTTGGTGAGTCCTATGACTCACGAGTCCATCACTGAGACACAGAAAGGAAACAGAGGTCAAAAAAATACTCCATGGATATGTTCTGATGCTTGTCCATTGACTGGCTGTTCCCAGCTCAGATTAGGTTCTATTAGTGAGGCACTAAGTGTGCACATCAGAGGTGGACCCTGCAGAGTGAAGATGAAAACTCACCTAAATAAAACAGGGATTAGGAGAAAAAGTGTTGTCTTTTTAAGTGTTATCTTTTTAAAGTGTCATACCACAAAGTGTTATGACAGAGATGGGAAACTGTGATTCACCAAAAATTGCAAAAGAAATAGGAACAGAACACCAATCACTTAGCTCCTAGATTGGTGTCTCTTTTTAAGCCTTCATTTCATGCGCTTTCTACTGTGATTAATCCGTGGGAATGGCCACTTTCTGTGGTGTACTGAAGGGAATAAGGAGGGAGAGAGAGCACAAGTTCAGGTATTTGCTGGAGACCAGCTCAAGTTAGTTCACATTCCTTACCCCTAGTAGCCATACCAGTGCCTGCATGGCATCTAAAGAGCTCTGTACATACTGGGGTCTGACATGATACTTGGGTAACTTCAGTGAAGTAACGCTGCAAGAAAGACAGATGCTCAGTCATTCCTGAAAATCAGCTGTGTTCAGAGGAAGAGGAAGGTTTGCCTTAGAAAGGAAAAGTTGAAAAGAAGTTGGGTAAAGACACAGGAATCCTTTGTAATGGGATCATGGGGTCTACTCTGTCCTTGGCCAACACAAGCTGCCCTTCTCTGATCTTTATGATAGGAGGACTGCTGTCAGTACACTAATGAAAGGTGATCTTTAACTCTTCTTAAAAGGGAAAACCCTTGCTCCGCCTGACAGACAGGACACACATCCATCTACTGCTAGCAACATGCTAGGAGATCATCCTTACAGATAACTTTAAGGTGCTATGGTTAAAAAGTCTGGGACTCTTGAGTTTTCTACAGTAACTGGAATCTAATCACCCACCAATTTCCTTATTTTATAATAAAAACTGAATAGCTCTGTAGGACTTCCTTACTATTCAACTACATGCTTTTCAACAGAGTTTTCAACATAAAACCAAGGCATATGTTTACCTCCAGGGCAGCCCAGGCAATTTTGGATACTGATTCTTTCTTTTTTTTTTTTTTTTTTTTTTTTTTTTTTACTATCCAGCTCTCAAAACACATGAACAAGGATGAATAGCAAAGGTTAGCCCAGCCAATGCCAGGTATGGACACACAGTGGTATGCAACCCAATCATATAGCATATATGAGGATGTACAGCCCTGGAGATGGATAGCTTCGGCCATGAAAAAGGAGTATACAAGTGCTCCAGATACCTTGACTCGATTGCTCATGACTATCTCTACATACCTAAGCCTTTGAAATTCATCATTAAATGTAAAAAAAAAAAAAAAAAAAAAAAAAAAAAAAGAAGTACATGAAAAAAAGATGATTTAAAGTTTGTATACACCATCTGACTTTCATGCCTGTAATAATCCTTTGGGCTTTACTGTTAAGCTTCTCTTAACAATCACAAAAGCTAAAGTGTGCTTTAAAAAGAAATCCGGCAGTGACTTCCAGTATAACCTGACTCTGGGAGCTAAGGATCTAAAAACAATTCCAACAGCATAAGGTTCATTCTAAAATTATTCTACAATTATGGGAGTTGGCAACTGCAGTCAGATAAACTGGCATTTCTCTAAGTTCTTAGCAGAAGGCGGGGAGAAAAAAAGGAAAAACCAGTCTGCGCCTTGGTTGAAGCTCACACCTACCTACCCCTTCCTCACACCTCCCTGCACCCCAGCAAAGAAGGATGTGTTATAGCCCATGCATGCCTGTTCCTTGCCTTTCTGAACCCCCAACCTGGACTTATTGCTGAAGAGTTAAGGAAGCAAAGTGACTTCTGCTTGGACGTGTAATCCGGGAGCTGAGCAGATACGATCAGCCTCGTGGCAGCATGACAAATCACCAGCGTCTCCAGCGAGCACTGCTGACTGTGTGCATGCTGCAAGCTTGTCCTGTTCTCAAGTTAATGAACTGTGGTGGAGAAGTGTTGCATGCAGCCACTCATCCCAGGCTCCCAAAGCGAGCAGAGGGATGAAGAGTGTCAACCGTCCTTCAACCGCCCTAAGTCAATGCCATTTCCTGACCCTTTCTTGCTGCTGAAACCCATGGTGGGTTTCAAACGTTGGTGATGTGATTTGGAAAAGTGGCTCTGGGCTCATTTCAGAAGGAGGCTGAAGCAAACCACAGCGCGGCCCAATTTGGGATGCTCTGCTGGTGCCTACAGTGATCGATGGCCTCAGTGTGGGGAGGGGTCACCGCGGTGCAGCACCTTAAATCAACCTGTCTTCCTTCCCATTTAAAACTTCCCCTGATTAATGGTGCTGAAAGCCTGATAAATGAGAATCAGCCGAGTTGTGCATACAGATATCTGGGCAGATTAAATAATTAATCATACTGTAATTAATAAAGACAGATCCTGGCTTTTTTTGAACTTTCCCTCCTTCTCTCCTCACACAAGCTTTCAAAAGATTTTTGACAAAAATAACTACAGACACGAGCAGCTAATCCTGCTTTGGGGGGGAGGGAGAGCCTGCTGCTTCGTTAATGTAGCAAAAATCAGTGCATACATTTGAGCAGTAATGAGATCTCCAGGGCAAAGTATGACATCTGCTCCAGAACTTCTAAAATACAGGTTAATTTACACCAGCCAAACCTCTTTGAAGCCAGGCAGTTTGATTTTCGCTTGTAGACTTAATGTAGTAGCAACTGACAAGCATCCAGGCCTCAAAGGCCTTGCCATTACTTAGCTCCTGGTAAACGAGCCTATCAAAGCACTTTATAAATAATACAACCCAGTAATCCATTGGTGGAGGAGCAGCAGAGTCCTTGGGCATCACACAAGAGGTCACTTGCCCCAAAGGTGGCCATGCCAATAGGGCTGCACTGAAAGCCACAGAATTGGCATTATTTCTATTACAGTCATCATGAAACTCAAGCACACGAGGAATGTAATGAAGAAACGACATAAGAAGGTACTGATAGTGATGGGAATTAAAAGAACAGGTAAAATTGGAAGCTGGAATTTTTTCTTCCTCTAGAGCAAACTTAGCTAATTATACCCTTTGCTTATGTGGCCAAACATAGCCTTTTCTTCTTTGTATTTATTTGTGCATTTATTTATTTATTTTAAAAGGAAAACAGCAAGGGTATTACAATAAAATTATCAAAGTATTTTCAAAGTACTTTCAATGCATTTAATGGGCAGACTGAGGTAGAACATCTCATCAGCAGGGATCATTTGTGGTGGGTGATGGGTGAACTGGGAAGTTGGTTCAAGTGCCGTAAAGAAAGGTTTCTAAATCCATTCCTGCTGGTTCCCTCACCACTTTTTTTGCACCTTGTGACCCTGCAGTTCTGGTCCTGGTGGAACTAGAAAAAGCCCTAAGGTGAAACACAGCAGAGGCCAAACTGGAGTCAGAAGCTGTCCAACGAGAGTTCAGATCCCTGCGCCCAGCAGGACTGCTCACTTCTGTTAAGCCAGTTTATCTGTAGTAAATTATCCCTGGGAAGGTTAAGAGATAACTCGATTATGACCTATTAGCACTTGCATTAGAGGACTTCACACGGCACTCAGCTCTTCAAGCTAAAGTAAAAGTCCTAATGAGATATAAGGGGTTGAGGGTGAGCAATTTCAGACTGCAAATAAGGATCTCAGCTTTTTCCTCATTTCTTCTTTTTTGCTTGTTTGTTTGTTTGTTGTTTGCTTTTGATGGTTTGAGAAGAATGGTGACTAATAGCTAGAACAACTTAGAAGAAGATACAGTAGTTTACTGACCAGCTGCAGTCCTCCCAGCAGCTCCTTCTAAAAGTACACGCCACAGCCCATTGAAAAGTTAAGGTCTTGGTGCAGAAATTACTGCCTGAGTTCCTAATGCAGAAGACTAGATGGTCCTCATGTTCTTTTTTTTTTTTTTTTTTTTTTTTTTTTTTTTTTTTTTTTTTTTAAAGCTGTGAACCCACAATCTGAATAAGATAAAGAAATTGAATAACACAGGCCACCAGGACAAACAGGGAATGAGACAGACCCTGATGGGTCTAAGACAAATCAGTTTATTTCCCCTTGTCTGAAAAAACCCTCCAACAAATTATTTAATGAGATTATTCTAAGTCTTTTTTTTCACAAAAGTCACCCTCAAATCTGATTTTGGAGATTACCTGCTGTAGTAATCCAAACATAATTCCTAAAATACACTCAGGAATACTGTGGGGTTGTATAGGAAGCATCTAGGAGAGCTGCAGGAGGCACCCCAAGAAGTCCTGCTCACTGGGAGCATCCAGGAAAAGGAGCTGTGTTATTTTGCATACTTGCCAAACGCAAATGAGATTTATAAAAAAAATAAAAAAAAAAAAGCACAAAATTAATGGAGCAATATGGACACTATCAGGAATGCAGCAGGAAGTAATCAAGTACAAGATCACGTTGCTTGTGTGACTGTTGCCATGACATTCAAAAAGCACTTGCTATTATCACAGACTATGAATATTCTGTTGGCTGATTGATAGTCTGCGCCTTTTTTTCCTTGTAAGCAAATGCAATGACAATATTAAGCAATTACTGATAATGTCACCCAGCTGCTTTCCCACTGCCTGGGTGACGGGATTTCTGAGCTGAAGAAATAAAAACAAATTTATTAAAGCAAGGTACAGTCTTTCTCCCCCTGTGCTCACTGGCATTACACATCTGACCGGTGATAGCGCAGCAGAAGGTTTCATTATAGCAAATTGAAGAAACACGTCCTCAGCAAACTTTACTATGGGAAATACCATGGGGCTTATTTAACTCTGATTAGATCAATGAGACTCTCTAAACACAGCAATTAAAAATACAATTGGTAGCATTGCAACCTGCTTTAAGGCATCTGCATATCTGAGGAGTTTATACAGGAATAAACATGCTGAAGTACATTTCCTGATTAGTAAATAATCAATATGTCAGGTACTTGGTAAATTCACAGAGAACAATGGCAAGGACCAAATTTTCCTCAATTAAACGTTGTGCTTGCAACCTGCCAAGAGCCATTGTGTCGGGCTTAATTTATGGGTGATTTACCAAATTGTGGCCATTTCTTCCCTTAATTATTCAGCAAGGACCATACGTCCCAGCACATGACGACTTACCACAAGCCAAGCAGAAGTTCAGGCTTGGCTCAAAGACTGAATGTTGGCTCCTGCTGTCATCAGGTGTGATGGAGCCACTGAAAGCATAATGAGAAGGTCTGTAGCCAGCCCTGGTGTAGGATTTGGGGTTGCTCTGGCCACAAGCCAGACATATATCTAGAACTTATCAATAAAATATCAGCACCTCATATAACTACTTAGAGCGCTGAGGTTTTGGAAGATACCTTTGTTATTTCATGCTTGAAAGAGGGAGATTTATCTGCATTATTGTGCCAGTTTTTTGTCATTTGTTGTGGAAAAGATAAATCAAGGTCACACTGCAGATTTGCAAACATTTTTTCTCCTCCCATCACTTATGCTGCTCCCTCCTCTCATGCACACGGCTCATGAGGTGTGAGAAGATCTGTCAAAGTATGGTTTGGGGAAGACAACACCTAATCTCAGCTGCACATGGTGTAGCCCCAAGAAGTACAGTCCCTCTGGCTTGCATTCTACATTAAAGGCTGGCTCCTTGCTTGCTCTGAATTAATAAAGCTAAAATGAAGTCAAAGCAGATATGGCAAGATACACAAGCTAAAGTTTTAGCCCTAAATTCATAAGGTTTTGTTGGAACCTCCCTAAAGGCCTATCAAATGTAACAGAGATGAATATTCTGCTTGTGGTGTTTTAAAGTGCTTTACAGCAGGGCTTTTATTTTATATTAATTTTTATAGGATGCTGAACGTAAACCTATAGCAATAGTAACATTTTCTGTTAAATTTTATAACACTTTGTCAATGAAAATTGGCATATAGCTAGGTGCAAAGAGAAAAATATCTGAGGCTGGCAAATTAGAAAAGATGTGAAAGGTTTCACAATAATAAAAAGCAGCAGTTTACTGGGAAGTTAAATTTCCATCACATGTAGAATATAGTTTAGGTGGCAGCATTTTGAATCCCAAACTGCACATGACTCAAAAGCATGATGTTGTATTGCAATAAATAAATAAATAAATAAATAAATAATAATAATAATAATAATAATGCAGAAGACCTCATCTGAGGGATGTGTTCAAGACATAACAGACATCTATATGACCTTGAGATTGTGTTCAGATTTGGACATCAGCTCCTAAAAAATTACTGGACATTTTCAGGAAGAGGGCAATAAAAATGATTATGGTTTAGAAAAAGTGATCAACAAAGGAAGGTTAAATGATGTAGGTTTCCGTGGTCCAGAGGAGAGAAGCCTGGGGGGTCTTGAAGCAGTTTGTCACAACGCAGTTGTAGATGGGCAGGGATTAATTGCAAGAGGAGGAACAATCTGGCTTGCTCTGCAGCAAGAAATGAAGTGGGCATTAGAAAAGCCCATTTTGCTGTAAGACTAATTAAGCACTGGAAGAGGAGCTGGTTACCTGGGGAGTCAAATCTCCTGTGCTGGAAGTCTTGAGAATGGTTTGGACAAACTCCTACTGCAAACAGTGCAAATGCAGCTATGTTGCCTCCAAGCCTGAGCGCCTTCCAGCCCTATTTTTAATAATTTTACTATATACTAAGAGTGCTTGGCATATGCTGTTTCCCGAGCAGTTTGCAAACAAACAGAGCTTCAAAACATTCTTTTGAAAGGTGAGTAGGTGGGCAGGTATCACAACTTCAATTTAGAAAGCTGGGGGGAGATAAAGACAGAGATTTAACTAACTTCCCTAAGGCCAGGGAAGCACCTTGCATGTGAGGTGAAGTTCACCTACTAATGTTGCTGAATCCAGCAATTATCAGGAGCTCACACCCACCCTTTCCCCCTCAGAGGATCTGCCTCTTGGGGCCTGATTTTCATCTGGCTCTATCTCATGCAATTGCCTGGCGGCTTCTGTGTTGTGTTTTTTTTTTTTTTTCTTCTTCTTCTTCTTCTTTTTTTTTTTTTTTCTCCTGAGCTCTTTGCTAGCGACCATGTTAATAGTTGCTTACCCTCATCCTGTATCTGCCTTGCTGCAGGTGAATGCAGATGCTAGCCAACTTTCAAAGCTCAGGTGAGCTGCAAAAAAAATACTTTTATGGGTCACTGCTGGTACTGAGACTTTCAGACCATGACCTGACCACCACTGGAGAAGATGCTGCTTTCTTGCAGAAAGCACACAGCAAGAGCCCTGGATGGCAAATCCTGGCTAACACGTAATTTCAAAGGTGAATAAAAAAAATCCTTTGGATTTAACTTAATTAGCAGGACCACCAGAGGTGTCACTTCAGACCTGCAGCCATTTTTTTTTTTATTGCCTCATTATTTATTTATTTATTTATTTTCCCAATTAAGACATCCACAGCCTTGGAGGATTAGGAGCAATCACACTGAGAACAAAGCGGACATATTTTTCACCCATTCCTCATCAACACTTATGTGTTCATTCACCAAAACATCCTTCAGCTTTCTTCTGCCTTTCTACATAAGGCATGAAATATTTGCACTAGGTATTAATTAATCTCTCATTGTCAGCTGGCTGAGGGACCCTATTATAAGCATGGTTTCTTTTGTGTTCGAGTCAGTCCAGGAAATCTTTATGCCTTGTGCCCATGGATTAATACCAAACCCTGGCGGACTTCTCGATGGAATTACTTCTTGTATTTGAGTTAATTCCAGTGGAGACCTTCCCGAGCAGCACCAGCACTGCGCACACCGGCAGTCGCGGCTAATTGGTACATATGCTTCCATTGGACAGGCGCCATGCAATTAAGAGGACGCCCTCCAGGCGTTAACATTTCTCGTCTCACAGTAAGTGCGGTGGGAGAAGGCAGCAGAAGTTTATAGGGTGTCATCCACGGGAGCGTGTTATTTCAACAGTATTTCTATGAATCTGTGAGGATGTTTCAGAGCTGGGCAGGGAGCCAGCACAAAGACGTCTCCGAGGCCACGGAGGAAATCTCTCAGTCCCTGCTTGCTGCAAGATGATGCAGCATGGGACAGTGACGATGCTTCTACAGTGGCCTGTTCTTTCTGGAACCTGGGTGCCCACCCTCTTTAGAGTCTTTATAACCCCTCATTTTCCTCCTAGTCCCAGCAAGATGCCCATCAGCTATATCCCCGCGAAGCCACCAAACCCTGTGCTGGATGAGGATTAGCTCCCCTCTTGGATTCTTTGCAAGCTTCAGGAGTTTGGAAACCCCATGGGACCATGGAGGGTTGATGCATCAGGGCCAGTCAGCTACTGCCCATGCAACAAGAACTGCGGGACTGTGCTCATAAACCATACTGTGACCATGCTGGGTCAATCTTTGCGTGCTGCTGAAGCGCACCTCAGCCATGATGGGAGCAGAGTGCAGATGAAAAGGATGACTTCCTCTGCCTTATCTCCATCCATTCAGCCACCAGTTGCTCAGATGTGGGTCTGTCCATTCCTCAGATTTTGTGTGTCTTAAATGGTGCCACAGCCTAATTAGTGTACTTGGCTAAATCTTTTTGGAGGAAGCACAACAGAACAGGAAAGCATGAGTCACCCTAAGGCAGCAGAGCTTCACCAGTACACATTATCCCAGATATGAATTTCTATTTTCAGTGAGCCAGCCTGGAACTTCAGGGTGAGGTCTGCACTTTGGATTTCCTCTAAGTGCCTGTTTCAGTGCTCACGAGCTCTGAGTGTCAGCTCCATGGTAGGGAATATGGAAATTAAAAGAGGTCTAACTCTATAAAGCCTATCAAGGACTTCACTCCTCGTGGGACAGAGCCGTGACACGCTTGCCACAAGGACACCAGTGCTCATGCACACCTGCCTTTTGCCAGGACCAAGCCCTCACCATGTCCTTTCCACTGGAGAACTGCCTTGGTGAAGGGAACCTGTGGGTGAATTTCCTTGGGCAATCACAGAGCCTCTGATCCTGGTCCACCCTCTGTATATTCTGGAATGATGGTGAAACCTTGATATAGATTTGAAGAAACTCGGAGCCTTACCTGTTTTGACCAATATATCTTGGAAGCAAGCACTCTGAAAACACTTGGACAGGGAAATTTGAAGCCACATCTCCCCCCTGTGTGGCTCTTGGGCACTCAGTGAATCCCATTACTACCTGGCAGAGGGATCCTGGCATCATAGTCCATCCCAAGCTGTGTCCAGACGGCCGTCTCTAGGACCACTTTGGAAAGACAAAAGTCTGCCCTCACAAGTCTGGCATTAGCTGGACTGTGCCTATCCTCTTAGTCAACATATTACAGGGAGGAAAGCTCTTGATCCCACTCCTGTCTTTCTGTCTCTCTCCTATACTTAGAAAACCCCAGAACATATGGAATAAATTTGTTCAGAATATTGCACTTTCAGCTGCTCTGGTTTGAAGAGAATGAGATTCACCTCCACCATCAAAGTGTTTGTCCCCAGGTGCTAAAATGATGCACATCAAGGCACCAGTGCCACTGGCTAATTTAGGAGTGTTGTCATCATCATAAAAGGAAGAAAATCAATTCGAATCAAAAGCCCACAACAAACTATGACCTTATTCAAATCAGGAAAAAAACAATCCCAACCTCTGACAGCTATGGTAGGATGCCAGAGAAGCTGAAGAGCCACGCAAGATGCATGGTATTGATTACTGTGTAATAATGATTTCCCTTCAGCCCACAAACCCCGCAATATACTTCATTCTGCATTCCAGAGCACGTCTCTGAGCATCGCTGGGGCTGGGAAGTAACACACACCAGACATCGCTGGGGGTTGCAGGTTAAGTACTGCACTTAGGTTTTATGGAGCAGAAGAGTAGATAAATTCCATCAAATGAATGTAAATGCTTAGCATTAATTTTCGCTTCTAGGAAACTTTAACCATTTCCTTATGTTTTTAGAAATATATTGAAGATTTCTCATTGTCATGAATTGTCAGGTGTGTCTCCTTGGTTCTGAGTCTTGGTTTAGTTTGATTTTAATTTTAATTTTGTTTATTGTTACTAATGAAAATATTCCTGATTCTTTGCTAAAACTTTCCCTGGCTTGTCTACAAAGAATTTTCCAGATATTGTATAGGATAAGCAAAAATTTAAAAGGATTCCTAATTCTTGGTCCTTGTTCTGTGCTGTCTGGAGCGAAGACAAAGGAGTAGCCACTTTCCTGCCTGAGTAACAACTGTCAGAGTTCATTCAAGGTAGGTGTTATAACATGAGCTTGCATTGCTGAGCCTCTGACCTGTGCTTCACTCCCTCTAGGTTTGGTCTTTTCTCCGCTGACGCTAATTCTTCTACACCGTATGTAATAGGCAACACAGCTTTATTTCATCTCCCTGTTATTATGGTGGGTGATATCTCCAAGGGAAGATTAATGGCTAAAGCTGATTTAATGGTGTACTTACTGTTCACAGAAACAAATAAACAAAGAAAGAAAGAAAGAAAGAAAAAAAGCCTACCAATTTTTCACTCAAGATTGAAAAATATTATCTTTTTTTTTTTTCTTTTTTCTTTTTTTTTTTTTTTTCCCCTTTGGTATTTGTTGTTTTCCTGGCTTAAATGGTCTCCCAAACAACTTTACCATCTTTCTGTGCATCTGTGATGTTCCCATATTAATGTGAGTCATTCCCACAAACAAGCCTGGGACTTGGTTGCACGTATGAGAAATTAAAATTTATCTCCACCAAGTTTTGGGAGTTATGCCAGCAGAGAATCTGATTCGCTGTAATGTAATCTCGGTAACTCTCTTGTTCCACCACGTCTCCCTTGTTTTGGTTTTGGTTTTGGTTTGGTTGTTTGTTTGTTCTGTACTGGGGAGGAATATCAGCTCACTTTGTAAAGAGGTTTGTGATGTCTGTGAACAGGGTTTGAAACATTTGGCTGACTTTTCCCCTTGAGTTTGCTAAAGCAACAGAACACTGCTATCATCAATTTAAGAGGATATTCAAAAAAACCTTCAAACCCAGGCATATTTCTCCATGAAAAAAAACTGTGGTCTAAGCAAAAATTATATTTAGAACCTGAAGAGAGCTCATTGTAGGTTAAAGAAATGTCAAAAAATCAGATTTTCTGCTTAATCTACCTGACAGTCTACCTCCATAACAAAATTGTGCTTGTTAATTACAAAACCTACCCTCAGCGAGAAAGCAAATGCCATCAGTAAATGTGCAGGAGGGATTTAAGGCAGGGTAGCTGCTCGCATATGCAGACACATATTTCCAAAATGAGTTGCAACACATGCTAAAAGTCACACCCATTTTATAAAGCTTTCTTCACCACCCTATCAAACAAGTGCAATAATCAGATACAGCTCCTCATATGTAATATGCAAAGAGATTTATTCCAGGCAAAATGGCCCTTGGAGAGATGCAAGGGGAAGAAAGTAGATTCACACCCCACCCTCGGTGTATGGCTTTGCCACATTTTTATTTTGTGCTTTCACAAGCTGCCTAGCCTTTCCATACAGGCAGCTCAGCTCTGCTGACATCTCACACAATTGTCTCTTTTGTCAGTCTGGGTTATTTGGGAAAGGTGCGAGGAGGAATGATTAGCAGCAGTCAGTTTATCTTGAGTTCTTACAGGGAAATAACAGCATGAGTTTATATTAAAAATAGCCACATGACAACAGCCATGTGCACATTGGTATTATGCACATGAAAACTGCTTTGGGTGAATACCAGGGTAAAAACCTAGAAGATGCCAGGTGTAAGTGGATGTTCCATGATGAAAGTTTTAATTGCGTGATCATACGCTCCCTTTGCCCTAACCTCTGCCCCGACGATTTCCTTCTTCCTTGTGCAGGGTGGAGCTGTGGTAGGGATGATTCAGTGAAGGCGTCTGCTTTCCAAAGGGCTCTTTGGCATTTGTGGAAGCCACAAGGTGTGCAGAGAGCGAGGCTGAGGAGCACTGCAGAAGATGAAAGTCTTTGGGTGAAGTCTGTTGGTGATAGGCGATTTATACAACCCAAACTTTTACTAATGATCCCTGACATCTACTAATTATTTTGGGGTTTGTGAGAGACACCCCCAGCACATGGCTTGAAGAAAGCCTGGGTTGTGCCAGAGGCAAGTGGCAAGCGGCACAGTGAATACAGAAAGTCTTGTATAAAGCTAAGGATGTGGAAAAGTCAGAAATGGCCCAAAACTGGAGGAAACCTTTAACAATTCTTTCATGGCTGAGTTCTGCCTCAGTTAAACAGACATAAGCCCAGCATCTGATTGCAGGTTTTGATGAACTTTGATACTGTTGCAATTAGTGCCACGGGAAATTAATAAAAAAAAAAATAGAGAAAACGAATAATTCTGTTTTCAGGCAGTGCTCAGTAAATAAGACCCAGGGTTACTCAGTGAGAAAGCAGGAGAATACAAAACAACGAATAGCTGCTCATTATCTGAGCACTGACCATCTTATGTGTGAGATGAGAAGGAACCTGTGGAAAAACAGCGTGGGGCTGCATAATTAAACAGGACAGGGCTGCAGGGATGTCCCTTGTTCTCGTATTTTCCCACTTTTTGTGTTGATTCTTTGTATAGCAGCCCTGCACACGCGTGTTTTGTCACCAGAAGAAGGTTCTCACACCATGGGTGCACATCACAACAAGCCCCTGTCTTTCCATCCCTCACTCACCCTCTCCCAAATGCATCTATCTAGTTCTGGTCACCACTTCTCAAACAACTTATCCCAGCCCTGTTCCTCTGTCTGCATCCTCCCCTGGCTCCCTGATTGTTTGTTCCAGCTTGGATTTTTCTCCACTCCACCTACGCCAGCCTGTTGCCTTATTTTCCATGTTGCTGTAGGCATTAGCAGGGATCCTGGGGATCCAAAGCAGGCTCCCTGCCACTGGGGAGGAGAGATATCACCAATCTGATAGAGAGAGGGGCAGATCCTGGCTTAAATCTCAGAAGAGCTGGCTTCAGTTGTTTTTGAGCATCCCTACCCCACTGGTACCCAGATATGTGCAACCCAACAGCCAGTAAGGGGTGAGGGGAAATGTGGAAGCACTGGTGCTGTGGGGTGGTGTCATCACAATATGGAGACACTTTTAATCTCTCGTCTCACCTGGTCTCTCTCTAAAGATGACAACACATTAGGGAAGGGGTTGTGCCATCCGTTATGAGGGTGAATATTGCTTTATATGTACAATATATTTCTTGGGCCAGATCACGGAATATTTACTGAAAAGATTAGTCCTGTAAGTAATCAGTCTTGCTGCAAAAGTGTTTCAGTGGCACCAGATAATACTCTAATTCCTTCTATCCAAAATAATTTAATCTCCTCTAAATGAAATCCATTTTTCTAAAGAAAAACTACTTCCATTACATTATTCCAAACCTGTCTGTGGAGAGATCCAGCTTTAGATGAAGTAGTAACAATTTCACCTAACTTCTTCGTTCAGCTCCTGAGCTACCAGAATTAATTGAGCATGTAATTAAGGAAGGGTTTTCTTACCACTATGATCATACTTATAATTAAAATCTCACACAAATGCGTATGTGGAAGAATAGGGCAGGGCAGCGCAGGCATGAGACCAAAGTGTCTGACAGGTTTACATCAAAGGACCTGAGCTCCAGCAGCTCTAAGCCAGAGGGAGGGGAGGAAGGGAAGCCAGGACGGGCTGATAACTGACTTGATATATTGTTTTTGACCTCCTGTCTACAAAGCCCCAAGTGGTTTGAGTGTTGTCTACCCAGGAGATTGCTTCTACCTTTCATGTTGCTTCAGCAGATTCAAGCTTTGCAAGTGTTGGTGCTACCATGCCCCGTGTGAGCAGAGGAGCGATGATATCTGCATGACTAGAAGGGGTTTGGCTGCTGCATCATCAGCACTGTGCCCAGGGGACACTGTAATGTGCCATGAAAGCCACCATTTTCCCCCATTTTTTGCTGCACAGGAGACCGGAGACCAAGCTTTTGTTAAAAGAGGAGCAGTGAGGTTTTATTACTGCTATTTATTCTGCATTTACTAGTAAACCAGCCTTTCATAGCAGTGTTTAGCCTGTGATGGGTGACCCAAGGCAATAGCTGTGCCTGGGGATGGCAGCATTTTTGAGAGTTTTGGTGCTCTGGAGGTGGAGAGAGGCAGGCAAAAACAAACAAATGAACAAACAAAAACAATAACAATATCCTGCACAAAAGGGACAAAAATATTCCTTAAATAGCTGAACAAAAGAAGGGCTTGACTCCCTTAGCTTGCCTGCCAAGTGTTGTGATAACCTGTGACTGGATTAGGGAGGGAAAACCAGCTCCCATGTGGTGCACCCAAACCAAGGACCAAGGCATCAAGGAAAAACATGGGTGTGGATGGGTGTTGCATGGAGGAAGGCACCCTGAGCAGAAAAATGCCCTCTCATTTGTTTTCATTTGTTTGATTCTTGCTGTGCTTGGGGAAACGGGACTTTGTAAGTTTATTGACATTATCATATGTTTATAGAAGGCATCAAAAAGACACCTGCATCTGTCCTTGGGTCTCCTCTGAACTGGAAAAACCTACAGGGCCTGGAATTTTTGCCTTGCTGGTTAGATCCCAAACAGTTGTAGGCTTGGTGGGGTTTATATTGCAATGTAGGTAATGTAGATGAAGGAACAATGAAAGGAAAGTTTAAATACATTAAGTATACATTCTCAGGAAGAAAGCCCACATGCAGAGCTGTACACATACTCCAGCATTTATCTAAACCCAGTACGAAATGATGAGGAAGAGTGTCAAATGATGATATTGAAGCGTGTGCTGAGGTGCTTCGAGCCACGCAGGTATGCAGTGAACACAGACCAGACTTCTTGTAGGTGAAATACACACTGTGCAAGTGCTTCACTGCATTTCAGGTAGTCCCAGACATTAAACATCCCCTACCAATGGATTTCAGACTGATCTTGTGTATCAGGCAGCCACGCAGGAGTGCCGTTTTCCTCCACAGACAACCACTAAGCTGGTATTTTGAAAGGATCATCATTTTTGTTTCATAGTCACCCTTGCAACTTTCCCATTTCTGCAGCAGTTGTGACTTTACAACCTTCCCCTGTGGATGCCTGCGTAACCTGTGATTCACAGCTAGCAGCGGGCGGCACTGTCTGGATCTTGCTTTTGAAAAACATGGCAAATTGCCTTGCCAACAGCTGCCCATTAAGCAAACTGCTTAATGAAATGACTAGAAAGATGGGTGTTCACCCGTACATCTTATTAAAAAAAATCTGAAGCTTGTAACCCACGCAGTGATCTAGTGAGATCTGTGCTCTTCATGCCATCGTTGTCGCTGTTCTTTTACTCCTCCACTCCATGCCTCGTCCTTCTGTATTTTAAAGTTTATTATCATTATGTTACTGGTGTTACTTTCTTTATTATTATTGTTATTATTACTGTTATTCATTTTAATTTGGCATTGTTGTGGTCTCTGCATAACCTCCCAGTGCCTGTGATTTTCTGTGATGTCCCATGGAAGCCAAAAGAAGGTTGTTGGGCACTTTCAGGCAAATTCAGCTGCATGAAGGTTTTGGGGGACCTGAGATGTTCCCGAGTACCTCTGCTACAGCCTGGGCTTTGCACTGTGATGAGACATAGGGAATCAAGGTCAAGGTGCAGGATGGCTTTATTTGGGACATGGTACCTGGACAGTGGGAGGTGGGCAGGGTACTTTCCTCTTTCTATTCCCTGAAAGAACCCAGTGACATATAAATGTTTATAAGATCTTTGGTCATCAAGACATGTTGTGATCATCCCAGTCTCCAACAGGACAGCGTGCCAAGCCAATGTGTGTCCCCCGGCAACGTGGGTCCTGATGCTAGACTGGCAGTGGGAGAGGAGGGACCTCAACCAGGTGACCGTACTGTTTATGAACGGCAAAGCAGCCCCAGCGTTGAGTCCATCCTGGTCACATCTCAAGGGCTGTTTGGTGGTCAGCGTGGGAGAACTCATCAAGAGCTGAACCAGCTCAACCCAGCATGAACCCAAGAGTGCAAAAGGCCTAGACTGGACACAGCTGTGCCACTGAGGGTGCTGAGAAAGGACGGCATCACCCAACCATTGAATTACAGGCAAGATATCAGACAAGATACCATGATCTTAAAAACAATACAAAACAAAAAAGAAAACAACAAACAAACAAACAAACAACGACAAAAGCAGAAGCAAAATATCATCCTTTCCTCCCAACCCTCTCTAGAGAGCTTATGGAGCCTTCTCATCACTTGTTTGGCCAGCACGAAGCACGTGAGACCCCACGCCAGACCGTGACCTCCCAGTGCTACTGCAATGCAAGTTGTTTTAGAAGCACAGTGTCCAGCTTCTACCCAGGTGCAACGGTGCTTGTGTTGTGTCTGGTAAATAACCCACTCCTGCTGCAACTGTGCACAAGGGCAGGGACAGTTCAGGCATGGTGGCTCGCTGCGCTGATACAAAGCACAGCTGGAGAGGAAAAATAACCTTTTGATTTTATGTTCAGTGATATATTGTTCTTAAATCTGCATGGATTTAGGAAATGTTACGGAAGAATGGAAAAACTCCTCCAGAATCATAACATTATGGGAAAGTTATCCTGAAACAAAACTCTGCTCTGAGTTATGCCCCTGCAACCCCTCTCCCAGGTATTTATAAAATCATGATTAACAGTAGCAGACACAGGACTTCATCATTTCTTGAACTGCCTTCCTTTTTCGCCGTCTACAAGCTCAGAGAATTACATATGGCCTCATTAACCTGCGAGTCAAACTGCTAATCAGACAGGGAAGGAGGAACCCTGCTATGCTCCTTGTCAGGCTGTGTGTGCCCTCCTGAAGGGCTGCCGAGGTGGCACCAGCGCTTCACAGCACATGCCATGGACTTCACATGGCCAGCTCATGGGAGCTTGCACTTTTTGGAATTACTCCAGGCTGGAGGATTGGATCTCCCAGGTGATTTTGAAAATCCCAGTCTCTAAGTGTCGTTAACACCCGTGTGTGTCTATGTCAGTGGGATGTTCAAAATGGGAATTCAACATGCAGTGGGATTGAAACAAGGATCTAAGACTCCAGAGGAGAAAAGTGCATACTTTTGGGGGAACATACACCCTCTTTTGCCATTTTTTCCCAGGAAAATTTTCATGTAATATGCCAATATTTTAATATTGGCATATGTCAATATTTTTTTTTGCCATTTTTTTTTTTTTTCCACCAGGAATGGTTTCATGTCATATGCAAAGGACTTATTTTGCCTCCTGACTTGTGTAAGAGTGCCATTTTGTTCCTTTGGATGTGTAGCTCTCCATGTAGTGCAGGATCCTAACTTTTACTTCCACAGAACAACTTCTGAGCTAAGAGTGCTCAAGTGCTTTGCAGGATTCAGCCTCACAATATGATAAAACAGCTGCTTATGTAAAGCTCTTTTTAGCTACCATCCAAGGGAGTGAAATACTGCAGCAATCCCATCTGTAGGTGTAATCCAAACTCCAGGCTTGCCTTTCTCTGGGGCAATTTTCCCTTCCAATTTCCTCCTCTGACAATCCCAAAGGCCAGAAGTCCCAGCCCTCTGCTATTTAAGACTCCCAGTGGATGTAGTAGGTCCCAAAGTTTCTCGTAGTAGCTCCCAAAGTTTCTCTGCTTCAAGGAACTATGAACTTCAAGTCAGGCACAAAGGACAACTTAACCACTCTTATTGAAAGATCTAGCGGTCAAAAACTAAACTGCTTTGAAAATAGAGACAAAACAGTTTAGCAAGTAAATAGTAACACCATGGGAGTCTGCTAATCCCCAAAATCTATAATAAACAGATAAAGTTAATAAGATTCAATAACAGAGAACAGCACCATTAATGTATTAGGAGCACTATCTAAACATTACACACATTATTTGCTCAGTTCCCTAGCTGAATTCTCTGTGCAGAGGAAAACTCAAAATTCATTATCTTTGGGTGCAAAGCCTAGTAAATTCAACGGTAATTAATCTCCATTTACCCTCTAAGTGTGTTTGTGAACAGACGAAAAGTTCATTGAAAAAGTTCTTTCAGTGGGTCTGAAAGAGAAGCAGAGCTTTGATAAACAAAAAAAAAGCACCAAGCACAGGCTTCTCAAAGGAAAATAGAGCAGCTAGCCAGCTCTGCGTGGTTCAAGCCAGGTGCTCATTGCAAATTCAGTAGCATGCACTGGCAAGTGTCAGCGGCGGAGAAACCGAAATTACTGAAATTCTTATGCCAGTGTAATTTGCTGAAGGCAATGCACTGAGGGTTAAGGAAAATTGTGCATGTGTTGAGGATTATAAAACAAATTAAAATGGAGGCTAACAAAAGGAGTGCAATATTTATGCATTTCTTCATTCTTTTCACTCCATGGTACTCAATCAACTTCACAATCTCTTAAGGTGGCATGGGGACATTGCTATTGTGTACACTCATTTGCTCTTAAAAAAGGACTCAGACATATTAAGCTACATAAACCAACCGATTTTGGTAATGTTTATCAGTATCATGATTAAATCACCAAATACTTACATCCAATTATTACTTGTAGCCATATGAAATCTAACCATCAATGCAAAATAAAGGTAGCATAAGTCTACTGTTCAATGAGTTCCACCTATCTGCTTCAGTTTTGATATGCCAGCCCATTTTACCACATATTTCCCCACTTTCCCTTAAATTCCTGCATTTGTACGTCCCAGTTATGTAAAAGTAGAAATGTATTAACCACCCATGACTTACTGCAGTGGAGTCCATTACATGGTGTAATGCACTTAATGCTCGAGATCCAATTTAACTCAACAAATATTTTAAAGAGTTTCTAAGTTATTAAGCACCCCACTCTGTGATCATCCAGCATGGCCCAATAACCAAATGGGTTATCACTTTGCGGAGTGGGAAATGAGGCCCCTATGAAGTATGTTCCTGGCTGCATATTCCCAGCTTCGTGTTAGCAAGCCCTGATGTGGAGCTGGCTGGGGAAACGGGGGCGTGTGTCCATGTCTCCACCTCACCGTGCTGTGGCTGCCTCAGCTCCAGCCCTCCTGTACATTGACCCTCTGCAGAAGGGAAGAGAGGTTGAACCTCTACAAGAAAAAGGGACCAAAGACAGTCATATTTTTGGTTGCCACCATGATTCTTCCAACTCCAACTTCAGGGACTTTGGGCTTTTTAGACCTTTGGCTATGGCAGGCAGATGCCAGTTGTCCTCACCCCTTGGTGACATTGTGAGCTGTGCCCACAGTAGTCAGCCCTGATCACTAACTGCTCATGGAAGCAAAGCAAACTTGAGGATGTTTTGATTTTTCTGTCTAGATTTGAGCAGATTGAACACAGCTGTCTGGGACACTAGAGATAAAGTTCACCATTTATTTGCATTTTATCATAATGTGGGGATTTTCTTATGCAGGATAAAGTCTGGGAGCCCACAGATGCTCCAGGCTTGCTCCAGGCAGTGCTGCTGGAGGTGACCAGGAACTCCCCATTCTACAAACCAAAGGACAGAAAAACTTCCAGCCCACCTCAAACACTTGCAGCCTAAGTGTGAAGTAAGTGACAACAGATGGGAGAAGACAGACGGGGGAGTAGAGGGGAAAAAAGGAGGCAATATTAGTGAGTGTGACAGGAAGGGGTCTCGGCACATCGGCAGCCTCGTCATTGGCAAGTTTTTTTGAAGGCATCACGTATTAAGGTTGTATTTGGAGAGTTATAGATTTTACACTTTATTTTCTGGCAAGTAAGCAGGGAGCCTCTGCCAACTATGAAATATCTTGGAAATGAGATTAGTTTCAGATCAATTCAAGTGATTTTCTCACTGTTATTTCTTTGAAAGGTAAAGACACAAGGGCCCAATCCTGATCTTTATTACACAGAATCTGTTTGAATATCTCCAGCACCTGCCACAGAGCCACCCCAGATTAACACCAATGTAACATCAACATCAGGGTCTGGACCTTCACGAGACTCACACCAGTTTTACACCACTGTAATTGCCGCTTTAAAATCCCATTGTTTTGGCCTGAAAGCAGATTGTGATCCAAAGAATTAAGGCTATATTCCTGAGCAGATTCCTCTGTAGGTTCAAGAAATAACCTGATAATGGTAATTGAGATTACACTTTATGAATGGCATTATTAGGATTTACATTCCAGCCGCAGCTACGAAGCAAGTCAGAAGAACAAACATAATATCCAGTCCTGGTCTGCTTCCCTTACTCTGTCATTTTTATAGCTGTGTGCATGCTGCAGGTGCTGATAGTACACACATCTGACTTAATTCACGCGTTAACCTGATAGTGCACCAGTGCCGGGAGAGACTGCCTCCAGCAATCATTTCAAGCCTGGTTAAAGAAGCAGAATGGAAACATCAACTAAAATGCTGGAAGTTGCATTTTCTAATGCTGAAAGGAGATCTGCTGGGCTTTTTGTTTGTTTGTTTTATTTTCTGTGATTTAATAACAAAGTAGTACTCAGAAATGCCTTAGAAATACTAATAGTAATGTACATATTCTTCAGTGACAAGGGGTATGGATGCCTGGTTCTACAGCCCCTAATAAATCTTTCATTTTATCAACTGCCCATTAGCATTATTCTCTTATAATGAAGAGCTATATGAAGTTGGTAGGTCCTTTTTTTTAATGCCCAACTTATTAGGCAAGACAAAAAGGAGCTGAATTAAAGTGGGAAAAAACACTCCCCTGGAGAATTACAGTACAGCAATTTGCTGGCAAATTATTATTATTAAAATCACTTTCCTGGCTTTTAATATTGAAAATACATTCAATCATTGAAGAGCCTTTAATTTAAGATAGTAGATGGCAGAGATATAATAGAGGAGACCAGACCAGCCGATCTGCCTCTGTACAGGGGCTGGACCAGATGATTTCTCAGAATCTTTTCTTGTCTTGCATTTATATGAAACAACTCTGGTCCAACTATACCTTCACAATTGTTTGCATTTGAGACGTATGAAGATGCCCTTTTGCCAGTAATAACTGCCATTGAATTCGACTTCTCCCAGTCCTGAGATACAACACAATGGGGCTGCATGTGGTGACAGACCAAAATCAGACAGATTTACGCAAGCTAGATACCACATGGGATGGAGGCAGTGACCAAATAAAATACAACCAGGATTCAGTCTGTCCCCCAGGACCGTGCAGAAATAACAGTATGGAAAGACATTTTGCAAAGCAAACCATCACCGTATTTCCCTGCCTGTGGCTTTTCCCTGCAGGAATCCAAGTTTCTTTTATAACGAGGATTAATGGCAAACCTTTGAAGAGAGTTTGGAGCACGAGAAACCAGCAGACAAGTGCAGCAGTTGCTGAGGTCTGCACACTCACTTTCTCTTTTACAGCTTTTTGTCTGGGTCCACACCAACAGGTCTCCCCCCCTGGCAGGTTTGTGGGTCACAAAAGCACCCTCTTTGTAAATCCATGCACCCCTTGCTGCCAAAAATGCCCTGCCCAGGTAGCCCAGCAGCAGCATCCCTCCCCACGCCGCAGGTACGCTTTCCACCAGCCGCTCCCCAGGGAGCACACACAGACACACAGACACAATGAGAGCCTCCGACTGGAAATTCAAACAAAAATATGGCTGTCTACTCCAAAAAGGCAAACTCATTTACAAAGGTCAGCTCTGTCGAGGAAGAGTGATGGGTTACTCCCCTCTCGGAGGCGACTGCTGTCGCTCCTCCGCCGAGTTGCATTCACGAGTTTTGAAAAAGAAAAAAAAAATAAATAAAGGAAGAGGAGAAACAGAGACAAAAGCTCGGCAAGCCCCCTATTCACAAAGCTAGCCCCGCACCTCCCCTTCCCTTCCTCGGGTAAAAACAGCCTCAAAAGCCATTAACATCTTCCCCTACCTTCGTTCTCATCGGAGACAGAAGCCCTTCCATGTTGCTCCGATCCTCATGCCAATCCTCGTCCCCCAGCTTAGCCTCTGGTGCCGTCCTCAAGCATCCCACACGAACAAGAGCATGTCAGGGGCCGTTGGCCACCCCCTGATGGCCACTCGGCCACCCGCTCACCAACTTGCAGCCCTCAGTGGTGCGGAGCGGGGTTCCTGGAGAGACCTTCCTCCTGCTCTCCCTCGCGCTCCTCTCTCTCTCCCTCTCTGCATAATCTGCCTGCAGCTATGTTTGTACCATCGCGGCTGACAAACGAGCCCAGCCTTACGTAATGCGTTCAGGACAAGCCATCCCAGCCCTGCCGCTGGGATCGGGTCAAGCAGGAGGGATGGGACCAGCCGCTGCCTATTGTGCCCGCCGGCTTTTCACGCCGGGCTTAATTCAGCAGCATCCCCGTGCACACGGGGCTGACGCACGACAGCTAGCTAGGAAATCACCACCGAAACTTCGTAGAAAGGCTGCGGATTCCCCGGGATTTACTTTTTTAAAGGGTGTATCCCTCATCCCCCGTGCCGGCTCGGGGTTGGCAGCGGTTGGAGCGTTTTCTGCTGGGCACGTTGGCTGTGGGCGAGTGACCAAACCCACGCCAAAAGGCAGTTCCTTTCAGTTGTCAGCTGGGAAATGAGGGGAAGAAAGAAAAGAGAGGGAAACAAAAGGAATATAGTGCTGCGAAGTTGCTCAGCCAAAGATACTCGTTGAATGCCTTTCTATTAGCATTTTAATTCAGATCGGAGCACGCCTTTGTGGAGAATCCCTAATTGCCCCTGCTTGCTGCATTTTGGCTTCCAGCACAGGGTGATGCAGGGAATTAATGTCTTTTGGGAAGGGGATTCAGCCCTGCACCCCACATACTCCAAACACATGGGCATTCGGTCCCTGGGGATGGAACAGAGCAGCGTGAAGCAAAACCCCCCTGAACCATCACTGCCCAGTGCATGCCCTGCTTCCTCATGCAGACAGAAATGGGGTTCCCCTTCCCTGACCCAGGGGATAACCTTCCACACAGCAATTGCTTTTTTGAAAATGAAATAAAAAACCTTGCTACACCACCTTATCAAAACTCTTGCTACACCACCTAGGTGCTAGAAAATGATTGCCAGGCTGACTGGAGAGTATCACAGGTGAAAATTTTTAATGCCCTTTAACACCAGCTCTTTGAGGCCCCAAAGTGACACGCTGAGGAAGAGTCACTGTGTGATGAAGGTGCTGGTCTAGGATTCAGTAGGTCTGGTTAAACTTCTGCATATTCCCTGAATAACTATGGGGTTTCACCTCATTCAGCTTTCATCATCCAACACACTCTGAGTCAGCCTCCAAGGCTCCTGCAAGGCCACCAGAGAGAAAGGTTCCTTCCCACGGCGTTTCACCCCAACTTTCCAAAGGCACCCCTCCATAAACTTCTCCTTTTGCTGTGGCTTCATGTTTTTTGGGAGTGGAAACCACCTCTGCCTACACACAATCTTCATGCTCCACACAGGCTTTTGGAGGCTGCATCCAAATGGAGGTGGTGCAAGGGAATCTGTTCATGGTGATGCACATGAATGTAGGGTGGAAAGCCTGGGATAAACATGTAGAAATAAAGAACTCCTGTCCTGGCAAGCCCCAGCAGAAGTGCACCTAGACAGGGAAATGGATGAGGGTGTTTGGCCCCACACATACTTTTCCTCTCTATCTCTCCCTTCCCATCCTTTCAACCCTGTAGATCTTGCAGTTCGGGGGCATTTTTCTTATTATTCCTTATGGAATAAATCCTTATGGAGTAAAACCAGGGAGGGGAGGTGCCCCCTAATGCATCACTAATATTAATTTCAAAGTAATTAACTGTTCTCAGCAAAACTCAGCTCCTTATTAAATGTGAAGGAACCTGATCATATCGTGTTGAAGGCAGCGATAAGTTTTCCTGAGCTAAAAAGCCACTGTGCAACTTCTGGCAGGCTCATCTATTTCTTGCTGGGTGTATAAAAATATATTTTGCTATTGCTATTTACAGGACTTTAATAAGTGGCCGAATAAATGGCAGCAGGAATTGCAGGCTCCAGGAAAACACAGTGGTTGTATTTTTTGGTGTACAATGGAGTGTCAGACGCTGGTGTGAGGTTCACAAGCCTGTGCATCTGTGAAACAGCCTCGCCTCCAAGCCATCAGAGTAATTTGATGCTCCGAAGTGCCCAGAGGAACCTAATAGAGAGCAGTATTGGGGAATTTCAGAGCTCTCAGGCCACGTGGGCACCCTGTAATGCAATATAATCATGTATATGGTACATTTGTGATAGCATGAATGCTCAGTTCTCTTTTAAAGCTCATTCTGCTTTGAACTAGGCTAAACCACAGTGCCTCATGAAGTTTCCTGTGTTATTTGTTTACCAAAAAAAAATAATAATAATAAAATAAATGCTTTTCCTGAAGGCCAGAGGAGTAATCCAGCCTGGGACCAGAAAAGCAAGCCACGGCCTTTCTGGTTCAGCAGCACTCAAAGACTCTGATGTGAACGGACCAGGGAATTGCTGATAGTGCATGAGTCAGAGCAGAGCCCAGCCCAGCAGGACAGGCAGGAATGAGGAAGAGGATGGGGCTGTCTGAGCAGATCCACAGCTCAGCCTGTGCACTGGGGACCCTTGTCCCTCCACGACACTTCCCGAAGATGGTTTTGAGCCCTATAGGGATGCTGTGTGCCACAGCTGCAGTGGTGTGTGACAGTGAGATCTGTCCATATCCACCTTCAGCAGTGGGACCAGCAAACCCAACTGGTTCTGCCTGAATTCTGTGACGTGTTTATCGGGTGAATTCTGACGTGGTTATCTCAGAAAGCACCAGGGCTGGTCATTTCCAGCAGATGTAAGAGCTGGAGTGGCAGCAAATGGATGGGGTCATGTGTCCTATTTCATCCTCCTCTCAGTCTCCAGGCACCAAGTAGGACTTGAGCTCTACCACTGTCTGGGCCAATGCTCAGCTTCAGCCCATGCAGCCACTGACCTGTCCTTTGAGTGACCAGCAGCAGGACCACCACCCTCCCTGCACATATCCAAACCTTTTTGCAACACCCAGTCTCATTCAGAGCAATGCCACTACACCTGTTTGAACCAGAGATGTGTGTGTTTGCTTTAACACAATGGTTTTAGCCATGGTAGCCAGCACAGCAGTGCTGCAATAGCACGGGCCGTGGCCTGACACTTCGTTCCTCCCTTGGGCCGCGACACATGGCGGTGCTCAGGTTACCACAGACTTGTTCTACAGCCTCTCTTCCTGCTGTTTTCAGATCAAAGGCACTGCAGAGGCAAAAGGAGCATGTGAACGCTTGCTTTCCCATCCTTTTTTTATCTGGGGACGAGAGCAGCATTTGACTCAGAGTCTGGTCAGCAGCACCCAGCCTATCTCGGGTTCTCCACCTACCAAAGAGGGGAAAGAATCCATTCAACCAACTTGTGCTAGAAGTGTTTGAGATGGGAATGTAATTACTCTCAGCTCTGTAACTAATCATGGGAGTGAGATATGTGCCTTGAAAGCCCCTTATATTGCCATAATTTGAATGACCAATGTAGATGTCTGCCTCTCGTTACAGGCCCTGCTGACTGCACTAAGACACCTCCACAGGCTTGAGAGCAGAGAGATCTAGATGACTTTTAGTGAAGTAAAGATAAGTGTCTGAATTCCAGTGTCTGACTCTGGAGTGAGAGAAATGGTTCCAAAAGTGTTATATTCAGCGTTCAGCTCTTGGCCAAGGGGCCTGGAAGCAGCTGGACCCTACGGTGTATATCTGAACCCTCAGCATTCCTCCCATTCACCTGCTGTGTGTGCACCCAAGCCTGAATAAAACTTCTGTAAATTGAAACACTTCCTAACCTTTGGGGTGGGGATCCCAACATAGGGAAAGTTACAGTGCCTGCCCTGAAATCCTGAAGGGCACAAGGAGTCTGAATCCAGACCTGATCTCCACTGCTCTCAGAGCAGCCATCAGATCCTGCCCACCAACCTCCAGAGCTGCTGGTGGCCAAAATCTCCCAGCCCATGGTCCCACTTCCCTTACAGAGCACCGATCCCCTTTTTGGGGCTGCTAAAATCCACTGTTGCATCCTTGACCACAAGCTGGCCAAGTAGCTATCCCTCAAACTAAATGAGGGAGGGAGAAGCAGCAGGACCCTGTGTGTTTTTCACCCCTGCCAAGTCCGTGGGCATTGCCCATGCCCCCAGGCAGGACAAAAGACACTGCCATGGCTGGGCAGCATCCTGTATACACGCTGCATGCCGGTCTCACCCCTGGTCATTTCATCTGGCAAACAAAAGGTAGCATCAAGGTGTTGCCATGGCGACTTCCCCACCATCCGAATCACTCTGGCATCATATATGGGAGAGGGAGGCATCCCAGCCATACACAGGGGCTGCGCTGAAACGCATCTTATATTTAGAACACGCAGCGTAGGGAATACTAATGAATATTTAACATTTGGAGCGCCTTCCACCCTCGCTTCATTTTTGTTGCATATTTTCCATAAGTGCAACATTTGCCTCCAAATGTTAGGGATATTGTTGCTTCTCTCTTCACTGCTTCTCCAGATTTACCCTGCTTTTCATTTCTATGAATAAAAGTCAAAAGCAGCAGACTCTTAAAAGTACCATTTGTAAATCAGAATAAGTGCCTGCAGAAGGTTGGGGCTTGGCTGGGGAACTGGGAGGTTTGTATTTAGGTTGTCACTCTTGCTACAGGTCCACTGATAGAATAACAAACTGCTCAGGGGTTACCTAAAAAAGGGTCAGATTTGCTTATGCCCTGCAAAGACCAGCCCCTTTTAGGGATTTTTAGTCTTTGCTTTCTTGTTAAAAATAGCTGCTTTCAGCAATTAATTTCTCTGCTGTGAAAAAAAAAATAAATCACAACACCTGACTTTGTTTCATTCATCCAGACAAAACACACATTTGAAAATGTCCTGAAATTCCTTTCTTCCTTAAAGGCAAAACAGACCAAAAAAAAAAAAAAAGGAAAAAAAAAAAAGTGAAATCACATGGAATTCCAAATTCTGAATTATTTCATGTGCTTATTTATATGATGCACTGTCAAAAAATGTAAAGATGCTGGGCACGGTGGTGAGTACCATTCACTGCTGCCAGAGCTGTGCACCCTGCTGGTTGGGGGGCAGACTTAGACCTCTGAACAATGAGGAAGCTGATTTTTTGAAAAGTGCAAGGGGATGCACTGGGAGCCAGGAAAACCCACTCTGGCTGGAGTGGAATGAGCTGTATGCACTCACAGCTGCCTCCTGCATGGGTATCCCACTATACGAGAGGTGCAGCATGGGCACAGGTTGATGGTTGGGTGCTTCCTACCTGGGATGGCCCCTTTGCAACTATAGATTGAATTATAAACACGGTTCAAAAAAGTCATCTTTGAGTTCTCATTCTGAAGCCATCTCCTGGCATATATAAAGCTTTGTTCTCAGAAAGGCCATATTCTCAACAGTGATTTTTGGAGTAAAACCATGATTTTTTACTAGCTGGTGGTCATGTATTGGGGCCTTTTATTTATTTATTTTGTGACAACCAGCAGTACAAAAGCTGTCCAGCTCCTGAAAGCTTATCTCTATGCTTCCTTCTTGGGACTGCTCCAAGGTACCAAGGATACAGGCTCAACTCAGCTGGCAGCTCTGTCGGTGATGCAAGGGGAGGAACAGCACCGCACTGGGTGTGTTGTTTTGGCAGCCCTGAGAAACTGGAGCTGTGTTTATTTGTTGCTGGTTATAGGGCGTATTTTCAAATCAGAGAAGGGAGGTTTTCCCCTCCGAGGCTGCTGGCTGCAGTCCTTTGAGATCCACCCTGGGGCTCCGGATGGAGGCAGAGCCGCCTCCGGGGAAGTAAACACAGGGCAGCCCCATGCTCTTTGCAAGCTGTTCCACTGATGCAGCATTTGCATGAGTAAGTGGTGTCAAAATCGCTTGCCAACTTACCCTCATATGGCTCTGGTTGTAGTGAGGGCTGGAAACACCAATTACTTTTTTGGAGCTCATCTTTAAGGCACTAATGACCTCCTTTTTTCCAGGACAGTTATGCCTTTTCCATGAAAGCAAAGCAACATGATTAATTTTAAGGTCTCAAGGCATTATTAAGATTGTTTTAGTTGCCTTCCAGATTTGGAAGACAGACATTAAAAAAATCATATCTGTACTTATGACAAAGCCTGTTAAGCATTCTGCCATCAGGGACTGTCCATCCTTCTCCAGCAACTGGAAGGCATTTATCTTTACAACACATCAAGAACCTTAGCCAATTATTATTACTTATTATTATTATTATTATTATTAATTATTATTATTATTCCTGTTAAGTCAATGTGGTAGTTCGGGAAAGAAAAGCTGCCTCTTGACGTGCAAGAAGATCACCCCAGCAGAGATGTGGACCCCAAAGCCTTGCCACCAGCTCAGTTGGGTCTCCAGGACCAGGCTCTGACCACCCTATTTTTCCTTCTCTCCATCCCAACACATCTGTGCTTTGACGATCTATAGATGAAAAATAGGAAGCTGTAGAGATGAGGCTTACAGACTAAAATAATTACTGCTGTCCAGAGTTTCTGCCTCAGCAGAGAAGATGGCCTCTGGCTGTCCTCCTCCCTGGGTGCAAAACCATGAGGCTGAACTTCATGTTCAGTCTTCTGACAAAGCATGTACTGGAAATATGATAAAGCTTTCTTCCCCACGCAGTAACTGTAGTTTTATTTTCCTTTCTCTGCTAGGTGTATTTGCTATTCTGGGTGTTAAAAGTCAAGACACATTCAGAGCCTTTTACTAGAGCATTAGGTCGGTAGATGTGTTTCCAACAGCCAGGTAGATGATTTATTCATCCACTTCAGTAACCATCCAAACAGGGCACGGCGTTTGCTCCAGTGTGGGAAACAACAAACACCGAGTGTGTTTGGTTTGCAAGAACAAATCAACAGAACAAGATAACAGAAGCTGTTTTTCCAATGTAAAGGACTCCACTACCATCCCTGTTAATATCTCTGTCAAATTAAATGCCGTTTCCCCAAGCTGCAACTCTGGTAAAGCACGGCTATTATGCTCTCAGTTAGAAACCTGATTATAGCCATTTTATGTCTGTAAAAACACAACCTCTTATGCAAGGTGACTCCCAGATACTCCGCAGAATCTTGTAAATGCACTTGCTACTCTATAGACACGTCTGTGTGTGCATTGGGAGAGGAGGTCTAGCTCTCACGGGGCAGGAAAGGTACTCCGTGAGAAATAGCCATTTCTCTGAAGGATAATGTCATTACAACTGTGTAAATCCTGGACTATGGTCATTTTTCCCTGTAAAAAAGGAAATGGGGAGGGTGCGAACACAAAGGCTTGGGATAAAGCAGAAAGAGAAGATGGACAGACAGAGCTGGCAAAATACAAAACAATTATTTTTGTCTTGCCACAAAGTAGTCCTGTAAAATATTGTGTCATGGCTAGGTGCTTTTATCTTCTTTGAAGTTTGGGTTAGTTTTGAAGCAAATTAGAACCCAAAATGAAGAGAGCAGCTGGGGGCCAACCCTTCTCCAAAATGTCAGCACGGTTTTGGCCTGACCAACTCTAGAAGATACAACTACATGAAAAATGGCCCATTAGACAAGAAAAATGGCCGATAGACAAGAGGTTGGCAGAGTCTGAGGAAGATCCTGCATGTCCCTTATTTAATGGAGATGGGCTGCTTCACAGGACATGATCATGTGCCTGAAAGCAGGACCCTGGGAAAAACAGGAGACTGTTTTCCCCCATGATGTGCCCACATTTTCTTTCATTTACGTATTTTTATCCTGGTTTGTTCAACTCTTGTGGTCCACGCACTGTTTGTAAGCTTGGAGTCATCACCAACTCTGGTAGATCTATCTTCTGGAAGAGGTGACAGCCTGCCCTCTGCCACTCAAGTGGGGGGCCTCTGTGGACCCCCCAGATAAAACCCTTGTCCAACTGATGCCAGCAGCATGTGGCTGCTTTATTCTGTAATAGATATTGCTGCACATGTCCTCCTGATTCATTAGGTGTCTGTAAGACCCTCCTTATCTCATCATCCCATGAGCTCCCAGCCTCCCTGGGCACTCTTTGTGTCTGATCAGCTATCAGTCCCTTCATATCCCATCTGTGACAGTTTCTGAGCAAATTTCCTTGGCTTTGGGAAGAAGATGAGGACTACATGGTAAAGACACACAGAGATCTGGGATAGCCTCCTGCTTTCTTGCCCATCTGCTTTCCGGAGCCCTTTCAGCTCATTTAAACCCTAGGTCCTCTCAAACCTTTTAACCCCCTTAGACGCGTCACTTTGGGGCAGGAGATCTAAGTATGTGCATTTGTGTTACCCCCATTTGGGTGCTCCTTTCACTGCAACAGGCTACAGAAATATTCTTCTCCTAATACTGCTGATTCTAGGTCTCCCTGCTGTTTAATTTCTCCATCTTTACTGGCCTAATGGGACATTTATTCTGTCTCTCCGAATGTCAATAAAAATGCAAAATAATGATGTCAGCACAACATCCCCAGCAAGGCACAGGAGAGCTTCTACATATAATGAATACATATCATCAGCCTGTTTTCGGCTTAAGCAACGATCCCCACTTACATCAAAGCCTCATCTGAATTAATATCTGAAGCTGGAATTCACGCCACTATTAGACGCTGTTAAAATTCAGGGACCCCAATTTTTCTTCAGCTGGAAACAACAACAAAATACGTGGATCAGGGTCAATCTTCAGAGGTGGGATTTGTCTCAGAAAACTTCAAATATCTACACTTACGGCTGCCTCCAGCGCAGCTGGTTCATTATCATTTCTTTATAGTATGTGGAGTGAACTGGCACTTCTAAGGCTCTATTCCCTTGACCTGTGTTAAAATAAGGTGATGCGTGTCCAAGCTGCCTAACAGAAATGCATTTTTTATGTTTTCTCTGCCATAATCCTGGCAGAAATAAGGATGAAAACACCTCATTATGGTTCCTGCTCATTATCTTAATCCTGTGATTGCTCATCTGAGTTATCCAGCACACAGTAAGGGGGCAGGCACTACAATGGTGGATCCAAAAAATTTAAATAAAGGCAGATGATGTGTGCATCTTGGGACAAAAGCCAGAAATTTTGGCTTGGGGAGATGGAGTCAAAATCATACATGTTGCCTGAAACCTGCCTGTTGTACGTGACATTTTCAAACGTATTGGACAGCAGTTCAGTAAGTTAATCAGCTAATTCATTTTACACTGAAGTCTTAACATCACCTGGATGTAGTTTCTGCTGGGCACCCGATTTTTCTAAGTGTTTTCTTACCTGATTTTTAACTGCTATTACATTTGCAAGGTGCTCACTATTTCTTACCAGTCCTTCTCTCTTTACCTTTCTTTGTTTATTGGAAACAATTTAAAGGCAGTTCAGCATCCTTCAGCAAACACAATTCAAAGAAAGAAATCTGTTGTGGGTGGTTGTTTCCTATTGACTCGAAGGAGACTGATGTTTATATTCTATTAGCCCTCATAGGATCTATGCAGATGTAACCCAAAACATGCATTATGTGTCTCCCTCTAACCAGCAGCAGGTAAAAGTCTCTGACAGCTTCCAGGAAGATAAAACTCAGCTGCACGACCTGAGGACTGAGCTTTTATCCCCTTGAAGAGCTGTAGCCAGGATTGTTAGAGACATTGATCTTCAAAGCTTCAGCACAATCGATGCAGCTGGTGCTGTGGTGAAGTCATTGACTCCAGGATGATTGAAAATAAAAGCAAACCACATGAAGGTGGTTATGGCATTTCCCCACTAGCAGCTCATCCCTCAGTACTCATCCATGGGGCTAGAGTAGCTCCATGCCTCATGCCCTGGCCAGGCCCAACAAGTCCTTGCTGAACATTTTTGGCAGTTCTCTGGTCCACTGGGTGTAGCACGTGGTGGCATGACTTCTACATCTCCCCAAGGAGAGGGAGCCTACCTTGGGTTTGAGGAGCAGGGACCAGGGCATCCCAGGTCTACTCTGCCTTGTAGTCCCTTGAGGGCTCAGGGCAAATTGAACCACAAACTCTTACGCACTCAATTTTTTCACTCTGAAAGTGGAGATAATCTATATCTCACAGGAACATTGCATGGATAAATCAATTAACCATGAAATCACAGATGGAAGATGCAAAAGAAATGTAAAGGATTCGTTCTGCAGAGCAATCCTTCCAGGCACAAGTATGTTTTTAGATCCCTTTTTCCCCCCTAACTGAAAATCGGTAGCAAGCTGCTCCTTACAGACCTGCTTAGCCTGTTAATGGGGCACCTGCACCAATATCTGCTGCACCTGTAGCTGACTATGCAAAGATGGGAGTGAAACCATCTGGGCTCAGTACCTTCACCCAGGGATCTTGTCCTGGCAGGAGGTCACCAGTGGACTGTAGAGACCCTTTCTCTACAGCCTTTGTCCAGCAAAATACTACAGATCCAAGGAACAACAACTGTTCTCCTCATCTGCATGGACAAAAAAATAGGCAGAAAATCAAACCAGGATGCAGAAAGCTCCTTGCTGGGCTGCAGAGGTGGGCTGAGCCAAAGGAGACTCCATGTTTGTGACTTGCTGTAAGTTCCTTGCTCTCCCTGGGCCCCAGGGTAAGTTTAAGGTATGGCCAGGGTCTTGCTAAGAAGCTAGATGATGCTCCTGAACAAAGTCACCTGAGCAGATAAATTACAAGAAAGCATCACCAGGAGTTTTTAATAACAATCTCTTAATTTATTTGGAGCTCCTCTTCCTCCAGCCACCCTCCTCTGAAGCCACCTTTCTGGTGTGCTTGTGGAGCTGGGCTCCAGGACCATGCTGGGCTTGGGGACACCCCTCAGGGGTATCTTTAACAGCCAGGATTTTGAGAAACTGTACAGGCTATATAGATTTTCTCTAAATCAGTGCCCAAGAGATAATTAAGTGGTCCTCATTTTAAAAAGCCACTTAGAAACATCGGCAGATTTATTACCCACTAAGTGATAAACACCCAGGAGGTAAAAGTATCTCACCCTAGGAAATCTCATCCTGCAGAAAGGCAGCCTGTAAGCACAAGCATCAGGCATGCACAGCACACATGGTTTTGTGTGATGATGCGTCTAGCAACAGCACGTTGAGGGACCTCTGCCTTCCTACAGACTCCCCAAACCCAAATCCACCCCCCAGCCCCCATGCCTGGTGTGCCTGTTTATCTTGGAGGTGGCATTGGATCAGAAAAAATAGTCTCAGCTAAAAGAAAAAAATGTGCAAGGACAAAAAGGTGAAAAAATGAGGTTTATATTATTTGCCCTGTGAAGAGCAGTGAGCTGCAGCAGAAGGATCAACCTGCCATGAAGAGAAGGTTTTCATCTTCTGACACAGAAAGTCTATCATGGGCTCCGGTTTCTGCATGAAGTGTCACTTTTCAAATCATTGGTAAGAAGTAGCTTGCTGTATTTTTAAAAATCATTCTTTTTCTTATAGAGACAAAGTCCTTAGGCATTCTTGCACTAGCAAAATAATGCTTTTGCTGGCAATCTATTTTGCTAGAAAAACTTCAGTAAACTACATCAAGACAAAAACCTTTTTTTGCCCTGGGCTGCCCAACCCAGGAGGGTTGGGCTATAGATCAAACCTTTACCAATAGCTTTTAATAATGCAGAATAGGCTATTGCACTGATCCACTGCTTTCTTGAGTTTGACGTGGAAAATATGTGTTTTAGAGTCCTTATTCCAGCCTCAAGTACCTAGAAATTCAGCATCACTTTGTCTTCTAAAATACCCGAATCAAATACTTGGTTGGTTGGGTGTTGATAAAGTCCACAGTGTGTATTCACATGGTAAGGACTCACTTAGTGTTGAGCTAGTAAGCATGGCTGCAACGGGAAAATAGGAAAATATTCCAAAGTGAACAGCCTGCAGGTTAGCCTTGTACTTAATTCTCTTCTTGAGTTTGCTGGCAATGTTTCCAGCAGGCATGAATACCCACTGTCATCCCAGGTATATTAGCTTAGGCCTGGTGATGACATTCCCAGAGCAAATGTGCATTCCTCTGGAGAAATATCACTGCTTTCTTGTCAAACCTACAGTGATGCAAAGGTGGGAGAGTGATCATGGTCCAGAGAACAGAGTCCAAAGACTACCCTCTCAGTTTCCAGGATCTGGTGGATTTAGAGCAGAGGACCAAGACCTTTTTGGCCTCCAGGCTGACTGTCAGTCCTGCCTTAATGGGGGCCAGGTTGTGTAATGCTTCTTTGCACTGAGAGAGCAAACCCAAACATAAATGACAAGGGACTGTGTGGTGTCTGCAGCAGAGAGATCACTCCAGATGCTCAGCCTCCAGGACAGTGCTGAGGTTGATGTGACTTTTCAGGCACTCCCAGCTCAGTTTTTGAAGCAGTTGCTCGTACATTGTACATTGGGTTAAGGTACAACCTGAACACTGACCGCATCCCTGGCAGAGGGAGCAATCTGCCCACCTCCTGCGTATAAATTCAGATTCCTCATTTTGACCCCTTTGGAATGAAATGTGCTGTACAATCAGTTGGTTTTTTTTTTTTTTGCTCTCATCTGATTAGGTTCAAAGCCAAGTCTTCCACTGAAGCATCCCATCCTCCCAAGTATTTTTGCTTCCCTTTCTCTCCTCTCATGTTAGTACTCCAACAACACCAATAGATACTCTCTACAACCATGACCCCATCACGCTTGGGGAAGGTTTCTTTGCATTATAAATTTTTAACAAGACATAGAAAAGTGGATAATCAACAATCCTGTCTCTCAAAAATGTTCTTCCAGAAACCAAACAATCAGATACATACGTTAATCCTAACTGTGTGCCACCATCACTTGAAAAGCACCTATGGCCCAACTTTGCATATTTCAGCTCTTTTCTGTTCTCTTGTCTCCTGTGGATAAATAAGATTTGGCTGCAATTACGTGTTAGAGCAATCTGGAAAAAAATCCAGCATCATTAGCGTGTGATCATGGCAGGACTTTTATAATTTAAAAACAACATCTTTCTGCCTATATTTTTGACAAACACATTTTTAAAAACCAAATTAAAACCTGCATGTTTCTCTACATACGGGTATTGTTGAAATTGTCACACCTAATAAGAGCACGAAAAGAAAGATGAAAGCACTGTGCTCATTTCTGAGCAGCTGGGAACGGCACTGAGAAAAGCACAGCAATTGAGATTAAGAGAGAGCCTTCACAGTGCAAGATAACCCAGCTGCTTGGAAAATCAAATCTATTGAACATACAGATTTCATGAACAAAACAATGCCTTGCTGATAAAGGAAAATAACAATGCTCACATGGAGTTGTATAGTCTTCGATTTAATTTGAAGATAAACGTGCAGTCCTATATTTCTCCTCTTTAGAAAAAGACAGATTTGGCTTCCTAATTATGACTGTTTATTGTCTCTTTTAGTCAAATCTGAAAGATCAGCTCAGAAATTTTCATGTGATAATAATGTACCCTGCGATTTACTTGAGAGTGTACTTGTACAGGGACTTAGGATGTGCAGCTTCCTTTCCAGGGTCTTGCACAGGCTCTAGGCACCTCCTTCAGTTCTCCTTATCCTCCGTCTTCCTGTACCAGGGAGACATCAATGCCTTTGTAAAATGTTTTGACTTCTCTAGAAGAAAAGTGTTATACCACAAATCCATCATTTCAGTACTCCCATCTAATTCATGCTAAGAAGTCAGGAGAAACACAATTTACAAAGCTGATCAGAAATTTTATTTCCCTCTGATGTAGGTTGTGTGCATCATAGGATGCTACAATTTTATCTGAGGCCCATTTGGGCCCAAATGTTTTAGGTTTTCATGAAAAAAAGTTTGGATATTTTCTTCTGGAAAGCAACAATTTCCATGATCTTTAAACCTTTGGCTGAAAATTACATTTCCATCAAAAAGTGATTTTATGGGGTCATTTTTGATTAGCTGTTGCACAGAAAGCTGCTCTATTGGGATGTTAAATTTTCATTGGCATCCAATTAGGATCCAAATAGATTATTTTACCCACGGTGTGAATTTTTGATCCAAAATATTGATCATGACATCCATTCTCCATTCCTTTCATCTGCACTATGGAAACTATGAACCCAAATACACTTTTCCAGAAATAACGCCCAATCTTCCTTCCCAACTCCAGAAATACATCAAACACTGGGAAGAGCATTATAAAAGCTGTCTTTTCCTTACCTTGAATAGACTATATTTTTTGTAACCTTCTAATAATCGAAGAAAGTGTAAAACATTAAATAATAAAATATTAACAACACTTCTGGAGTTTCAGTTGGATTTCAAGGAAATATAATACTTTTAACTCCCCTAAACAAAGCCTTTTATTTATGTATGAAAAGATGGCTAATATGTTCCCTATGACAGCCTTTTATCAGGCTTTTGGTATTGTAAGAGCTAACTAGTCATTCCTGCTCTGTTTGTTGACCTGGCCGGTTTCTAAATCAATGGCACAATACATCATCTTTCACCAAATACCTCTGGTTTCCTTAACAGCCTTTGTGAGAAACTTCGTCAAAGACCTTGCAAAGTCCAAGGAAACCATTGTTGACCAGTTTTCTTTCAACCCATTATTGTACTGGTGTTGAAAGAGTTCAAATAGTTTGGGGGAAGGATATCATATTCTGCAGAGCAAGCTGTTTAAGTTACAAGCCTTTAATTCCAGTAGAGTCCCCTACAGAAAGCTACTGGAGGTGCCACAGCCAGAGCTGCTCCCTTCTTCTGCTTAGACCAGCAATAATATGCATTACAACTTGTAGCCCTGAAATTACCCTCCTGGGATGAATTCCTAGCACCACAAGTCCTTTCTTGAGAGAATATAATTAACAATGTTTTGATTCTCCCTCCCTTCTTCCTCACGGACCTGGACTCAGGCCTTTACATCTTTGCCTTGCTGTCCTCCAGCCCTCGTGAAAACGATGTGAGTTTTGGCCTTAATAACAAGCCGTGTAAAATCTACATAATTGACCCCTTTTCTGAAAGTAATTCAAAGCTTTCTCTTTAATCTTTGAATATGCATGTGTGAAAGGAATGCCCTCATTTCAGCAGACCCCTGTTGCATTCGGCTGCATTCTTACTTCCATACAAAAAGAATAACTAGGGAATAGTAAGAAATGGAGGATTTTGCCTCCCAGATGTCCTACTTTTTCATTATGAGTGGTTTTATGAAAAGGAGCTCAATCTCTTTTATTTCTGTGCAAGGTATCCATGGTATTACTGCAAATATTATAATCCACATATCCAATCAGGCCGACTGGATTCCATGTGGAGATCCAGGGGCCACTGGTGACCTCTAGGGGTAAGGTGAGCAGTCTGAAGCTGGTTAGCAGCACCATGTAGGATGGAAATATTTCTAGGCCTGTTTTCCAGTACAGTGAGGTCCCCTGAGCAAGTCTTAGGGGCGAAAGCTTGATCCTTGACCCAAGGAGCTGGAAGCTGCTCATCAAGGAATGGGAAGTATTTAGGCACTTCTGCCTCGGTCCAAGGCATAAGCTGCCAACATGACCATTTTCAACTATGTATCATCTTATTTGACTACTTTCAGTGCTACCTGGTCAAGCTCAGGGCTAAATTCTGAGGGCTGCTAAGTTCAAAGTCCACTGAGTCCACAGTAGCTCTTCATTAATCTTGGAGGGATGTTATTTGCAGAGATCTTCAAGCATTGCTTCCATGTTCCTTTTCCAGGACTGGTGTCACCATGGGAATGTTGTGCAACAGGGATGTGATAGTATCTGGCATTATGAATAAAAGAGAGAAGATTGCTGTACTTTAAATGGCAAGGAGGTGGGGGTCTGCTTTAAGAATTTTGGGAGAGGGCATCAAGGCTGGTCTATCCATATACAGCCTGTGCCAAAAAAAACCTTGAGGATTCCTGGGAATCCCTCCATAAGGCATAGGGAGATTCTTTTTTTCAATCACGGGAGGAAAATGACTGTCCTAAGTTATTACTGTTTGTCTTTCTCAGCTTCTTACACCTATGCCTCACCAAAATCTTTTTATTTTATTTTATTTTTTATTATTATTATTTTAACATTTCTGTATCACTCAGATATAAACTTCAGCTCAAGTACTGGAGACCATGCCTTACCCACCACTTGCTTACATTGTTCTGTTCACCATCCCTTTTCCATCAATCCACCTAAACTACTTCCTTTATTCTTCATCCTGTTATGAAGCCCTATGGTTCTTACACCTTTATCTGCCAACAGACCTGAGAAAAAGGATGCTGATCGTATTTTCATATCTGTGACTAAAACTCATCTTACCCAGTTCCAGAAAAAGACGTCCACTTTTCCACCCTTTGGAGCCAGTCAGTCCCTCCACTTGCTAAGAGGCAGCTTCTCCAAGTCAATAGCACTCACGTGTTTATTCAAAATCAATACCTCTTATTACAGCTTCTGCAATTGTGCCTCACTATCTCTGTCACCTAGTTAGCTCACAGCCTTCCTGGCAGACTCCGAGCTCACTGTGGAGTCTTGGAGTTGCAAGATTGAGAAAGAGATCATAAAGTCAGACGGAAATTGAGACCTGCTGACGGGGGATGTCACATCAGACGGGCTGCCAAGAATTCCCTTGCCTGCTTCTCATTCTCTCTGTTCAGACATATGAGGCCAGATGAGAGACAGCCATAATCTTTGAAATCTCCGCGTTACTCCCGGTTTCTGCTTCCCCTCCTAAACAAAAGAAGCGATAACTCACACCTAGTTCTAGGGTCAAGGCAAGGATCAGCCAGTGCTCAGGATAAAGCACCACCTAAACAGTGCGTAATGTTTTTATACCTTGATGCTGCCCCTGCCGAAGCAGATGGCAGGCTCCCATTGACTTTAATGAGGCCATAAAAAGCCCGTTGCGTGCATGCAATATGTAACAGCTACAGTGCTCCTCTCTCAGCCCACACGCCGTGAAGGCTGCTTTCCCTTTTGTTGTCTCCATGTGCTCAGCAAGACCTCTGCAGAAGCCAGGCACCCTCTGTGTAAGGCTGGACAAGTATGGGGGTAAAAATTGTATTTTGCAAAGATGTTTGGCCAATTAATAATTGGTAGAAATAGAAATGGAAAGGGGATGGATAGAAATAGAAAGGATAGAATAGATAGAAATAGAAATAGAAAAGGAAATAATAATTGGTAGAAATAGGAAGCAAAACTGGGATCAAAGGTTTTTGCACTTGAGGAAGGGCAATAACTGTGTCCATGCTGGCACCTCTGCTATCCATCCTGCTTCTAACCGAGACCGGGAAGGAAAGGCACTGAAGTACCACAGCTTGCAGGTGGCACGAAGCATTCAGGAGGGCCAAGTCCAGTGTTGACCATGGGGAGCTACAGAAGGACCTCAGGGCACAGGGTTACCTAGAAGTAAAATGTTAAGATGAAATTCTGTGTTAATTAGCACAAAGTGAGACACCAAGTGAAAAACTAAACCTATCTATGTGTGTTTTCTGAAAACACTGTCCCAATCTGAGCAGCAAAAAATTAAATGAACATTAGGGACTCTAAGAAAAGGGATTAAGAATAAAATACAGACTTCATTATACCATTGTAGGAATCTCAGTACACCCATATTTTAAAGATTCTCTGTTGTTCTGATGACTCAAAAAGCTAAAGAAGAAGGAGAGAGACGAGGGGCAGAGTTGATCAAAGGTATAGAAGGCCTTTCACACACACACAAAATAATAAAAGAAAGTGAATAGAGAACTTATAGGATCAGAAAAATTATAAAAAGGAGCTAAAGATAAATGTCTTTTAAATCATAAATACTGTAACGAAGAGGAATAGAAAAAGAGTGCTGATCTGTTTCTCGTAATATAGGAAGGAGTAGGCGTGCAGCAATATCATCAAACATTGGTTTAAAATGAACCTAAGAGAGCACTTTTCATACAGCACATCATTAAACTGCAATCTATATTGCCCACAGATACTGAGGAGTCCAAGGTATAAAAGATTCAGAAGGAAACAGATAATTTTAGAGCAGTTTTAGTCCTCTCAATGGCCATTAAACACAAGGGGTTGAGCAGGACTTTTAGCTTTGGAAGAAAATTTATTCATTGCTGGGAAGCAAGATGGTAAACAATCTTTCTTCTTCTCTTTACACCCATTAGAGGACAGAGAATACTGACTTCGATGGCTTTTTGTCCTATGGTTTTGTGGTGTCTTACACCCCTGCACACACTACAGACCCTGTCCTATGGGGTAGCACAACTGCAAAGCACAGATCCCTGTGATGGAAAAATGATGTGTGGCATAAAAATACAGCTCTTGTGTCACCAGCAGACTTGCAGATCCCTTACAGCAGCAGAGGACTTGGCTTATGGGTGGCTCATGAAAATAACTGCATTGTGTAGTAGTTTCCAGTGAAGACCTCTGTATCACGTGTGCACAATGCAGGGATATACACACACGCACGTAACCTTTCTGACTTTGAACCTCATTTTTCCATTGATTAACTCAAAAATCAGGGGCTATTTATACACATTACAGTCTATAACTGTCAACCTTGTGACAAATCACCCACCCAGCGCCTTGTCAATGGTGTGGAAAATAGTGGCCACGCAAACAGACCAAATGAAGTGGAAGGTAGAGTGTACAATGGTGTCAGAGCATAGCCTTTGATCTCCAAGGGCCAAAGGTCGAATTTGTCTGCACTGAGGAGTAAAAATGACTTTGGGAGCCCAGCCTGGTACACAAGAAGCGATGAACGAGCATCTCTGCTCAGGAGAGGTGCAGAGCTAGAGCCTGGGGAGGGTATGAAGTTTGGGGCTGGGAGTGATGGACTGTAATCAGTAATTCTGGTGGTGCTACAGGAATACTTGGCCAGGAATAAGCTTCTATTAGGAAATCTGCATCTCCAGGAGAAGGCATGCAGGATGCAGAAGAGAACTGTGGGGAAAAGGTGCTCCTCTACATGGCATGTTTCAGTGAGTGGGTACCAGCATCCATCCAGAACTACAGCTGGGGGCATCCCCCTTGCTGATTTTAATTTGTTTGTTTTGTAGCAGTTGGTTTTATGCAGTCATAGTAGAGCACTGGACAGGGAGCAATCTCAGATTAAGTCTCTTTCTTACTACTTCACCTGTGTTTTCCCGTATAATAAAATATCCTTGATTACTGGGGAAGAAATAGGTGATTTTCAGGCTAGCAAAAGCACTAGCTTTTCCATCCCACCCAAGGGACCATCCCACTTAATTTTTTTATTGACCCACTATGCTTTTCCCACTTGATTTACAATTTGACAATTGCCTCTAACTGCACCTTTAACAGTTTCTCCTGGCTGCTTTCAATGCATGAAAGTTAAATATTGGGACAAGAAGTACATTAAAAGCCATTGCAATTTTAAACCCTGGCAGGCTTGTGGGTTGTTTTTTTCTTTTTTTTTCTTTTTTTTTTTTTTTTTTTTTTGTAAACCTACCAGCCCTTAACTGTAATATTTTCAACTACATTACCTCTTGCATTTGATAAAAATGTATTTGCTTGGGTGTTGTGCAAAGCTTGCTGTGTAGAGCAGGGAGAAGGGAGGGCAGGCAACACAGTCCTCATCCCCTACCACCACTGCTGTTGTGAATAGCAGTGCTGCCACTGCTCCCCTGGGACATCGACCAGTGATTTTATTCTGCCCTGGGTGAAGCATCAGGGGTGCACAGGACCTCAGTGCTCCCCAGTTTTGAGCCCCCAAGGGGAAGCTCAGAAAACCCATTGTTCTGCCAGAGCAGCCAAAGCTATAAAAAAAAAAAAAAAAAAGTCATTTTTTGGATGCCAGACTCTGTGGGGGTAAAGCACTTGTCTTTCTGCTTGACAGCAGACCACCTGTTCTGCTACAAGCCGTGAATAATCAGCTCCGCATGATGTGCATTCGCTGCCCGAGATTAATCCTCGTGCAGTCACGTGTGCTTGGACTCGGCAGCCAGGTACAGCTGCATCCTCACCTCCGTTGTCATTGCTGCTTATCAGGTAGGAAGTTCGCAGCCTCTGATGATGGCCCAGGGGCTCCCAGCAAACTGTTCCTTCAGTGATGGTGAAGTTGATCTACGGTGCCAACACGGAGCAGCGTTCAACCATCTGGCTCTGCAGATGCAGCGGGGCAGAAAGGAGCACCTCGTGTCACCAAGGGACCTTACAATTTATCTTAGTGTCCTGCCTTTTTCATGGGATGCAGACCAACCTGGCAGACCCTCACCCCTACAAGCCACTGTGGCTGATGGTAGGAAGAGCTGCTCCCCTGCTCTGAACCTCTGTGGAGCAGCACAAAGCAGTGCCACGAATCACAGCTCTTGGTAGAAAGAAATTAATAAAAAATAAAAAGGTCCCTCCCCCCCCCCCCCGCCCAAAAAAAAAAAATAATAATAATAATAATATGCTCTGGGAAGACCTCAGATGTCCGAGAGCTTTCCTGAGTCCAGCCTGAAGGTGTGAGTTAGCCTTACTCTGAGTGAAAATAGTCATTAAGTGAAGCATTTCTCTCATTTGAACTCAGACTTGTTGAAGCCAGATGGTTAATTTCAAGCTAGTCACCATTAACTGAGTTTCCTCCTAGCCACAGGTGACCACAGGCAACTTGTCTGATCTTAGAAGCCAATTTTGGGTTAAGATGAATGACCTGTTAGAGGCGCCTACTACTTTTCATCAATTATAAGGAGAGAGTAGGCTGATTAGCCCAGAATCAGATGTCTACTTTTCAGATGTCCTAAACTGGGGCAGAAAAATATCCTCATGGGCAGGGCTGAACTGCTTGGGCCAGCGCTCAAGGGACATGAGCACAACCCAAGTGGGTGATGGCAGCAAGTGAAGGAAAGTGTTGGGGTGCTCTTTGCCGTGATTGGGGTGAAGGAAAGTCAAACCTGATTGACCTCGGTGACAGATCCAGGCTATAATCAAATGGGTTGCACTAGTTTTGGGCTCTAATGAATGCAATCTGAAGATGATAGAGCATTGAGGGCGGATAATGTAGCAGAAGAGAAGCCACTGGGGATAATTTGAGTGCAGGGTCATGATATGGTCTTTTATTTCTTTTCACATGTTTTTGCCAGCTTTGTGCCTGTGTTGTCTGCCTTGGGTTTTGTAAACGAGTGGTGTTGTCTATTTGCAGCTTAACAAGCAATGCGTAAAAGGCATTTCAGGGATAATGGGTAAACACAAAGGACTTCATTACTTTGGGGCAGTATAATGAAAGTCAGGGTCATGACTAACTTTACTTTTTAGTATCTGGTGTTTTATATAGAAATAAATATGCGTATATATGCATTCAAAAAGCAAGAGGAGCCATTTCAACGTCATGGTCAGCTCCTTGGTGACTAGCAAGGGCATATGTATGAAGAACAGCAAATTCTAGAGAGCACTGTCTGCCTGGCAAGCTTTCCAGCAGGTGAGAAGAGAGCAGAAACCAACCCTAACATCCTCCATTGGCAAAGGTCTTGCAGCAGCCACAGAGAGAGAGACTGCATCACGAGCTGATGCAAAGCAGAGCTCATGGGAGTACATTCATCTACTCTTTCCCAATCAATTGCTTCAGTGAGATTATCACGACCATGATGGATTGGATCACTTAATCCAGTTGGATGGCAGCTCAAGCGGACGGGTAAATAAGGGGAGCCAGGACTCCAATGGCCTTTACTGACCTGGAATAGCAGCTGATGCAGGTGGGAGCTTTCAGCTCTGGTCTTGACCTGCTTCCCAGGATTGACATTGCTAACAAAAAGCACGTGAGTGCCACCAAAGCAATATGTAAATTCAGGCAATGCATTTGCCATCAGAAGGCCAGGTGCTGGAAAAAGCTGCGTTAGTTATTTTTTCTTTACTTTGTGCACCTTTAGAAACAAACAAACAAACAAAAATCTTTCTCATTCAGAAAACTGCAACAAAGAGAAAGGAAGATGAGGCTTGAAAACCTCTGTAGCTAATCCTGTGCAAGGCAGAGGACAATGCTTTGAATACAGGACAAATTGGTGTCCATAAGGCTGGAAATGGGGATTGCACCACTGGATTTGGGAGCGTAGGGCAGCACAGCTGAGCTACACTTAATGAGGGTGCTCTGACAGCACTAGATCTGCATGGCAGCCAGTCCCTCGCGCACAAAGTGCAGTCGTTCCTGCCTGGTGATATTTGGTATTAATCAGCACTCTGCCGTAATTAAAATTTAACACCTGAATTAGAAAGATTTTGATCATTAATGACTGCATGCAATGCCACACTCAGCAGGAACCATCAGATAAGCATTTTCATTTTGTGTATGTAAATACTGCAGCTAGAAAAGGCAGTATTTGGGATTTTTTTTTTTTTTTTTGCTTTTAATTGAAATAATTTCACTCTTTAGTCCTGGTAAGACCAACAAACATTTTATTCTCCTTTCTAAGAGAGAGACAGAGAGAAAAAAAAAAAAAAAAAGTTCTCAGTGAAATAAAAGCACGTGTGTTAATATAATATAAGCAATTCATTATGGTCTGATCAATGATTAGATGTGACGTTCGACTCTGCCCTCTTAGTAAGTTTTATTTAATGGGAGAATTAGTGCTTAAACTGGCAAACAGGGGAAGGTTGAGATCTGGAGTCCTGTATCTTTATACTGAGTAAGCAGACATCAAAGGACTTCTCAAGTAGGTTGTGGGTGAGGATTTTGTTTTAGGAGGGAGAGAACAAATCTTCCTTCAAAAGCTGAAAAAGAAAATGCACGGAAAGAATATGCATTTTGCTGACACCAAGCATTTAAATGTTACAGTCAGAAAATTCAACTAGAGCCAAAAAAGAGAAAGGAAGAAATAGTCAAAATGAATAGCAAATGTCCGTGCTCCTTGCATAATCACCACATATATGTGCATATAAATATACAAATACATATTCAAACATACTTAGCTTACAGATGTTTTCAAAACTTAAAAAAAATAAATAACAGGTTTTTATAGTCTTGCAAAACCCTGTATTTTCAGATAATTAAGCCTGATTGCTTTCAGAACTGTCTGTTAATAGGCTTTCTTTACTTATCAGGGGTCATTTAACATTCACAGAACACAAAACATTCCCCCAAATCATCAAGCCACTTTCCATGAACAAGCCTGCTTAAATAGATGACATTTTGGGTCTGCATTAAGCCTCTCCATGGCTCATGCTGCCTGGTACCAACTGCTCTATTTTCCCAGCAGTTTCCATGCTGAACATGGGAGCAGCAGCTCATTGCAGGGGCATTGAGCTGCCTTGCCCTTCAAGTTCCCCATGTGGAGATCTTTCATCTCTGAGGAGTTCAAAGGTCGGTCAAGGCTGTCATCCCACCTCCTTATAGTAGGGACCTTGGGTAATATGGGTGAAACAAAAGCTGGGGTTTTCTTACAGATCCCTCTCTGTGAGTCTTTCCTCCATGTCAGCCCTGATGGAGGGAGGTCCCTTCCAAAGCAATGCCACCCTTCAGGGGCTGAAGCTGGTCAGAGGAACCAGCAATTCTGGTGGTCTCTGCCAAGCAAATCCAATGTCCATGAACCTCAGAGACTGCAAGATTTACAAGAGCAGTGGCTGATATGAACAAGAGGGGTTGCAAAACTTATTCTTGGCAATGTGGGGAAAAACTGTGCTCAAATCCACATGCTAAGAAGGGGCTACACTTTGTGGCTCCTCAAGTGCATTCGTTCCCAAGTGCAGCCAGCCCAGAGGCAATAGGAAGTGGACGTTTTGTGCAATTATTTCTTCACAATGTATGTATTGTGGGAGAGGGTATGAAGAGGTGTGATTCCTTGAAGAACCTCTCATGTGAATAGCAATTGGCAGTAATTAAATAACTACAGACTGTTTCTTGGGGGAAAATTCAAATAATAAGCTGACAGAAATATGAGTACAACAGTTTGCTTCCTCTCCCACAGCCACAGCTCTTCTCTAATGTTCTGGCAATGCTGGCTGCAGAGTGATGTGTGAACTTCCAGTTGTTTGATGGGTTTTGTCTGAAAACCTCACAAAATCTGGCTGTTTTCTGAAACCAACTTGTGTCTTAAGCACCTTAATTTACCAGCTCTGCTCAGCTCTGTGGTTTGATTGCATATGTCAAGTGTAGAGCAAAAGTCTCAGAGGAATAGTAAAAAAAACAAAGCCAGAAATAATGCTTGACTCTAAGGGAGGGCTGTAGATGAGTAAGAGATAGAGAAGAATAAGACTAAACTAAAATAATTTCATACTATTTCAGAACTGCCAGCTTCCATCTGCAAATCCTACAGCATTTCTTTTTTTTTTTTTTCTTTTTCTGAAAGCCCCAGAAAATACAAGACATAAATGTCTCATTCTTGCAAGAAAAGCAATGAAAACTATTGCATGAATCTAAAAAAACAAAAACAAAAACAAAACAAAACACACACTCACAAAAAAAAAACAACAAACAAACAAACAAACAAAAAAAAACAGAACACAAAACAAAACACAAACAAACAAAACAAATAGAAGGTGGCAAGTAAATAAGCCTAACCCTTCCCAAAATTTTTAACCCACTATCCTCTTCCCTCAGGATTTATATGTGGAGTTTGGCAGCTTGAAATGCATGATAGCCAAATTCAAGTGCTATCCTGGAAATCTGGAATGAGAGGATTAATTACAAATTACACTTTTTGAGCATTTTTGCACTGATATTTAAGAAAATGTGAGAGTGTTTATTTAGTTTGGTTAAAATGCAAAGTCTGAAAACCAAACCAGTCGACGAAAGCTTTAAAGTCAGCTTTTAAGTATGCAAAAACAAACCCAAGAAAACACAATCATGTTTTATTTAAAAACACACACATGCACCCTCTCTGATGAATAATATAAGCTCAGCATAAATCACTTACTCTCGCTACTACAAACACTGAACTCGTGGGTTGGGTGAAGCAGTTGCTGATCCCTCATTCTCGTAGACCATCAGTTCTGGAATCCCAACTCAGATGCTTGCAGCCCTGTTTTTAATGTTTTTGAATGTTGACATCTCCTGGTGCTTCCCTTACAGACCACTCGGGAGCCCACAGTCCCAGAATGGCTGTAGCTCTCTCTATTTAAGGACAGGTAGCAATTAAAGTGTCATTAAGCTTCAGAGTTAAGATCCCCCTGAGTTAGGGCGGTCAGGCTGCCTCTTCCATGACACTGCTTCTTTCTAGGTGTTGTAACACGTGAGATCAAATCTCATCCATAAGGTTTTCTTCACAAGGAGACAGACATGACATCTTTTAAAGGAAGATAATTCTGCGAGGACTGATGAGGTCACTAAAGAAATACTGACACAGTGCATTAGCAAGGGCCAGCGTGATCTGACCTCTGTTGTACCACTGAATATTGTGGGATTGCTTTTAATATCGACTGTTCTTCAGGGAGCAGGGGGTCACGAGCTACATTTTTCATACGGTATGTGAGTGGTTTGCGGATGACTGATGCCTGCTGATCTTTGGGGCTGCATGGATCACTTGTAGTGAGAGGCACCACGTGTGATTAAAAATAAGTCTTGGGCAACTCAGGATTGCTGTGGGGCAAAAGGTTATGCAACCTGACTGAGCTTGTTACTGAGATTGTCTAGGGGCATTCGTGTGATCTGTTAAGGTAGCTGAGTTTGGGGGGTAGAACCCAACAAATACAAAAACATCTTTAAATTGCTCTGAATACGTCCCTCAGAGTGTGTCTACATTTAAGATAGTAAAGCAGACATGTAGCAGTATGTCTTCTCCTCTTCTTGCTCTGGTCTGGAATTCACGGCCAGCCTCTGAATGCCCCTTTGATATGACTATCAGTTTGTCCCAGTGCTGTACCTGGCAGGGTTTACATTGCAAACCCTTTGTCTTTAACAACCTCTAACATTCATAAATTTAAGATACATACTCCCATAAAACACTGACAAAGTTCCATTCATTTGTATCGTACGATCAGGGGAAGCAGTGTATTTGCAAGGAGATTACAATAAACCAATTTCTTCCAGACAGTAAATCTGACTTGGGAAAGCAGAAAACCTAATTAATAAAGGTCTCAAAATCATAGCTCTTTAAGGACCTTAATGGCTATTGAGAACTGTGTGGTGGTGCTAAGGTCTTTCTCAACATCTGGAGAGGAGCCAGTCTAGAGCAGATGAAGAAGGAATGTTCCCCTGTGCCCAGGTCAGCTGAAGTCTCACAGCAGCCTGAAATTATTGACAACAAGTTAATTTGTCCTCAGTGACCTGGCCTTTGTCAGTCCAGATGATCTTTGCCCTATTTTATGTCCCTATGTCTTAGCTACTGTGTAAGCTAGAGCAGACGACAGAGCTTTTCTCTATTAGGGCAACTGACCAAGGTGATTTCTCCTACTTTTGGTTTGACTCTGCTCATTTCTAGCCTGTTCTGGGCTGTTTATAAATTCCTTAGTAACATCACTCTCTGTGAGATTTACAGGACAACCCCTGGTGATTAACGACACCTGCTCTAGCAACTCTCATGTGTGAAGCCATGAACAACTCAACCCAGGAGAAATCCTAAGAGGAACAGCAGCATCTCTACCCAGCCTGGGGGCAAGCAACACAGGTATTGCCAAATGCCAGAGTACGGCCCCTGCAGCTCTGCCACAGAGCACAAGTGGAGCCAGGCCTCTGCCCATACCAGCCACGGCACCTTTCCAACAAGCACCAACACAGCGTGGGCAGCAGGGCAGGGAGGGGGTTGTCCCCCTCTGCTCTGCTCTCCTCAGCCCCCACCTGGAGCCTGCATTCAGCTCTGGGCCCATCACAAGGACAGGGATGGATCAGAGCGAGTCCAGAGGAGGCCACGAGGATGCTCAGAGGCTGGAGCCCCTCTGCTGTGGAGCCAGGCTGAGGGAGCTGGGGGTGCTCAGCCTGGAGAAGAGAAGGCTCCGGGGACACCTCCCAGCGGCCTGCCAGGGCCTGAAGGGGCTGCAGGAAAGCTGGGGAGGGACTGTGTGTCAGGGGGTGTGGTGGTAGGACAAGGGGGGATGGCTTTAAGCTAAAAGAGGAGAGATTTAGGTTAGACATTAGGAATTTCTTCACTCTGAGTGTGGTGAGGCCCTGTCCCAGGCTGCCCAGAGGAGCTGTGGCTGCCCCATCCCTGGCAGTGCCCAAGGCCAGGCTGGATGGGGCTTTGGGCAGCCTGGGCTGGGGGGAGGTGTCCCTGCCCATGGCAGGAAGTGGCACTGGGGGGGCTTTGAGGTCCCTTCCAACCCAAACCATTCTGGGATTCTGTAATTCTACTTGCTATGGAAATCTGGCAAAAGACTTCAAGCACTCTCATTCCAGCATAAATCTCATTATTTGTATGATAGGGTGGTGTTCTGAAATGGTTTGATAACAAGACAACTTTACCCTCTTGCAGAGAAGAGGATACCAAGTCAAAGCACAGGTCCAATAAGACAACACATCCATAACAGCTCAACCTAAGAGGCACACATGAGATGCTCATGAGACCAGCATGGCAGGGACCCCAGATTCATACACTGACAAATGTTAAATCATTTGTTACTACATCTTCTTTGTTATTCTTCCCCCAGTTATTGCAGAAGTGATGCACAATTGCTCCCTTTTGTTGCTTTATATAGCATTTAAAACTGTCAAGGACTTTCCAAACATTTCAGAGGTTGGATTAGACAATCAGGTCTGGATGTCAACAGACTGAAGTGCTCTAGACTGGTGAACATGATAGAAAATGCTGGTTTCAGACACTGAAAAACTAGGGGAAGGGTGGGCTGGTGAATGACTTGGGCTAAAATATGGGACAGTGGAAAGTTCATTGGGGAGCTGAGAGCTTTCCTGTGCACGGCTGTGATAGCTCCATATGGTCTGTTATGGAACCGAGTAACATAACCAGAATGTGGGCTATATACAGTATACATCAGGCATTTTATTTGGTGAAATTAGTATGGAATTGCACTTATTTTTGACACATCATCTGGGCCCCTCAGCCTCGTGGCTTTTTTTTTTTTTTAAACCTAAGCTCTGTGAGACAGCATTGAAGTCCCCAACCTTTGATCTTGAAGAATAAGGCATCAAATCTAAATTTCCAAAAAGCAGCAGAAAAAAAAAAAAAAAAAAAAAAAAAAGAAAGAAAGAAAGAAAGAAAAAAACCCTTTTAGTAATATCATTTTTAAGCTGATATCATTATGGAAGGAAAGTGACTCATGATTTTGAGTGTATGGAGCTGGTACTCCTTTATAGTGCAAAATTTAAATCAGCCCATTCTCATATGGTAGTTCATCTGTCTGCAAAAGGAAGCACAGTTATTGTACATGCAGTGTTAGACCCTGTATGACACTCAGTAGAAGCATGACTTAAATGCAATTGAGATCTGCGGAAAAATAAGAAAGGGGAAGTTCAGAGGAAAAATTCAATTTCAGTCTGTCTGTGGTCCAAATCTGACCCCAGGTGTCAAACAAGCCATGTAACAAAACCTGCAACAATTCAATAGGCCATCTATAGCCAGAAGGGGCCCACGGTGGAAAGAAATTGAAAAATTAATTCCATGCACCTCTAAGAAAGAGGGAAATGTCACTGAGTTAGGAATAACAGAGAAGGGGTCACCGCCGAGGTGTCTCAGCACACTATCCGTTACAGTCTAGGACAGGAGTCACAGATATGGATACATCAAGACTTTTCCTGCATCTTCTCTAAAAACATATTTCATATAAAAAAATATTTATCTCCTTGCATATCCTGTCCAATTTGGATCCTGCCTGTTTTCGTATCATAAATTCCTGCTTCCTTATAGTTTGTAGTGATGACTGATGGAAACTGCTTGGATGCACTTTCCCAGTCTGGGTGGCTGTAGCAGACTGGTTAACTCCCTGAGTCCAGGAACTGGGATATGAGAGATCAGTGCCTTCATGGGGACACCTGAACCCAGGTGGGATTTTAGAGCACTTTCAAGCAGCATATTACTGGCAACCTCAGTCCAGCCCTCAGAGTATTATATCCATGTCCCAGCCAGGGTTCCAGCCAAGGAGCCCAAACAGCAAGCAGTTTGGAGGAAAACCAAGCATTAAATGCAGGGAAAGGTGGTTCATATCTCCCTCTGGAGACATCCAAAAGCACCTACCTCTCTGCCAATCATATAGGGATTTTCAGCCCTCCCTTCTGGGATGGGGTTGCTAGGCACTTAAATTGTAGATACAAATTGGGAGCTTAAATTAGGCAGGCTCAGTCCCACACCTGGTACTTATATATTATTAAAGAGGCTTTCATTACACATTCACATGTGTTTTATTCTCCCCTGAGAAAAATCATTTAGGACGCAGAATGGTCAATCACTGAGGATGAATCGAGGCTGAGTAATCTGGAAGGGTGATGCTGCAGGACTACTGAGCCTGGAGAGTATGCAAAGTGTGCCACAAATGCACATGGAAACAGAAAAGTATTGTTTAGGCTTAATGCAAATGAAGTTACTTAGACATAGGGCTGAACAAGTGCTGTTCTATTTTACACAAGTTCAAAATTTGATTTTTTTTTCCTTGTTTAGCTTAGAGAAAAGGAGGCTTAGGGGAGACCTTGTTGTACTTTACAATTATCTTAAAGGATGCTATAGTGAGGTGGGGATTAGTCTCTTCTCCCAAGCACCAATTGATAAGGTAATTGACAAGGGGAAATGGCCTCCGGTTGTGCCAGGGGAGGTTAAGGTTGGATATTAGGAGAAAATTCTTCACTGAAAGTGATGTGAGGTATTGGAACAAGCTGTCCAGAGAAGTGGTTGAGTCACCATCCCTGGAGGTCTTCACATGATGTGTGGATGTGGTGCTTAGGGACGTGGTTTAGTGGTGGACTTGGCAGTGCTAGGTTAAAGGTTGGACTAGATGATCTCAGAGGTCTTTTCCAACCTAAATATTCTATGACTCAGTTTCCTGAAAATGCTGTTCAAGCCTGCTAGTTCAAACACTCCTTCCTTTCCATGGCCACACCAGCTTGTATTTCAACTTTGCTAGAAATGACAAAAAAATTCCAAGCAAAAGAAAAAAAAATCAATTCACAATGTAGAAGAAACTATTCAACTGAAAAATTCACATTTACCTATTTCATTTATACTTTTTTTTTCTTTTTTTCTTTTTTTCCAAATGTGAAAATATGCTCATATAGTCCTTTTCCATTAAAACTTCCATTTTAGATAACTACCATTTTACCTGATCATGACATATTTTCCCAGTGCTGTTACGTGTTCCTGCTAAACACCCAGGGAACACCTGTATGCTACCTTGACCTCAACCTCTGCCTCTGCCTCTGCCTCTACCTCCACCTCCACCTCTTCCTACATGGCACTGGGAACCTCACTCCCTTTCTCCAGTCTGTAATCAAGAGAAAAGCCTGGAATTTGATTTGGTATAATACCGAGCACAAAAATCCATTTTAGTAGTGCTTTACAGCTATATTGTGTTGTACAATGTTTGGAAAAATTGAGTTCTGGGTGTTTCTAATAATGTAGCTAAATTGAGTGGACACTTTTAACCTTAAACTCTCTTGTATAGCAGCTCATCTGTAAAATGGTGGTAATAGCATCTTTGCTTCTCATAGAGGTGTTTATAAAACTGATATTTGTGAAGGTCCCTGATAAAGTATGGGGAGCACATTAAACACACCCATGAGGAAATTTATAGTTCTGCCTTCAGAACTGTATGTGAATAGTACTTAGTAATAGCGTGCAGCATTTTACACATGTTGGTTTTTGTTTCATTTTGTTTTGCTTTGTTACAACTTCTGTTTTATTTTTCAGTGTCAGTCAAACAGCACAGCATAAAAGTTTTTCTAAGTAAGTGACATTTTTCTATATTCAAATGAGAACCAAGCTGGCAAGGAAATTACATGATCCTAATTATGCTTTGTGCATATAAATCAGCTGTGAAATCATTTGAAACTCTTGTGTGTTTGGGATCTTTATCAATGAGGCAGAATAATTATCAACAAACCTCCATTAAGCCTCACTTTAAAAAGATCTCATTATTAAATATGAACACAATTCTGCACTTCAAAGTCAAAATGACTCCCCAGCGAACTGGGCAGATATTAAGGCTTGTATACATCAATGTGCATATCTCAAAAAGTAAAAAAATATATACGTATATAATTATTTTGTTTTTAAAATATGAATTCCTGCCTTTACTTTTTATCGGAGCAAGAAATTGCTGTGACCTAGAAACAAAGTTAAGCTTGGTGAAGTGCAACACAGCTGTCAAATAGCCAGTCTAAATGCAACGTCAATAAACATAAAACAAGCGTTGATACAATTCTCAATAATGTATATTTGCAATAAGCATGGAATATTTTATCTTCCCAAGTACCAAACCGTGTATAGATCAAGCGATAAAAGACATCAATTTCACTCTTCGATCTGGTCCAGTAAACACTGATAATAGATCTTGCAAGACAGGCTGAGAAAAGTCTATTACGGAACATCAGCGATGAAATGTTAAATTAAAAGTTCCCATAAACAGATTCAGAAGATAAATAACTACCTCTCCCACAGCTCTTTTCAACAGCACACTTTTTGAAGAAGGGAAATGATCTTCCTTGGGTTTTAAGGTGATGAAATGAGCTCATGGGGGTGAGGCCACCTGCCCCAACTTGGTCAGAAAGTTGCTCCCTCACTGCTGTATGTCCTGTTCATGTGTGTTGGCCATAATCCACTTTACTTGGAGATTTATAAACTCCCACGTTTACCCTATAAATTGCCCATTGGAGTAAGGAGGCACTGCAAGAGCTGCTCCTATAGACACCCTGTGGACAGGGACAGAAGCCTGCATATTTAAATCTCAGTTTTCTCCTGATTTTTTGTAATTAGTCACTCATTTTGTAGATGAGCAACAGAGTTCCCCAGAACACAACGCAGCCCTGGGCTGCAGATGCAGGACAGGGAGGAATTGGGTGTGCTCCTGGCTTGCAGACCCCATGGGAAACTCCTGGTGTTGCAGCTCCCTCTGTGGGCTCTTCTTCAGGCTGGTTAAAAGCATCCTCCCTTGGTGAATCCGGCACACTTTCTGAACACAAACCATGCTGTACACACAGTATGGGGTCTCCCCAAACACATTTAGGATGGAAGTAGTGTTTTCACATGCCAAGCAGCATGGGAAGCTGCTTGCAGAGCTCTTCACCTGCACTGGCTGGTGGTTAGAAGGAAGATTGTGGCACTAGATCTCTTTTTCTTTGAGACATTTGCTTGGCTCTGATAATAAAAAAGCTCCCACTTGCTCACAGCAGAGGTGTTACACAAAACATCACTCATGATTTCTACAGAAAAGAATGTGAAGGTGAAAAATGGTAGCAGTTATAAATAAGTGGTCAAAATCAAATACAGGTGCATATTAACATGTCCTTGTGGAAAAATTCCAGCTGGTATTCCTTAGCTGCCCATTCATGTTTACTGAAGGAGGTTTAAAGCAGTGTTTCATTGAAAGGCAACAATTGTGGATATGGACAGTGAGGTTTCGGTGGCAGAGACTTTGTGCTACATAAATTACTGGTGAGCAGAGCCTGTTCTAGCCCAGCTCTGCTGCTCCACCAAGCTCAGTAGCCTCATGTTACAACAGATATTAGGACTTTTATTATGCCCTGGACAGAGAAATAGTGGAATAAAATGAATATCTTAATTGTCTGGATATAATACTATAAGCCCTTCAGGGGAGAAAATAAAAAGACAAACTGGTAGTGAGTGGAGTTTCATTTTGATACCCAACAGGCCACTTTAGACCTGGGGGACCACCAAACCCTGGGGGAAAAATGAAGCATGGTATGTTTATTTATTTTTAGTCTCACCCACCTCCAAGTGAGAGCAAGCTTTATACACTCTAAACACGTTGGATTGTGAGGGCTCCTGCTCTACTCCCTTGGGGGATCAGCACTCTCCCACTGAGGACACAGGAGGACACTGCAGTGTACATTTGCTATGATGTCCAAAAAATGCCTGTTAACACAGGATCTTCATGTCTGTGCTCTGGAAGCAGGCTAGCAGAAAATAAGACATTGCCTGTAAGGAACTGGTGGGGCTGGTGAAGGGTCTAGAGAACAAGTCTTATGAGGAGAGGCTGGGGGATCTGCGGTTGTTTAGCCTGGAGAAGAGGAGGCTCAGGGCAGACCTTGTTGTACTTTACCATTACCTTAAAGGAGGCTATAGCAAGATGGGGATCGATCTCTTCTCCCAGGCACCAAGTGATACAATGAGGGAAAATGGCCTCAAGTTGCACCAGGGAAGGTTTAGGTTATATTTTAGGGTAGATTTCTTTACTGAAAGGGTTGTGAAGTATTGGGACAAGCTGCCCAGGGAAGTGGTTGAGTCACCATCACCATTCTTCAAGAAACATGCAGATGTGGAACTTAGTAGGATGGTTTAGTGGTGGACTTTATTACTGTGCAAAAGTTTGGACTGGATGATCGTAGAGGTTATTTCTAACCTGAATGATTCTACAATTCTATGAGCAGAGGTTGTGGCCAGCCTGGAAACTCACTTCAGGCATTTTTACCCTAGGGAAGTTGTATAAGCAGCAAACAGCCCTTCCTGCAGGCAGCTGGGGTAGTGCCTAGGGTAACCAGGCACATCCCTCCTCGTGGGCAGAGGAATGGGTAAGAAAGTTGCCGTAGCACACATGGGGTACCTGCATCATGAAATTATTGCTGTTTTGTGCAAACAAGTCTTAAAGAGATGGGCAAGTGAATACACCAACCACTGTTGCCCTGTACTCTGTGGTGGAAGACGATTGCCAAGCTTAAGGCACCACATCCAGGATTTCATACTTCTCCTGCAACAGCTGCAGCCTCGGAACATTCAAACGTTGTTTTGTGTGTCAGAGGAAGCCAGGCTGGTCCTATTCAGCCTCTTTGGCTCCTGCTGTCACATACTGATGCAGAGAGGCTTGTGGTGTCGACATGCTCCACAGCTGTGCACAGTGCTGACAGCTCTGTCACTGGCTTGTAAACCCACTCTGGTGACACGTGCCAGCTTCTGAGCCAGCAAACAGACAAAAAGGATTTGACGTTTCCCTAAAATGGTCTCACGTTCCCAAACAGCCTCACCTGGGGCAATGATCTGGGGCTCGTGAGGACACAGATGCTGGGCCAGCCTCTCCTGGCTGCCATGCCCCATGCCGATCCAATACAGGCCCTTCTTTCAAAGCGTAGTCCACGTATGATTATGAAACCCCTGCTCAGCTAATCTTTAAAGACTTGATGTTTGAAGGCATCTTAACACTCCCATTGCAAAGGTCTCACCGCTTTGGTGGTTGCAGCAATTACATTTTAAGCACTTAATTTCATTACTGAACCTAGCCCAAGGGTCTTCAGACCGCGCTCTCTGCCTTGCAAGAATTGATCTGAGATCTTCCTTCCTATCTTGGAGTAAATGTAATTGAGATTTGAAACAACTGGATTTAGCCTATTAAGAAGCATTAATGCTCTTTGAGGATGGAAGTTCCATTACCTTAACATCTCACGGCTGAAATTCCCTTGTAGCTGTTTATTGACCTATAAACAGGTGACACAAATGCATCCTTGACATGAATAAAATGGTGAGGCAGGTATGACATTTCTCCCCGAGGCAGCCACTGCAGCTTCAATTATCTTATCTGCAGGAAAAGTGGCTACAGAAACCTAATCACTGCTTAATTTACTTATAGCCGGCCAAAAAAAAAGGCCAGTCAGCAACCGTACTTGGCACTCTGATCATCCCCCCAGGAAGCGCTACCAGTGATTATCAGGTGTGCTAACAAGCGTTGCACAACCAAGAAGGGAATAATTGGGTTGCATGGTCATTTCTGTCAAGTTGGCATTGTTTTCTAACCTGATACAAAATTAAGTGTTTGGTTAAAGACACCACACCTCCACCAACAAAAGTCCTGTCCCTAAAAAGTCGATAATGATTCTATCAGTCCCGAATTAACCTGCAATCTAACACATCATATGATCCCCAACTTGAATGCAGAGATTATATTGATTAGCCAAATTGGAAAGGGTAATAGTAAGAGGGAAATTAATATTCAGGCAGTAGTTAAAGCAAAGAGCTGGAGGAGAAAGTAGAGGCATGGAGATGCATTCCCTCCCCCTTACATAGCCCTCTTCTAATTACATTTAGCTAATCCATTCAATTAACATTGATGAATTTTATGATGAAAAGCATAATGAATCCATTAAACACAAAACAAGTATTGGCATAAACCCTTTTCACCCCAGGAAGTGAATTATATCAGGAGGTCTACAGTAATTTACTAATAAAGTGATCTAATGATGAAAAGAAGCCATTCATTTTGTGGCCAGTTAAGGTTTAGGCTCGTGGAAGCTGGGTCCTCCAGGTTCGATGCTGATGTTAAGGGACTCGCTCCTCTCCTAAACTGCAGCAATTGGCAGCAAAATTGGGCCAAATGGATACGTCACTCGCTGCCACCTAATCATAATGTTATGTTGACGTTGCCGGTGCTCTTCATCCCCTGTCAGACTCTCCTATAAAAAGCCCGTTTGCTAAGCAGTTACTCACTGCTTTATAATTCATAGACTCTCCCAAAAGTTTTAATGAGAAACTAGGAAAGCTGTGAGAGGGAAATACAGATGGAGACAAGCACTGAAAAGCCACAAATACCCCGCTATAACGCCGTCTCCTCTTGCCACGTGCGTGTTGCGTTTCCATCGTGCATGCACTAAATTTATATGTCATGCATCCCCTTAACAAGACTACTCATACAACTATGATAAATAGGGCCATAATCTGCAGCGATTCCAATCCTTCTGTACGCCGGCAGGAGTCTCTTAGCAACAGTTGCTAGTGGCAACACCAGCATCCAGCATTTTTCGTCGAATTCAGCGGCAAGCAGGCTTCCACGGGCTTATGGTGGGGGCTCCAGCTATGCCCTAGAGAACACAGAGCCTCCCTTCCCCCTTCCACAAGCCCACGCATCCAGGAGAGAGGCACTGTGCGGCGGGTAAGGCTCAGCAATTATTGAAAATTATCAATTTAGCACGATCCCAACGTGGACATGATGCATCCTGTCTTCTATCACACGAGAGGGCTGTCGGCTGGTTTTGCGAGAGCCCAACAGCCCTGCCTTCTCCCCGGCCTGCTTAACATTCGCCACATTGTCTTTAAAGTGGGCTAGGGAACCTCTGTAGTGTGGGACAAAGAAAACCCTTTACTGGTCCCCTGAGGAGATGTGTCACCGAGGCAACTCCGGAGCGTGGCTCGATGTGTGTGCCTGTGAAGCACGGCCATGATCTTAATGCTCCTTTAATTTTTTATTCCGGCTGTAGCCTCGTGCCGTCTCCTAATTGCTCAGCATCCCCTGCAAGAGGAGCTGCTATGTTGCATCCATTTTTACAGGATGCTGTTTGTTGTTTTTTTTCTCCCCAGTGACAACACAGCCAGTCCTTCTTGTCCAGGACTCTCCAGATGAAGCAATGCTTCTGGATTAAAGGAGAAAAATATAGCTGGTAAAATCCCCCTGCAAAAGAAGATGGGGGTCCTATGACAATCAAACCAAAGAGTGTATTGAGTAATGCCAGCTTTAATGATGACATCTGTGATACAGGCTGAGAAGGGTACTGGGCCGCCTCTTCTCCAGGGAATATATGAATATTTCATCCCAAATCAATTACTGAGTTGCTATTCCCACTGCTGTCCTTAAGGCTGTCAGCCACCTCAGTCTAAAACCCCATTCTGAGGCTGTTGACACCTCAGTCTTAAAAAAATAAAATACAATAAAGTAAATATACCTCTGTTCTGAAATTTCACATCTGAAGGGCTTACCCTGGAATCACATGTTTTGATCAATGGCAAACTTTTATTATTTAAAAAATAATTCCGGCACTTTTCACATACCTTTTTGCTCATTTGCATTTAAATTACTTCATTAGGTGGTGTGCCATTTTCCCTGTGTTCTATTTGTCTGCTAGGAATAATTTCTCCCCTCTCCCTTTTAAACTTGCAAATATTGCAAATACTGCAAGTTTAACCCAAGCCCCACGTTGGAGCAATGCTTAGATCCCAATCAAAAAGAGCGAGATGTGTCAAAGTTGTGTGTGACACTCTTTTCTTCATGAGCAGTTGCACAGCTGTCAGATCAGTAAAAGAGATGAAATATTATTTGCCATAATACTTTGGCATCGCTAGTTGATTTATGGATCCTATGTCAGACGTAAATTTGAATTTCCTTGTTTATCCGATGGTTGAATCATGATTGTCTTGTTGCTCCCTCCCATGAGACCTAGTCAGGTATTTCAAGCTCATGTTGTATTTGCTGGACAAGGACTTGTTCAGCTCAGCTTGAAATTAGCATCACTTGCTCAACCCCAGCTGGTTAAATATCCCCCTGTCTCTCTCAGCCTTCTGGTCCTGATCAGACTTTCAGGATTCATCAGTGAGCTTAACAGCTCCTCTTCACAGGTTTCAGAGGCTTTTAGGTGAGGAATCTTCTCAACTCTCTTATTTTGCAGCACTACAATGTAAATCTTATAGCCTAACTCTGAACCAGGCATTCGACCCCTTCCCAGAGTCAATGGAAGGAGTGAGATCCAGCAACCCACCCTGTGGGTGAGCTGGATGTAAAGGGAGATGACGGGCCCTTTTGACATTCAGGTGTCAAAATTTAGGCCTTTACAGCTGAGAGGAAGAGCGGGACTGTGATAAAAAGTTAACTTTCTGCTGTACCTTGAACTTATACAAGCAATTTAGTGTTAGCCACAGGTCTTCCCATTTGGGAGAACATCTTCCAGTGTTATCCCTTCTCCCAGTGTCTGTCTTGCCTTCAAGAACTGGAGCTCTTCTGGGAGGGAACCATGTTTTGGATGTGTTTGCACAGCACCCAGCCCCAAGCAAACTCCCCCGGGACAGATTTTAGCATGATGCTCCGACAGAGCCTGGGGCTGAGCCCAGCCCCTCGCAGTAACACAGACCCCCGTTTGAATGAGGGTGAGAGATTATCTGAGAAAAACAACATCTTGCTTCAGCAGGGTACTTCCAACACATAAATGTCAGTGTGGAGGTGATGGGAACAGCAGAAGCAGCCTATTAACCCCTCTTTCCCTGAATGTTATGAGCAACTGAAGGGAGCAGGGGAAGGCACTGTGCTCACTTCTGGAAGATCAGAATCACCTGCTTGCTTACAGGATGCTCACAGGTTCATTCAGCCTTTGTTACAAAGCAATTCAAGTCCTGGGGAAATAATGGGATGGAAAGAATGGGATGGAAAGAATGGGATGGAAAGAATGGGATGGAAAGGAGGAATAAAAAGAGCAAGAATAGAGAGAGGAGATAAAAAAAAGTCAGAGGAAGAAACACTACACTTGAAAAAATATCTTGTCAATACCATGAGATGATGGGAGCCAGGTATAGAAATGACTGAATGGGCAAGGAGCCCAAGGAGCTGGTTAAATCCAGCTTTGAAAAGAGATGCCCTGCCTTGAGTGGATGGGGCTGCTTCACCCAGTGTGCCCATTGCAGAACCCTGTCTCTAGATGCCAGAGGGAACCACAATGTTTTAAGTATCCTGGTAGTTAAACCCCCATACAAACTGAATTTGATTTTAAGGATGTTTTTGTTTCTGAAGTTTCTGGGTCCAAGTAAGTTTGAGAAGACAGCAGCTGATAAAATACAACTTATACTTACTGGTATCCCTACTGCTCACTGGTACTACCTCTTTGGTACTTTAATGTGGAAGACCTTTCCGTAAGCCCATGCATGCTCCCAGTTGTATCTGACTTCTTGCGTTTGACATGAAGAAGCAACCTTCAGGAAACTGCTAGCTGTAGGTTTGCATTAACTGTAAAACAGATACAATTTCGTTTGTGACTGGAACTAATGCGATCTGCAAGAAAATCAATGCAGGTTCACGGGGAAATAACCAGAGACTTCTGAGAGTGTGCTGCAGTCTAACAGAGACATGGTCTGCTAACGCTGAAAAATGCTCAGTAGCCGTGCTTTGATCTTCCTGCCTTCACATTACAGTTAAGCCTTCCAGACTATCAGCAGTGTATCTATCACAGAGCTTCCAAACATATCAATCTTGCACTCATTTTTACTGTCTGTGCTGGTGTCTGCATTATGAAGACTGATCTGGTTATTCAGTGCTTGGTCCAGAAGTGAGTATTCTTTCTATGTTCAGCTGGATTATCAAGATGAAAGTAAAAAATCCTGGCAGAATACAGACTAATTATTTTAAACTGGTTTTGGGTTTTGTTTTATTTATGTATTTATTTTGCCTTACAAAGGTGCTGGGTCTACTTACACCACAGCTCTGGTCCAAGAGGCATCTCTTCCAATCTGCAAATCAGAACTTCTTTCAAGGCATCATGTTTGTGTGTGAGTCCTAGAGCTTCTTTTTATGCTCATTGTAAATGCAGCATTTATTTGTTGTTGTTGTTGTTGTTGTTTTTAGTTTAAACAGGCTCTAAACACATCACTCCTTATAATGCCTAATCTGGATGGAAAGAGGAAAAAGAAACTGGTCCTAAATCAGTGGGGCAATGCTGAAAGAAACACTTGTGTATCAGAAGAGGAAAGAATCTGAAAACAAACAGTGGAATTCATGTAGAGCTAAACATAGTGCTGGAAATATGGGGAAAAAAATGTGCAATACACAGAGGTTGCTTTTTTTGCATTTATGAAAAAGAAGTATAGCTGGCAAAAATGGATTCCCTCCATAAATGGGACCAGATGAATGTTGGTACGAAAAGCCCAGAAGTAGAAAAGACATTGCTGCTCATTCAGAATGCTTATACCTGAGCTGTTATGAGCTGAGGATCTGGGCAAAGGCCTGGAGCCACTGAGGAAAAGGTCTGGAGGACAGAACTTTGTCTAGCTGGTCAGAGAATTTTAGCAAGGACCCAACAAGAGAGGAGAACTGGGATGAGATTAGACAATTAGTGATGGAGAGCAAGGAGGAGCAGGGAATGAGGGTCAGTGGGGCATGGCTGAGATCAGGGATGGAGAGGCAGGAAGAGGAGTGGGAAAAGAAGCACACACCAGCAGGGCAGGGGACAGCAGCGGACAACTGCTTGCTCCAGTTGCACAAGGAATCTCGAAGCATTTCCTAACTTTCAAATGCGTGACCATGCTGCATAATATTGCTCTTCCCATTCCTTTTTCTAATTACTGCATTAAAAGCCAAAGAACAAAAGAGTTTCTTGAGGCAAAAGCAAAATCTCTCAAAGAAATCTCCCAGGATTTCTTGCAGGAAGCTGTATTTAATACTGTGATTACTGATGTATGAAGATGGGTCAGCAGCAGGGCAAGAATCAGCACACGTTGTGGATCGTGCGGAAGATGCAGCATGTTTGGCATCCAGCACTGATAACGGCAGCAAACTCACAGCAGGCTGTTGGGGATGTGGATGTATCCTGGTACTACCTAAACCCAAAGCTGGTTGGCTTTATCCTCGGTGATTCCTGCCCCAGAGGTGCTGAGCAGCAGAGCACTTGTACTGCCAAAGCAGGAGGTGACAGGCTGATCGATTCCCCTTAGCAGGTACAAGAACTGCAGTGAAGATGAAGTTGACACTGAACACAGTAATCACACGCGCAAAACAGAAAGGGTAGGGTTTCTTTTCTCCCGTTGGAACAGCAGTTGAATAAGTGGTTTTTAAGATAAAATATGACAAGGACTGGGGTCCATCGGAGCTCACTGTGGCAGCCTGTTCCAGGATATGAGGTTTATAGACACAATACAGCACATTTGCTGCCAGCTCAGCAGCCACCATGGCTTGAGCAGTCTGTGTGCAGACACCTTCTGGAGTCCTTCTGGCTTTGGGCAGAAAGCATGACCGCAGACAGAGTGATGTATTGAGGGCATCCTAGCACCTGAAGCAGGATTTGAGAAGTAGAGAAAGATTATTCATTGCTGGGTATGGATTTCAGTTCTAAGAATATTAACTAAGCGGTACAGATCTTTCCGGGAGTGCAGAAGTGCCAGAGTCTGATCTGAATTCCAAGTAGGGTACGCTTACTCTCAAGGAATTACTTGAGGAAACTTTGAACTAAGTACAGATGAAAGACAGCATCAGCAAGGCCAGTTGCATAAAGATCTGCAGAATCTCTACTAGAAGGGATTTATGTGAGGTCCCACAATTTCATTAGGACAGAAGTGGATAGCATCAAGCTGGCCAAGCTGTGAACTGCCTCTGTAGTCACACTTCTCCCAGCAGGTGACCATGACCTCGGACCACCAACACCTGGTTTAGTACAAATTGAAAATAGAACTGATTTTTTTTTTCTGACCTAGGGCAAAGAAAAGCAGATACACTCAAGCAAACCAAAACCCAGAGCTCAACAGGCAAACAGATATGGGAGCAAGCAGACATAGATGTCCTTCAGTGGCAACAACTTCAGCAACAATATTTTAAGCAAATCAATTTGAAAAGCTAAAACTGCAGGCTGAAAATGGTGGCGCCTACAGATTTGGGTTCCAGCCACCAAACTGGGTATCTTCATACCCAAGGAAAGAAATGGAAAATGTTCTTTGCCAATGAAGGCTTTAGTATCCATGCCACCAGCATGGACATGTGCTGGGGTGGTGCTGTCACAGGCAGGAACTGTGACAGGAGCTGTCGAGGAGCCCCCAGTTCCCAGCCGTGTCTGGCTCCTTGGTTCAGATTGTAAATTCTGCCATGAAGCACAGCTGACCTTTAATAAACGTCTTCTCCATATGGACAGCGTCAGTCACAGTGAAACCCCCTTCCTGGGGTCTGGTTGGTCTCCAGCTATTACAGTAATAAATGTGATTAACTGCAGCTATAAAAAGCAATTTTATTCTGACTGGTAACCTCACAAAAATAATTTTTAAAAAAAGTTAAATAAACCAAAGAGTGGGCTGCAATATATGACATTTTTACATCCCTATTGTTTTATCTCCTACCTTTTGACTGTGAACCTGATTGCTTGTGATGGGAACAACGTCTGCTTTTGCACGGTCAGCATTTGCCATCACTGGGAGCTAATGCAGGCAATTTGTGTTACAAGAAGGGAGGGAACTGCAGCCTTTCCCCAGGACTGAGACTGTTGTAGCCATTGACAGGCATTGGTGACGATCATTTGTTAACTAGCAATACAACTGGGGTCCCTTATCAAAAGAGCTAAAAGCCATTCTTGCAATCTCAGGTGACCAATAACATTTGCTGAATGAGCAGAGCTGCAAAGGGCAGGGCTGGAATTAATCATGAATTTATTTAATCTAATTTATTTAATATAAAATAGAGGAGTAGGTTGCCAAGGCTCAGAGCACATAATGTCATGAACATACATACAATAGGAACTTTATGGAGTACATGGCCTTGTGTAAGTAGTTCAGTTTTCAGAAAACTTCAAGCAAACTGAACTTCAAACACGTTATTTGTTATTTTCTTTTCTTTGTAGACTTTTAATCACCAAGAGAATATAATAAATCTCTTTGATCATCTTGAAGAATTCACTCAACAAAAAATAATTCCATTCAGGAGCTTTTTGATTTACCAGGAAAGAGTATAACAATATCCACTGGCCAAAAGCTGAGGTTTGCAATATTGAGGTAGAGAGAGGTGTATTTTTAACAACAAGAATTCTTAATTATTGAAATAATTTACCTAAAGATACAGAGGATTCATCATCAGCTATACCCTTTCAATAATATCAGATTTTTCTGAAGGATTGGGCATTTCAATGTCCAGTGTCTAAGAGCATGGGCTACACTGGAGTCATTTCCTATGACCTGAGTCTTTTCTCTTCTCTACAGATGGCATCTTCTCCATGTTTTTTTTTTTGTAGTTTTATAGCCCCATTTGCCAAACTCTGTATGCCATTCTCTTAATTTTGCAAACAAAGCTGCTTTTATCATGTCTTAAATTAAAGGGAAACTTGAATAGGCGGTTTGTACAAAATATTCACAGCTGCATAAATCACCTCAAAGAGGAGATTAGTTGTTTATTAGCAAGAAGGCATAAGCTATAAGAGCATTCTTTGTACCTTCATTTCTTTGTGCTTGTGTTGTCAAACATTAAGGATGCCCTAGGATGTGAGGTAATTAGGTAGATAGTGTATTACAGGCAAATAAATGCCACATAGTCCCTCCTCCCTGGACAGCTTGTAACTCATTGTTTATTTCCTCACTACAATATAGGTGTTTCAGGAAAGGCTGCACTACTCTGATATGGAAGCTATAAAAATACTTAATTATCAGAGTTTATGCTATGAAGATGCTTGAAATGCATGTGAAGGGATGTAATCAGAGTTTAAGATGCACAGGAAACACACAAAGAATGAAACAGGAGCCAGACAATCTTGCTAATGCTCAGTGCGCTTCATACTGCTAACTTAAAAGCAACAGAAAATAACCAGACACAGCAGCACAAGGGTCACTGTCTGCATCACGTCAGTGGTGGGGGAACATGAGATTGCCCACTTCAGCATTTTGAGACATGGGACTGGAAGCCTACGGTGTGCATCCCCAGCCTGGAGCTGTGGTCTGTCCCTGTCCTCTGTAAGAGGCCTCCCATGGCCTTGCTGCCTCCCAATCCCATCCCAGATTTGGGATTTCCTCTTCAGGGAGACAGCAACGATGAGAAACTATGGCCAAATGCTGTGATCATTCACATGCCCTGGAAATCCTTCCTATAAACTCTTCCCACTTTTTATCTCTCATGGAATCCCAGAATGGTTTGGGTTGGAAGGGACCTCAAAGCCTCCCCAGTGTCCCTGCCATGGGCAGGGACACCTCGCAGCAGCCCAGTCTGCCCAAAGCCCCATCCAGCCTGGCCTTGGGCACTGCCAGGGATGGGGCAGCCACAGCTCCTCTGGGCAGCCTGGGACAGGGCCTCACCGCCCTCAGAGTGAAGAAATTCTTCCTTATATACAATCTAAATCTCCCCTCTTTTAGTTTAAAGTCATTCCCCCTTGTCCTACCACCACACCCCCTGACACACAGTCCCTCCCCAGCTTTCCTGCAGCCCCTTCAGGCCCTGGCAGGCCGCTGGGAGGTGTCCCCGGAGCCTTCTCTTCTCCAGGCTGAACACCCCCAGCTCCCTCAGCCTCCCTCCAGCCCTGAAAGGTTTTCACAGGGGAATCAGTTTCAGCTGATGCTGCTGTGAAACCTTTCAGGTGCTTCCAGATCAGCTTCTGTTAAACAACAGCAGGCCCCTGCCAAGTGCATTGTTGTCAAGGCAACGTTTTCCCTGAAAAACTGGACAACAGCAGAGATCTTATCGTTTAGGGAGATTATGTTTCCTTAAGTGATCCACTGTCATTATTTCTGCATTGCACTACTTACAAAATTGAACGTTGAACATCTGCAGATATATTTTAATTGCTCACCATGGCTCTTTCCCATAATTTCCACCTGTTTAGTTAGGATGGCTTCCCGGGGTGAGCATGTGCTCCTCAGCAGTGGCACTTTTGGCTTTTCTAACTTCTCCCATCTAGCCAAATCTGTACAGAGACTACATGCTCAGAGGAACAGGGATGGCTAATGTAGCAGAGACCCCTTTGGCCATCCCAGTAAAGCCCCTCTCAGATACGTGACAAGGTATCTGTTAGACCAGCAGGTAAAATGACCCCAAAAACATCAACAAATAAATATCTATGCTAGAACTTTATAGGACAACTTACAGATAGACCTGACCTCACATACAGCTATGAGTTTATATATTTGTGCACTCAGGTATTTAAGGCAATTTCAACTCATCACCGTTATCAGCACGAATTTGTTGGTTAAAAGGGTCTAAATGTCTAAAATCCTTCCCTTATGTTTTCAATCGGGTTACTTTAAACCATCTAGATTTCACAACTGGCTACAGCAAAGAATTTTAATGAACATTTTGAAATTAAAAGCATGTTTGTCTCATGAGCAGTGGCTCAGCATCGCAGATGAGAGGCTACACCCAGAGTGCCCTCATGTGTGGAGGAATTGAAAGGTCTTTCCCATTGTGGGTCCTTATGCCCAAGCATTTTAAGGCCAGGAAAGAGCATGCTTGATTAGCCAGAGAAAAAGATAGGAAGGCGCTGTTCCTTCTCAGTCAAGAGCTTCTCAAGAAAAAAAAAAAAAAAAAAAAAAAAAAAAAATCAAATCTGTATTTAAGCACAGAAAGCACATGCACATCAACCATATCTCCACAGAAGGTGCTCCTGTTTTAGCCCCCAGCATGTATCACCCTGCTGTTAGTTGCTGTGTGATCAGAAGCATCTCTGCAGTCCAGCAGCGGCTGCTGGAAAATCAGAAACAACATCATGCTTGTAAGACCCCAGATGCCCTTCTTAGGGGAGACCTCAGACCCCTTCCCTCAACTGACAGAATCAATAATCTTCATTATTAGCCTCTTCAAGGTCCTCCTAATGACATGGGAAGACATGAGGCTCCAGGCAGATGCCTCAGGCTCCCACCCCAGTGCCTTCAAGAATGTCATCTTTTCATATCTCTTCACTCAAGCAGCTCAAACTCTCTTGGAACAATTCAATATGAAGGAAACTTTTCATTTATTTATTTATTTTTAAGAAATTATTTGGCCTCTTTGAAAAGAGGCCTTTAAGAAAAGGAAAACAGAGGAGAATTTTGAGGGAGCTTTCAAAGTACTATAGCCAAAGGTGCTTCTTTCCATGCTTTCTCACACACACCCCAAAAAGTCTGTTTCCAGGATGTGCTGCCACATGACTTTCTTCAACATTTACCTATGTTTTTTAGCTTGCGAGCATAAAAATGTCAACTGTAAACACAGAATGACCCTTTCTTCCCAGTCTATGACAGCTTGTTCCTTTTCTGTAAAACACATTTATTGTAAGAGTGGTATTGTGGTTTTCTCTTTCACTCTCCTTCAGTCTTGTCAGAGTAGTTGAGAAATGAAGACAAGGTAAGGTGTGGGACTAAGATGTTGATTTTTGCTCGTGTTCATATTGGAGAGACCCCCACACTTCAATTCTTCATCTATGTTATTGCAGTATTTAGAAGCTGGCATGCTGCTATGACACTAGAAAGATATGTATTTTTAAAGTCTGTGCCCTGCCAAAAACTGCAGCTGCCCTGCATCAGTGCACAGCCCAACCTCCAGCTTTGACAGTGCTCCCAGGGGAGACCTGAAGGTATGCTGAACCTCAGAGTCTGCACACCACATCCCTATCAGACACAACAAACGCATTTGATGAACTACAATGAATTCTGCCAGCAAATTCAGAGCTGTTGCAATGTCAGTCATCGAGGCTGTTGTTTCTGATTAGGAAAACAAGGGGTATTGCTTTTTCAGCAAACCCAGCCCCTGAGATCTCTCTTGCTCTTCAGGCAGTAGAGAGGATGAGGGTGGGCAAAGAGGTCAAGCTGCAAGGCACAGCTATGGTGCTTCCAAACTGAGGCTTTCAGGTGTTGATGCCTTTGCTCTGTTGGTGAGTGTAAGCCATCTATTTAAGGTTATGTATTAACATTTCTCCCCTGTTCTCCATGCAGCTGAATAGAAATACCCTAAAAATGTGTGTGCTAAAGTCTTTTTGTCTGTTATCACTTGCAGAAGGTCACTGCAGCTGAAGCAGTGGCTGGATCGCGTGTGGTTGCATGGTTTGTGCTGCAAAGAGAGAAATCTTGGCTGCAGGGAAGGATTTTGGCTTTCCAAGGCTTGTCGATGTAGGATTGCAGATCTTTTTCATCATTGATATCTGCCTTTGTGATTTGCTCCACACAGGATCAATATCGGCTTCATTTATTTTGCTTTCATATCCAGGACAACTTAAAAAACAACTTTTGTATGAAATGTAACTGTGCAAAGATAGGACCTAAAGGACACTAAAGGCAAGACTGGGCTTTGAGTGGGCTCTACCTTGGAAGCCTTTTCAGTTGTATTGCCGGCTGACCCAGCATTTATTTTTCCAAAGATATCCTTTTCCCTCTCCTCCATTTATTCCACCTGTATTCTGAACAGATTGTGCTTTTACTAATGCAAACTAATAAGACAGATTTTGGTCTCTGCTGCAGACCAATTTGGCAGTAGGAGACAGGCCAGGTTTCTCTGACAGATGCAAATATTTACACCAGATAGCAAACATGTCACGAGGTCAAGCAGCAGAGAAGCTTCAATACCAGCATAAAGCCACATAATGTTCTCTTTGGCTCTGGGTTCACATAATTGATTGAATCAGCAGATAATCAGTTACACTAAACACCCACTAAATCTTCTCTCTGTCAGCAAAGATGCAGCTTCTTACAGAGAGAGACATTTATAGGATGAGATAAAGCTGTTTCCTACAGTTGTGGGTAAACACAAGCATCGTTATTCAAAGTACACAGTGCACACTTCTAAAATACCCACTGTGGCCTTTGGCACAAGCTAGCATATTCATAACCTGATTTTCTCCTTAACTGCCATTAAATAAAGAAATATCAATTTTGTACTGCAAGTCTAGAAGGGGATGTTCCCAGCTGGGACACCGGAGCTGGGCTGGTTGCACAGGCTCCCCCTTCTGTTGATGGAAAGAAGCGTGTTTGAGTCATGAACCAGCTTGTCTGATTTTAGCTAAACTGGGATGAGTCAGGTCCTCTAAACGTCTGTTTCTCTCCTCTGATAATACAAGATGTTGGGGTAAATAGCACACATGTAAGCATATATGTTGTAGAGACTACACTGGGAAGACTTCCCTGCTCAGCATCAAGATTAGCCTCACTAAGTGATAGTAGTAAAAATCTAACAGAGAATGTACCAAGCTTCTAGCTTGGTCAAAATACTCAAGTGCAATAAAAATCTGTCCTCCTTGACAGATTTGAAGCCTCCTTGAGACTTCCCCAAGTCTCATTCCACTTGGTTATCCAAATTTCTGCTCTGGTTTATCCCACCTTTCTGCTAAAAACCTACCCCCTTAATACATTTGGTAGGCCTTCATCCTGTTAGTCATCACAAGAACTCATTCCCTTCATGCTCTCAATAGCAACACTTATTGATTTGTTAAGGAAAACCCATTATTTATGTATTTGTTTATTTTTATTTCTTATCGTGGTTTCTTCTTTCTGACAGCTGCCAAGCAGTAGACAACTTGTGGTCCAATAGTCTGAACTTCCTAGGGCACACTCCACCTTGTAAGAGACACTTGGAAGACCTTCAACATCCCTACAACACAGGACTAATATATGATAACAGTGTGAGCAATGTTTACTATAACACTAATGAGTCTGGGCCAGATTACAGAAGGTAGTACAGACACCTAGCTTGAGCAGTTTTGTTCTGACACCTTTTGGGAGATTCCTCTTCAGAAGAAGGCCTTAAATCCAAGCATCTGTGACACTCCCAGACAAGAAAAGAGATGGTGTTTTTTATGGCTCTGGAGCACAGCTAAATGCTGGGATTTGTTTTAATCTTCTGAAACAGTTCTGCCCAAATTGTAAAAATGGAGCACAAAAAATTCCTCCAAAATGAGCTGACTTCTGAGAGGGGCAGGTTGGTGGGAGGGAATTGTTCTGAAATTGGACTTTGCATGCAGATCAGGGAGAACGCTTCCATGCAAAGCCATGCAATTGTACCCATGAGCCTTTCTTTATATTCACACGTATTTCCCAATCTCCAGTCTTCCTTGAAATTTGTTTGGCTCTTTCTGTTGAGGAGACTTCCTCTGGAAGCAAATATCTATGTGAGCAATGAAAAAGGAGAGTTTGGATGGGAGGAAAAGGGGATGAAAGACTCCCACTTTGCAAGTTCATAGATAAAAGGAGGCCTGAAGGTTGCTTTTGAACCTGTATCTTTGTCTCCCCGACCCCTTCCCTTACTCACATAATCACAGTAAGAAAAATATGCTCTGAGATCAGCTGAGAGCATTTCAGTGATGCTGGGATGCATCTATGTTAGAAAGATTTGAGGGCAGCTTTGCAGGATGCGCTTCCCCTTAAACGTAAAACAGCCTCCCCATTAATGATGAAAGTTACCTCCCTGGAGAGCTTGGGAATAAAGAGAGACACAAACTGTGCAGTCCCTTTATTGTGCTTCAGTGGGAGAAAGCAGGGTGTCAGCTGATGCTATCCCACAACATTTTTCCTTTGCTGGTTAATCATTTGAGCATCTCTGCTAGGAACAATAGCGTAAAAGGACATTAAGTTTAAAAAATGAATGAAACCACAGAGTTTAAATATATGGCTCAACATAAATAAGTCATGAGCTGAGGCGCTCATGGCAGATTCACAGAGAGGTAAATGAAAGGAATACAGGAAAAAAAAAATGAAAAAAAAAAATCTGCCTTTATACAATAATCTTTATATCTCTCTCAGGTGAGAAACCCTGGTGATTTCAATGGAATTGCACCAGGGATGGATATGGTCCCATATGTTTACCTTAAAGAATTTATCTGCCACAAAGCAATAGGTTGTCCCTGAGGACGTGATCAAAGCTCTGATGTGGTTAACAGGGGAGGGTTGGTACCTTGCCACCTGAATTTAGCACATATCAAGACACATGAGCGTGCAGGAGAGGACTCTGGAGGAGGCAGGTTTGCAGAGCGATGCTCCATTTTATAGAAGCAGTGTGCATTCAACTACAGGCACAAGCTGAACACATTGCCTGTCTTACTATTCCTTCTGCCCTGGGAGATGACTTCAGGGCAACTAAAATCGAGCAGTCTATAAAACTGAATTGGGACTTGAACACCTACTGCTGGTGTTCCTCAGTGGGCCCACAGAGCTGCCAATTGCTTCCATTTATATATATATATTTATTTTTTTCCAGAGCAATTTGACCAACCTTTCCCACTTTCTCTGTGTCATCTTCCATCCTTCATCTTTCTTTCAGTTGTTATTTCAGTTTATCAAAGCTCCCTTTTTTTTTTTTTTTTTTTTTTTTTTTTTTTTTTTTTTTTTTTCCCTTTTAGGGTGCCCAGGACACAGAAGCTTTTAGTTCTGAAGTGACTAGAGGAAAGAATAAAGGCAAATCTGAACCTGTTATTTGCATTTTGTAGGATGTGGAAACCACAGCTGATACGTGTACAAGGCAGTCACAGAGGAGTGGGCAGCTGTGTCCCCAGTAGGCTTACAATATAAGCAGAAAGAGGTTAATTAAGACTAATGGATAACAGGAAAAAAGAAATAGCTGGTGTAATTTGGTGAAGACCATACCAGTGTCTGGTGTCAGAAACAGAAATTCACACAAATCCTACTCCATTTTTTAGTGATGCTTCTTGATCAGCCTGAACAGAGGAATCAACTGCAACAAAACGACAGGTGAGAGGAGACACAACCCAGGCAAACCAGAAAATGGCTTGTACAGCGATTGTCTGGCAAAAACACAGCAAGTTTAATGAATTCTGTTGCTGCCCCTGCAAAAACACCTTTGTCTCCATAAAAGCATTGAACTATTTTAATGGTATTGATTTTGGTCAAAGTGTACAAGCTCTCCAAAGCAGACACAATTATGTTGCTATAAAGAGGTTTTATTTCAAATACAGGAAATCAGAAAGAAGAGTAACCAACTTTTCTATATATATACGTTCACTGTGGAGATTATCCTGGTTTAGGTTAAACTTTTCTTGCATGAAAAAATAATCTGAACTAAAATAGTTAAAGCACTACATAAAATATTAAACCACTACAAGACTAGGACTAAATACAGATGTTTTTCTGTTTCTTGAAATGTCATTTCAGCTAGCGTTAACTAGATTTTAAACTACTGTAGTTAAATATATCCTCCATCAGGGTGTCCAGCTGGGAGACTCACAACTCCTGACAAAAGGCTCTGCCAACGTAGCTACACCAATAGTCCGGGTTATAACCTCCTACAGGTGGGAGTGGGACCCTTCATTTTAGTGCAGCATTTATAAAAGACTTTAAGGACTGATTTCAAGAGGAACTGTATACATTGTCTTGCAGATGAACAGATTAAGCATCCCACATTGCCTTTTCCTCTGGCTCTGTTGTATAATTCTCACACAAGGGGTTGTCCTCTTAGCTGATGGAGGCTATTTGAGAGCTGTACTTAAAAGAACAACATCTGGGTCAGGCCCCAGCACACTTACAGAAGGAGATTAGTGCTTAATGGCTTAGATTGTATCTTTGAGACTTGGGAAAAATAGAATAAATAATATATCTCTGAACCAAAATCTTATTTTCAGCCCAAGAACCACTAAAACTGTTTCGTAAGACTCTCTAAGAGCATAATAAGTGAGATTCAGAATACATCCCAGGGACTCTTCCTTGCAAATAAATAAGCCAGATGAGCATGCTGTGCCACACTGCAATTCATAAAGAGAACCAGAGGGCAGACTGCAAACAGAAGGAAATTACAAGAAGGCCAATAAAACGCAATCCTGATCTCATACCATCAGCTGGACTAGGCAACAGGGATAAATAAAGTCACAGACTTCTATATTTATGATTCCTTATTGTTGCAGAGCTCCCCTCAGAACAAAAATGAGTCTGGAAGGGAGGCGGTCATGCTCCTTTCAAATGGCAATGTTTAAGAAAGGAGAACCATATGGTTTTGAGTTGGCTCGACTGCCGCAGCCAGGAAACTAATCCACAGATTTATTAGAGCTGGCATACATAACAGAGTGGCAATGCTCCTTTCATTTGCTGCCAAGAAACCCTCTGTGGTGCTGAGCTTTACCTTGAACAGCAATTGCTTACTGGGCATATGGGCCTTATTTCTGCAAATGGGAGTGGAAGAGAGTCAATTTGCAAACCAAATTGGAATTCTTCTCCTGCCGCTCCAATTTACTACGCAAACTTTATTCATAGTTGAAGGAGCCTGGATTTCTGCCTCTTTTTTTTTTTTTTTTTTTTTTTTTTTTTTTTTTTTTTCCCTCTAATGAACTTGTTCTCTTGATTTAGGATTTCCAAATGGGAAGAATAAGATGAGGAGAGAAGAAAACATTTAAATCATTGTCACTCTCCAGATAAAAGTTATTGCAATAAGTACTTTACCTAATAGCTTATTAGCATTCCCAATTGCTAGAAGACCCCTGGCTATAATCATTAGAGTTCATGACATCCTGATTTTTCTTGAAAAGGTCATAAGAGAATGGTGAGTGACAGATCAGTCAGGAAGCTGCCTAACGTATATGATCAGCTGTTAGAGTGTTTTTTCATCTGGAGAATGAAGCACGATAAAAAAATTCCCAAGAATCCTTTGGGCGTATTCAAAGAAAGGTTTTCAGAGTTCCCTCGGGCTTTCTCAGAAAGAGGTATCAAAGGCTTGGCTTCTGAGGAGAGGCAAGGTGGCAAGGGATGATTGATAGGTGAACTGCAGGCCCTTACAAGTGCAAATGCAAACACAGTTAGGATTTGAAGTCAGCCCCGGTCACTTGGGGAACGCACAAGCTCACGTCCAAGGTCTGCAGCAAGGCACGAGGTTTCTCACGGGGAGAGATGCACTAGAGCAATATTAAATGCATTTCAAAGATTTTCTATAAGCAACAGTTAAAGACACCATGAAATGAATATAATTTCTCTGAGAAGCTATTCCTGGAAACCAGGCTGATGTATTTTACAGTATTTACAGCACTATTTTCTTTTCTTTAGCAAAAGGAAAGAATAACAAAGGAAAATGGGAACACTTTATTCAGTAAGATCAATCATCGATCCTACCACAAACCTGCTCTTTTCACTGTGCTCGATACCAGACACATCAGGGAAAGGCAGGAATGGCCATGATGACCGCTCGTGGACAGCTCTATAATATACCTCTCTCTAGCAGAACTTCATGCCCAATTCCCAAGGATGCATCTTAAAACCTTAGTGTGCCCAGTAGCAGCACTGGCCTGTGAATATAACAGCTCCATCAGCCTTTGATGCTAACCAGCAGAAGTCTGCAATGGATTAGGGGAATAAATTATTTTGCTTTTAAAGGTTAACATTTACCATCGCTCTCTGCAAGATGACTCCTCTATGAAACTGAGTGTTGCTCCGAGCACAGAAATATTATTGAAGAAGTTAAATTGTCTCCTGACAACTCTGTTAAATCTGAAGGTGGCATTCAAATTAATTATGCACTGGTTCAGGGCAGTCAGCAAAGACAGACTAAACAACAGGGACCCTCACAGGTCGCTCAAACCTGTTGTGGTCCAGTTTTGGTAAATCTCTTAACAAAAGCAGTGGGAACAAGGCTTCTCTATGGCAGGTGATTGAGGTATTCACAGTTCCTTCCCTTCATTATGTGCTACAGGTAAGAGGGCAGAAATATATCATTAGACATGGACCCAAAGGAATTCAAAAAATATATATAATATACAAACAGATATTTGAATCTAGAGGTGTACAGGTTCAAGGAGGTGTAAAGGGGTGTTCGCTTTTTGCCTGCCAAACCCACATCATTCAGCACACATAACAATACAGAACTAAATGCAAACAAACACCCTGGTTTTCACTGAAGGGCATTAGGTGGGCAGGAATCACTTTCCAAAGGACAGGAATTGGTTTCTGTAGGGCACTGCATGGGACGGGTCAAGGCAGGGATTGCAGCGCTGAATCCTCTTCATAACTGAGAAGTCTCATCACTGTGTTGAATTGCCCAGAAGTAAAACTGTGGTGTTTTTTTTCATTCTGCCTTCTGAAGAGGTAATAAAGAACATATATGCACACGCAGACAATGAAAAATTAATTACATGGGGAATAATTCCACATTTTACAACCTGAACTTATCGCTTTGGTACAGTTGGCAGTAGAACTTCTTCACTTCGAAACAAGCATCTATACACACAAATATATTAGTCTATGTATTTGCACCATTGAACTAAAGTTCCATAAAGGAAGATTTCAATCATCCACCTCATGAAGTTAATGTTTCTTTCACTGTATAAATGATTTTATTTCAAGAGGTGGTTTTTGAAAATAAGTATCCATAACAGTCATAAGCCATCTATGTCTGAATTTGTCTGCAATTTCTATCATGAATATTATGAGCACAGAATGGTAAAAAATATAAATAATCAGATATCTGTCAAAATAACTCTGCACACTATGCAGAAAAAGGGAGGCAGAAAGCAGTCAGTTCTATCCGTACATCACTGAAAAGCAGCACATGAGCTAACACTGACCCCCGGTATCTGTAATACCATGTCCTCATCTGAAAGATGGAGAACAAAACCAGCCTGATAAATTCATGAGAACGGGGTATCTATGCATCAGTGAGAGAAGATACAGACACTGCTATGTGTCCTTTGAAATTGCTTTAAAGATGATGCAAACAGACAAGAAGCCTTCACATTGCCGAGCAGCAGTTAATATGCCTTCCCTCTCTGAACTAATGGATTAAATCATTTGGAATTCAGAAAGAGACTCTACCAAAATAAGATCAAGATCGGATGAAAGGAACAAATCGCTTTGTGCATGCATGTGGTGAGGGTTTCATTCCTTCTGCCACAGAACAGTTGTCTTTAAAGCAGTGGCCCCCTCCTAGCCTACCCCTGGGGTGAAGAAAGAGACCCTTCTGTTTCTATGGCGTGGTTGGGAAATGGACATTTACTGCCTATGACTTGCGTTGGCTTTGATGGGACTTCTTGCTGTCCACACTGATGTTGTGAACCACAACAAGCGCAGATTATGCTATGATTCCACTGCATGCACTGAGGGGTCTATCAGACATGGGGAGCACTGAGATAATGGAAAGGCACTGCCCTGGTGCAAGAGAGCTCCTGCTTCCCTGAACCATGCTACATTGCACAGTGTGACCTGGAGTTTTCTATAAGGACAGTGTCACTCCAGGTCTCCATCAGGGCTGGAAGCTAGCGAGACAGAGGGGAGGAGTAGAGCTGCCTGCCCAGCCCCAGTGTTCCCTCGGTAAGCACAGATCTGCAAAATCCCACGGATTTTACTCTTAAAAACTCAAGTTTCACAATCTTTTCCCAGACTGTGACAAAGATGGAGATGGAGAGAGACAGCCCTATAAAGCAGCCCTTGTTGGTGAGGCTTCCTCCTGCCATACATACTCACACCTCCCATTTTACCTGTCTGTTTAGATATAAAGTCCTCCGGGGTTTTGACTACCACTATGAACATGTCAGTAAGCAGCAGAAAGCTGGGCCCTCTGGAGGTAGCCTTAATATACTATTGCCAAGAACACTTCTTTGCATTAGGTAACTCTTTATCATGATATTATTCCAGCATCCGTGGCTATAATTTGTTTCTGTTAACTATTAAGCATAGATCTGTCAAACAGCTAAGCAAGAAATTTATTGTCTGAGACATTAAGTGCATTATTTTAATTGCAACCTTCTAACTTGCCAAAAATGTCAGGTATTGGTCTTGCAAATGCTATAGTGAGCAGTTCGCTTTGCAGCATGAATAAATAATTCTGATATTTCATGCAAGCAAGCCTTTTAAAAAAAGGGGGGAGTGGTGCTTACAAAGACTTTCCAAATTAAAGTTGCTTGCAAATAATAAATTAAAAATAAAATACAATTAAATTAAAAAGTCTTAGAGCTTCCAAGAGATTTCTCTTGTCTGTTCAATCCACATTTAAAAAGAAATAGCTTATTTCAGTCCACTGAGTCTTCATTTCACTCTCTCAGTAAAGGAGAATGGTTCCTTTCAGTACTCTGCAAAGATGTCTCCCACTGATGGTTGTAATCCATAATCGAAACGAATGACAGATCACGCAGCAGGATTTTTGTTTGCAGATTTCTGAAATCAGCGAGTGCATCTTAACACCTCTCATCTGTATCACTTTGTCCCAGGACCTGTTTGTTCATTGCAAACAGGCCTGAACACCTTGATTTAATAGATTGCGGAGCTCTCCTGTTTGCTTCTCTGTTCATTAATCTTCATAAAATAATGTGGCAACCAGAATTGCTGGAGCTCTCCCTGCACTCCCCGCTGCACTCCAGGCTCTAGTGAATAAATGGAGAGTATCTAAAATGTGGAAAGAAAGGTTTAAGTCTGTGTTCTTTTATGTATTGGAATATCTACAGCCTCTGTCCCCATGGAAATGCAAAGCTTTGTATAGACTGATTTGCTATGCAGTGTGCATAGAGCAGGACCATCTGAAGGCACGTTCCAGAGGAGTTAAAACAATGAAGCCAGTTACAGGTAGCACAGTGCTTTGTGCAGTGTATAAATCAAGCTATGCCACATGATGAAATTCTTTTTATTTTTTTTTCCTTAGGCAGTGGTTGCATTAAATATATTTCCAAAGGGATTCTCAAAAAATAATATTTTAAGACCAGCAAAAAGTGTATTGCATTCTGCCTTTTGATGCCACAAAGGCATCTGCAGCTTGCAAAGCCTACTGCTGAACACACATATCATGATGTCCTACATCTCAGAGTGGCAGAATGTCAGTGCAAGCCCCAGGAAGATGCTCTCAGAAGGGAACAAAAGTATCAGCAAATGTTCTCAGGAGGATGCCAAAGCAGGACTCACACCCTGCATCCAAAGCACAAGGTTGGTTGGCCTCAGGATGTCACCTGAAGCTTTCTTTGCCCACTGAATCACAGCATGCTTACCATGAGAAGGCATCTCTAGAGAGATCTCATCCAACCTATGCTCAAAGCTGGGTAACCTTCAGACACATCCCATTGGGCTTTGAATATTTCCAGGGATGGAGACTCCATGAACATTCTGGGCAACCAGTTCCAATGTTCAACAACCCCCTTGTAAAAAAAAAAAAAAAAAAAAAAGTGTTTTCCTTGCATCTAACTGGAAGTTCCTGCATTTCAGCTGGTGCCTGTGGCTTCTTCTGCCACATGAATTTCTTCCAGGTATTTGTGTTTTGCTTGGCTGAATGTGACAAGGTTGCCAACCTATTTTGCCAAGGTGTTGAGCTCCCTCTGAAAGGCAGCACAATTAAAATGGGGTGTCAGCTACTCCTCCCATTTTCGTATTGCATCCTCCCTTTGTAACCTGACTAGTGCCAAATTAGGAAGCACAGTTGTCTGGCAAAAGAAATACATCTCATTCTTGGTATTATCTGATGTATGTTGCATCTATAAAGTTGGCAAATGTTTATTTGTACAGGGCATGGCAGCAATTTCATGATCCTAAAGTACTCACATTGGACACACGAACTGTGGCAAACACTAAAGATGTTGAGAACGTTTCAACAATTTATCAGTGTTAAAACTGTGACACGTCTTCTGTCCCAGTTTAAAGAGAGCACTCTTCAGAGACTAAATCAGATACAGACTTATTCCCACAGGAAATATTGCTCTGAGACATAAATAACGTTGACTGTCCATATTGACAGGAGGTAGCAAAAGACTTGAGAAAGCATTGACTAGCAGTGCTTAGTTCAAGAAAAATTACATATTGAGCTATATTGGACATGTCCTAGATAGTGGTGAGATAAAGATAACTCGCGTGGTATCCATCAAGCCACTTAAACATTCCCATGTGTAAATGGCTCTTGCTTAGCTTCCATTTTAGTTAGAAATATGACCTCAAATTCATCACATCCTAAAAAGGCACATCAAATGGCCAGGCTGAATCACAGAATTTAAGAAAATTTGAGTTAGAAGGGACAACCATGCTCCAAAGTTGCCTATTTCTTTGCCCTGTTGTAAAGGGAGGTCAGAGCATCTGGATAAGGTAAAGACTTACTATGGACACAACTAAGCCTGGCCAGAATATAAAGGCTGATATTTCTCCAAGGACTACTGAACACACAACAGCTCTTGCACAGTGCGAGTGACACCTTGTTAAGAGAGCAATTTAGATAAGGGCACTATCATTTAAAATCATTTTCTCTGAGATTTTTTTGTTAATGAATAGCACTTGGCTTCATGAGGGTTGACAGACCATCTGCTGCCCCTCAAAGAAACAGAGATGAAGGTGCTGAACTGAACTCAGACTTGCTGAGGTGGTGGCACAGGACTACAGCCCACAGTCCTAAAATGGAGGGGAAGAAACATGGATTTCCAGATCAGCCTGATGGTGATTCTGAGGCTCAGATCTAAGGGAGCAGAACTAGAGGGGAGAAGAAAAAGATGTAATAGTTGAAAGAAATACAGAGAAGGTTTGTGTATATGCAAGTGCTCTGGCATAGGCCCCAGATGAGTGTCATATATGTGGGAGAATTTTTCATCCCTGATGGAAACACTGAAATGGGATATTTCAGTGGTCTTGCAATTGAATATATATTTAAATAAAATAAATGCAATCAAAAGTGCCCCTTTCTTGAACAAGGAAGAAAAACGAGCTTTGACTTTTATAACTGTACTATAAACTGCTCTGATATGAAATTCTCGGTCAATAATAATGTCATAAGAAACAAGATCTTTCCTACTGGTGCTCATTGTGAAAAATGATCATAAACCAATTCAGCTTGCTATTATCAATATATACCTTATGTCTGCATCCAGACTGAAATTGAGAAATGTAGTGGTGTGAAGTTTTCAGGATATATGAGCCTGGTATTCTCCTGCTTGCTTAGCACAGAGTTTAGGCCATTGATAAAGGGTCATTTTGCATTTCAAAGCTTTATATATTTTTTTTTCCTCGTTTCCTTTGAAATAGCTCACAAGGAACAAATAAAGATTGTATTTCTGACTAGTATTCTCCTCCCAACGTTCCCTCCCTCTCAAGCCCTCATTTACTCTGCACCTTCTTCAGGGTATAGCTTGTTTGTTTGAACAAATTTAATTAGCAAATGTCAATAACTATACATGTGCTCACAGCAACAATGTATAATCACTGGGATTTCCTTGGAGCATAAATGTTCTTGGGATGAACAGAAAAAAAAAGTTTTATGCTCTTAAATGTGACAATTTGGAAATGGATCCATCAAAAAAATAAGTACGTTCTATGTTCAACATGAAGATTTTGTTTCTAAGAAAGCTGTAGTTTTAGGAAATGTATCCTGTTCAGTCTTTGTTCACTTCTATTGACAAGATATTGTGTACTTCTAAACTGGAATTAGCCAAATACTTAACTTCCATGGTGGTGCTGAGACCAGGTCAACAACTGGCAAGTTTAGGAGGGTCTGGATGCTAGACAAAATGATTGTGTACCTCCTTTCCACCCCTCCATCCTCTGAAGCAATTTGGGGAATAGAAATTCATATCTAAAGCAAAAGAACAAAGATGACAGAAGATTTAGAAAGGACTCACAAAAGAAGAAAGTACGCTGCCAAAAAATGCCAGAGGAAGAAAGAGGAAGTCAACAAAATATGTCGAAGGTCTCATTCTCTAGATCCAGACTATCATTTGATCAGAAAGACAAGGTGGAGTCCAAGGAAGCAATGACAAATCTATTGCTTGGGTATTTGTGTGCACACTTGTGACATGCTTTGGAGGAGTTAAATTGGAACCTAGATTAGCACAGAGGACAACACAACCAAATCTCAATGTCACCTTTTCTGTAGATACTAATAGAGGATTTCTGCCCCCAAAATGGTGTTCCAGCATCCCAAACAAGCAACAGAGTTGAGGTACTACCCAAATGAACACTTAAATCATCTCCATGCCACTAGGATCAGCCATTAGGGTGACTGAGTGATGCTTGCTATGCTTAGATTTTGGGGTATTTTAAGTTTTTCGTTTTCATTCACACAAAGAATAAGACCTGGGATGGAAGGAGAGGGTTAATAGCTGCAGACAGGTCTGTCTTTGGAGCTGGACCAAAGCAAGGAGAGCCCCAGTCAGGTGAACCCCAAGCTTGTGGTGCTCTAGTAACAAAATCCAACAAGGGCCTTGGCCCCACAGCAGGGCTTGGGCATTTAGCCTCATGAGTTTGGAGAGGGGAAAAAACAGGCTGAGGTTGTGAACAGAAGCTTCATTTCAACCAAAGCTCTTTTCAATCAAATATCACAGAGGGGAAAGAAAAAAGAAAAAAAGAAAAAAAGAAAAAAAGAAAAAAAAAAAAAAAAAGAGAGAGAGAGAGACAGAAAAGAAAATGGGAGGGAGGGCAGAAGAAAGCAGGGGAAGGAGTGAAATCTTGATGTGAATTTTACAGCTGAAAAGTCCCCTTAAGCCATTTCTGTGATCTGCCCTTTATTAGGTAGCACAGGGCAGGATGACAGGGTCTGCTCCTGCTGTTTTAACCTTTGCTCACTGACCAGGGAGCACAACTCAAGTCAAAGGTTACTCATAAATGTCAAACTCACCTTTGAGAGAGACCATGGGCTGCAAGAGAATACTGGCAGCACAAAGCCAGCTCAGACTCTCTCGGAGGGGCTCTAATCCCCTTCCCAGTGCATGGGATGCATGGTCCCTTGGGATTACAACCTCCTTGTTTCATCCTCACTGCTTCACAAGAAGATACAACAGCAGAAGCACAGCCCTACACTGAGCTGGTGGACCTTAGCAGCCTCTCGTTCATCACATGGATAACAAAATATTTCCTCCAGCAAAAACGGATTCATTTGACACTAAAACTATGATGTACTGCCCCTCAGACAACAGCCCGAAGCTGTACCCCGTATGTGCTTTATCCCCATCTTGCCAAGATTGGCTTTATCACAGTTAATACAGTCAAAACTGCCTGCATGTTGTCCTGTTATTTGCTGAATTTTTCACTCAAAAAAACATGAGAAAATGAACTTCTCATCTTTATAGATGGATAAGGATGGGAAACAATATGTAAAATAAAAAGAAAGAGAGAGAAATAATCAAAATCAGTAATGATACTCGTAATACTCCTAATACCATTATTCTCTCACATAGGTCTCAATCAGGCCTGGACTGTGGATTCATTTCATTTTCACATGTTGACTACTCATATCCTGAGCAAGTATTGAAAAACAGGGAAGTGGATGAGAAAAGCACTTACAGAAGGTGTCAAAGGCATAGCATTTGAGAGGTTGGATGAAGTCTTTGCTCTCTTCCAAAAGAAAAATTGGATTTTCATATATTTTCTTCATAAAATAAAAAAATAAAAAAATGGGGTATTTGAACAGGGTATTTGAACATTGATAGCTTTGGTACTTCTTGCAAACCCAGACAAACAGAAATGGGTTTTGTTTGTTCTTTCTTTCTCCTGTAATGAAAAGCAATAGAGTTTCCATAGTTGATGGAGAACTCTTTCAGGTGTGAAGTTCTTTGTGAGGAATCAGGTCTAAATTTTATGACTAATGAGGTCAGAAACCTTGTCATCTACAAATCAGGATAGTTTCAGTAAATTCAAAGTAGTTATGCTGGTGTATGGTAGCTAAGGACACGAGTAAATTCTTGAAGGAAGAAAATTACTCTTTGAAATTACAGCAAGACATATGCGAGCTGTCTATAAATTAAGACACCTTCTCACAACTCACAAATAGAATAAATCTCTTAACAAGTGTTAAAAACTAATAGGGAGAGCAGAGAAGGAGATCAAAGCTAAAGTAGATGCTTCAGTGAACTGTCAAAACATCGACAGAAAAAAATCTTTCTGCTTTAGTTCATAAGAGACCAGAAAAGCAGTTCCCCTTTGGTGGAATGAAGCAGGTTTAAATCAAATAGAAGAGGATTTGAAATGAAGTGTCGATAAGGAAAGAAGTCTCCTAATGCTCCTCCTAATGGGGAGAACTTGCTTGATCTGAAATCAAAAGTTGTGAACTGATCATCCACTTTCTCACCTGAAATGTATCCAGTTGCCTTCAAAGCTGAAGAAAAAGGACGTGTGTGAAATCCTTTAGGTCAAGAGGCACACACTTACAAGCAGAACATGCACTTACAGCTGTAGAATTATCCTGCCAGGATAAAATGATTTTGGAAAGAAGTTGTTCTAGCTGCAAGTCCCACCTTTCAAACTGCTCAAGGCAGATTTTCACTGTGTTTGTTCAAGAATAAACTTTCCACCATAGACTGGCCTCGTGCTTGTTGTTCCTCATCTTGATTTACTTGGCTCCTGACACAGTTGGGTGATGGGTGCCATAAGCCATCCACTAACACCCCAGTACTGCTGCTTTCTTTCTAAGAAAAGTACCCTCAGAGAACAGGTCAGGTCAGCAAGCGTTGGAGAAAAGGACTGATCATGACCATGAGGTATTTTAAATAGCATAATTCAGGCTTCAGAAATACAGTGAGGAAAAGGAAGGAACTATTCAGCCCCTCAAAGCTAACTTCCAGCGACCCTCAAATGGTGTTCATCAAACATCTTGCTGATGTTGCAGCTACATGTCACATAACAGCAGACACGGAGCAAAACCTTTGTGACGACAGAGATTGTACCTGGGTCAGATAGGGATTAACGCAGAGATCAAACACTTTGGCAGTCCTGCAGAAATCCAGATGTTGGGTATCAGCCCAGGTTAGCCGTCTGAGCTCATGCTGTATCTGGAGAGAGGCTAGTCCTCAGTGGATGGTTTGACTCATTTTTAGACAAGCGTCTAGAGCAGAGGACCAGTCTCCCTGTTTTTCTCTTCGCTGTCCATAGGCAGAGTCCTCCATCAAAGAGAAGCTGGAGAGCCTGGTGCTGGAAGAGGGCAATCTCACCCCACGCAAATTTCTTGCCGAAGTCACATAAGCAGCTTATTGCAAAGAAGGTTCTTAAATTCGAGTTTAGCTCAGGCACTTCTTTATCACTGTTCCCTGGCAACAAGACAGGGCCCAGCTTCAGAGCTCCCATTTAGCCTCGCAGCCTTTACACGCACGGCTGGCAGAGAGACCCACGCAGCCTGTGACAAGCCTTGCAGCATGCAGACAAGCCTGGGAAAGATAAGGGCAGGCCACGGAACACATCTATAATTGCTTTAAAGAAAAAAAGAGAGGGAAAAAAAAAAAAAAAAAGGTTCATCTACATCTTTCACAGCTCTCAGTAGGGCAGCTAGACTTTATTTTAGATCCATCCTCTCTACAAGTATCATTTTCATTTGTATGAGCAGAGCAAAGGCAATTAAGCTAACAAACAAACAAACAAACAAAACCACCACAGTCATTCATAAAAATAGCCATGGACTTATTTTAACAGCAAACGGTATTTTTAAAGAGTTGTTTTAACTTCCATCTTCCAACCAAAGGGCACATTTCCGTCTGCTAGAGTTATTGACGCTACTCTATTTTGAGGCTACTAGTGGAAAACAAACGACAGGGAGTTTTCCTGGAGCACATGTCCAGCAGCTTTCAAGACATGCTGAAAAGGTAAGAGTTACTGTCCCTCTCCAAGCAAGGAGCAGTAAAATACTGCACAGCCCATGTCTTTTGGACTGCCTGACACAGTCTAGCTCCACTGAACCCCTTCTGATTTACACCACTGATAAAAAGGGGAGGGGGAGGGAGCAGTCAGACATCATAAATCTTTTCACTGAGTGGCATTTTGAAGGGCTCATACATCACATTGAAACTAAGGTCTAGATTCTCAATACAGATGACCTAAAGAATGGCTTATATGCCCCAAAGACTATTCTCTTTTCCTTGGATATCATTTGCTTCAGAAGGTATTTATTCTCCCTGCAAAGCCTGTCTCACTGGACTCTCAATAGCATTTAGAAGCTAAAGACCCACTGACTGTAAGGCTAACACCTCCAGGATATTTATTTAACACCATCCACTAATATTAAAGGGACTACAATGTTTTCATAAGCTACATAGCAATTTAATAGCCTGATTTTTATTGAGCACCAAAGGGATATATTTTCTGAATCATTTGTGAAAACACCAACCTCTATAGTTCATTTGGCATCCCGTAGGAAAGAAGCAAGTATTGGCAGTCCATGACCTGGCCATGCAAAAACACAGCTGTGGAGCATTACAAGACACGTTCATTATCATGCACTCAACAGCTCTGTAAAAGTCTCTGAACAAGGGACAAGATGAAGCTGTCTTTTGTACAACGCAGCATATCCCCATATCCCATGGTGTTGGAGATACAATATTAAAGCAGATGCAATTCCAGCTTGCCCCAGTGCATGCGTTGTTGATTTAACAATATCAGATTTGTTGCCTATTTGCCATATGCACCTCCCCTGCAGCTTGACAGTCCATATGGATCAGAAAATGAAAGGAGTAACTTAACAAAGTGGCTTCTCCAGATCTTTTCCCAGCTTTGATTCTGTGTGATTGAGACCCTTAGAAAAGACTCACTGGGCTGAAGAAAGGATGCTGAGCATCATCCAATTCAAAACAGCATAAGACCTTAGGTTTGAGTATGCTCTTGGGCAGAATTCAAAGACTTTCTTAGGATGGGGCTTTGGCATCCAGACAGTCATACGGATACCATGAAAAGAAAGGTGCAAGGCCTCTTTCAACAGAATACAAGGAATATTATATTGAGCAGTGCCATAATAATGTGCAGCTTTAATGAGTTAATGAGAGGAGAAAGAGCTTCCAGTCCAGTAATCTTATCAGTGATAAGATCTATGTCACCTCAGGTTACACATCCACACTGTAGGACTGAGCATCTGAACAAATGTCTGAGGCTTCCATCGCAGTATACAACGTCATCTCAATGGAGTTGAGGATGAGACTCGTGTAGCCAAAAGTAGGCTGCACTGACAAGTCTGTATTTGAATATAACATATTATAAAGGGATCCTAGACATATTTGTATTTATATCTGATAGACACTGCAGTTTTTCAGCTGAATCCCAAGCAAGTGTCCCAAGCACCTAAAGTTATAAAGCTATACCCAGTAATTTCCTGGGTACAGAAAAGGATTCAGCTGATCCAGCTTGAATTACCCAATGGAAAATCTAGGTGAGGAAAGAGTTAAGTCCTCGACCACACAAGCACATATTGCTTTAAAGCCCCCAAAATCCACCAGCTCAGAAGCACCAACACAATCATCAGAAAACAGTGATATATTCCTGCACGAGCACTGAAACTTGTGAGGTTAAAATGAGACTGGAGGTATCCCTTATCCCTAACTCAGACACGAGGCTGACACGCTATATTTGACCAGATGTCAAATTCAAGCTCAGAGGACTTATCTAGTGGTGATGATAAAATTACTGATCTGTTGGTGACAACTCTATCAGTCCTTAAAACTGCATTAGCAATTAGCCTGCTGAAATATTAAAGATAATAGTTACAGCTCTAACAACATACCATTATATGGTGATTCACAGACTGAAAGCATAACTAATTATAGACTGAATTTTGCAGCAAATACATTGGTAGGGCTTAAGACAATATTTAAAGGCATGTGTGGGCAGTTACAAAATACTTCCAGAAACCTGAACAAAGACTTTTGCAGAGGATTATAGAACCAAGCCTTTGAAGAGCAGAAGTAGCGTGTTAGCTGTGTCCTTACCTCAGACCATATTACTACACTGTCACTTGCTGAGCAATGGATTAAAGTGCTTTGTACTGGAATCCTATTAGTGGCTAACACCAACATAATACAAATTCTGGGTCTTGGAGGTGCAATGTTGCAGTTATGTCCTGCCTGCAGCACTGCTGTAGAGAGAAGGTAGGAAAAATATCTTATAAGAACAATGAATTTGAAACGTTTCTGTACAATCTTTAAAGAATGTGTCTGTTGCTACCATTTTATAGCCACAGATTTCCATGTTACTAACAGTCTGTTCAAATCTAATAAACACACAGATATAAGAATGTTAATAATGCCAGGGAAGAGGGCAGTGAGGGTCACCTGTACTTGCTTACAAGGGCTGAGCTGTGTCATTTGGTACAATCTCCTCCCATCTTCCCCAGGGAAGGGTTAGCATTCAGGTGACCTGCTCCATCAGGGGACAGAGCCTTAGAAACACTGCTATATCCATTTTTTCCCTTAGGTGCAAATTGCAACTTTTATCTTCACAGTCTATACTTTTCCTGACCCATTTATATACGTGATAGAATGAGAAGAGAGACCAGCAAAACAGTCTTTACTCCCTAGGTCTAACCTGTGGCAGACATGCCCAAGTATTGCACAGAACCAGGCTGCAACCTTGCCCTGAATTACTGCAGAGATTAAGAGATGCACATCAGCACTGATCTGCCACAATGGCTCTGGTATCCTGCTCTGGACCCCAGGATACAGACTCGAGCCTCAGCCCAGACTGAAAGGCAAGGCTGACACAGAAATGTATGCCTTTCTTATCTTAGGGCATCTCAAATAAAGGTGGACACCTATGAATGGGTCACTGAATCTCACCCTTTGAACATTTAGTCGGTGGGATTTATCTCTTCCTAAAGCAGGTGCCTCCTGATGCAACCAAGTCTCAACTCCACTGTCCAGATCTTCACAGATGGGAATAGCATAAACTTGTACTGTACATGTAGGTATCTTAACTGAGCATCTGAATGTGTGAGCTGCTTCCTAGGGGACATGGATACCAGCCTAGGGAACTTAACATGATGCCCGACAATTGATTTTTCAAATCTTTTTAGATTTCAGATGCAAGTTTTAATTGGGCCATCATGCACAGCAAGGGCCACAGGCTCGTCCTCCAAAATGTATTACAATTTTTATTCCTTTACCACTGTCACTAGTATATGCACTAGCATATGTATCTTACTGAAGGTGCCTCCTTACTGAACCTGGCCTCCTTTGGGAGTTCATACTCAGGAATCCTGCTTTAAACATTTGGAAAAAAGCTATTCTACAATCTTCTTTTTTTTTTTTTTTTTTTTTTTTTTTTACATTTCTGGTATCATTTCTCTGCTTCATACTTGTCAAGGTAGATTTAAAAAAAAAAACGCAAGAATCAAGTCAATCCTGGTGGTCTTTTCTACCAGTAGCCAGCCAGATTACTATTTAATTTTTGCCACAAAATAGTTTCACAGTACATTTCTCAGTGGTCTTGTCTAAGATTCAAAGCAGACAAACTTTTATAACTTGGCTGTCTGCCACAACAATGTTCCTGGTCCAGTTTCCATTTATTAATATTTATTGTTGCTAGTTTTTAGCCTCTTCATAGCAAAATACAGGCTTATAAAGAGATTAAAAGTGTCTTAAGAGACAAAGGCAACATTATGAAGAGTAAAATGGTTCTAAATTCCCAAGCAGTATTCTATATTGTACCTAGCAAAAATAAATAAATAAATAAATAAATAAAATCCCTGATGTAGCTGCATTTCACAAGTAATAGCATTAGTACTTACAGTCCCAAGTGTCATCATCTCATTTCAGCTGTAGCATATTGTTTGCAAAAACTCTAAAGAAGAATCTCTGGGGATAAAGCTTTCCTCTGTCTGATAACTTAAACTTCAAACAGGACTTAGCTGAATCATCAAGATATGTTGATCAGACTTCTTAATGGGCTTCAAGACTAGATATTTATTCTCTGCCTTCTAAAATTCACATATTTTATCTCAATGGAGTTTCTTCTCTTCCTAATTATTCATGATACCATAATTTTTGTATGCACATACCCATACACCAAACTAGTCAAATTACTTGTAACTAGAGATGACATATTTTGGACTGATAACTACTTTCTGAGCAGTAAATACTGGAATTACTGGTTAAAAACTCTGTTGCCTACATTTTTCAGAAGTTCAAGCTCCACTAGCAAACTGCTGGTTAGCCTTATACTCCAGGAATAAATGTCAGAACTGGGGCAGTGCTGCAAGTGATGCATCTTGGTGGTTTTACAAGAAAGTACCTCTACAAAATTATGTCCAAAAGAAGCCAGGGATTGCATCCAGGAATCATCAAATACAGATTAATCTCCTTTAGCTGTAAGCCAGACCTTTACATTCTCTTTATAGTAAATGAAAGAAAAATAGATATTTCAAAGCCACAGTCTTTCCAGCTTCAGAGATCTAATTCCTCCAGAACAGGCCAGTGCAGTATATATCCATCTTCCTTCTTTGGCTCACACAGGAAAGCAGGTGACAGCCCCAGATGAACCCAACACTATGAACATTTTCCCTACCCAGGGTCAAGTGATGTTCACAGCCTAAAATCTGATCCAGCCAGGCAGATTCATTTGCTTCTTGTAGACCAGCTGGGGTACAGAAGATCAAATTTTTCCAGGCTCCCAGTTAAAACAAAAAAGCATTTTTATTTATGCATTTATTTTAAACATTCCTCAGGACCTTCCACCAGCAGGCTCACAAACAGAAATCAGCTGCTGGAGGATATGATGAAAACCTGTCCAAAAATGCAATTCAACTTAAAGAAATTCATTTTGGTTTTGCTTGCAACAGGTCACGAGGGATTTTTCCTATGGTAGGGGCATCGTCACTTGTCTTTTACCCTCAAACAACCTCTGTTTGTGAGGGTGGGCAGCTAAGGCAGCCCATATCATAAGCTTATAGTAGGACAACTTGCTTCAGGCTTGACTGGAATAGGAATCAATGCACTGATCTTTCAACATGAATCCAAAATAAAGATCTGTGACAACTGTATAGTAAAATTCAGGACAGAAGTTTGTGACTAGATGGGCAAGTTTCATGTTTACTTCTAGGTTTTAATTCTGTAAAATAAATAAATAAATAAATAAATAAATAAATTGATAAATAAATTGAAAAAAAAAGACTAGCTCATTAGCTGCTAAATCTCTTTTTACTCCCACTTAATTTCTGAGTCCTGAGGTATTTGGAAAGGGCTTAACATGACAAACAAAGAAACAAAAAAAGCTAATACAGCATCCTTTCATTTGCTTTTGGTGTGGTACATGAAAATAGTCCCTATATTACAAAGCTTTTTCTTCATGAATCAACACCATTAGCAATCAAAGAAACAGCTACGAGCACCAAGAGCAAATGTTTGAACTTCTCTAATTTGCATGCCATTAATAAGGGGCCTGGCACAGTTTGGTCAGAAAGTTTTCTGTGGAAGTTCCCATTGCTGTCACGGCTTGAATCATGGTAGCAGTGATGAGATGCCCAATTATGGCTAATTTAGGTTTTAGGGAGCTGGGAGTCACATCTAGCACCTGGGGCTTGCCAGTTGCTGCATGAACCTCCACTTGCACAAATATCCCTCAGGGAGGAGGCAGAGTTTAAAACCACTCCAGCAAGACCTCATTTTCCCCTATATATTCATTGTTGAGCATAGGTCAGCCACCCATTTTATTTCTCCTCGTTTTTGTTATCAGATTACTGGACTTCTACAAAATCCCGTCCTCAAAATTCAATTCTTGTGCCCTGAGGTCTGGGAAGCAAGGAGTAAAAACAGGCAGCTGTCACTGAATTATCTGTAGATTGCTGTTGGGAAGCAGAATAAAATACTTCATAGCATACAGACAGACAGAGATGATGAAAAAAAAAAAAAAAAGCACAAAAACAAAACAAAACAAAACAAAACAAAAAAAAACACCTAGTTGACTTGGCTAGTCAGATTTTGCTTATTTTCTACCTCTAAAATTCGTGATTCATGTAGTTATTTTCATCACCTTGTCGATTTGCAATAATCAGCAGAGTGACACAAACTTAACCGACAACCAGAGAAAATAACTCCGACCCTTTTGATTAAAAATAATCAATAATGCAGCATGGACAGCTTTAGCAAGTAGGTCCTTGATGACTCAAGGACCGTGATGGGAAAGGCCAAGCGAGTGAGAGGCTGAGTGGGTTTCCCCTCCTCTCTTGTGGCTGAAAGCAGGAGAGCAGGGACATGGCCGCAGTTCGCGGGTGAGCGCAATAACTCTGCCCAATATTGCAGTCTGAAGTTTGCTGACCCCGAATGATTACTGCACATCTCTCAGGCGTGCAGTCATTTTCCATCCTGATTCAGCGGGATTCCAAGGGGCAACCTAAAAAAACCATAGGCCTGCTCAGAAAAACAAACTAAAACGTGAAATCACCACTGCCTGATTCCCCACGTAAGTTTTAGTGTCATGTTTGAGAGTCAGTTTTAAAATACCTTTCAGATCTAGCCACAGGAGTGGCCACCTCACCAGTTCAACTGTGAAATGGCCCCATCCTTAAAGAGGATTTAGGTAATTTAAGACAATATCCAAAAAAAAATCTGCCAGCAGACAACTTCTGCACACTCTTCTGCCCCAGCTCAGAAAGGTGCCAAGGGACAGGTTGGGTTCCCTCAGATCATGTTGGTGCTCCCACACCTTGCAGAAGCCCTAAAATCCCAGCTGTGGCCAAGCAATTAGTGTGACATTAAGAGAAAGATATGTCTTCAAAGAGAATAAAACCACAAAAAAGCAGGAGCTCCAGGAATTTGCACAGGTAGAATTTTTATCAAGTAGGCAAAGTTTAAATTTTATGTTTTTTCCTTTATTTTAATTGAAGAAGGAAAAGTGGGTGTTGAGGGAGAAGAAGAAGAGTGACCCCAAAGGTACCCCAAAAAAACACTTTGCTTAATTGTTTCCCAAAAAACTTTCTTTGCTTGTTTTCCCCGTTTAAAGTCATCCATGTTGCTTAAAAACTTAAGAAAATGTCATCAAATGTGTTTTGAAGATGTACTGGCCACAGGACCTGGGATCATAACATCTCTGGAATTGGGAAGCTGTGACAACCCACCCTCATGCAAGAGGCTCCAACCCTATTTATTGTGACATTTGGACCCATGTCCAACTTTCCATACCATTCAGGCACACACAGTCCCATTTCCCAACCAGTTCTCAAGCACTGGCAGCCCTGTGGTCCCCATGAATGTCCCTTGAAGTGGGACAGCAGAGAAGAGAGAGGTATCTCCTGGCGGAGCTTGGACTTGTGCCGTCTGGTGTGTAAGGTGTATCAAAACACTAAAAACTCCTCAGTTTTTACTATGGGTGCAGGGGAAGCTTTTCAGCTGTTACCTTGTCCTCTAGGCTTGCTGGTCTTTCCGTCTGTTCCAGTATGATCCCACTGGTACCAGTCAGCTGGCAGGCTCCAAACACCACCATCCTCAAACAGCCCCCCTGGCTTAGCCCCAGGCCAGAACGGGGCTGTGAACAGACCCGTAATTGTTCAAATATTCCCAGCATGAAGCAAATTTTACATGAATATTTCATACAGGCAATTTTCAGTGGAGAGTAGCAATTTAGTTAAATCTGCTCTACCCAGAAGTTGCCACCTGGGCTGGCCACCAGAAATTACAGAAATAGCGTTGGTCTTCCCAACACAAGATGGATGATTTATCCATAGTTTAATATTCTCCTCTCCTGTTTTTACTGCAGGCAGCAGCATTCTCTGCTGTTGACACTTCAATCCAGATGAGTTTTAATTCTGTTCAGCTACACAAACATACACACTTGTTCCTCCAGCAGTCAGCAACAAAAGCAAAACAGACTCAACTTTTATAAGCATCAAGCACAGCCCACATACTCGAGTTACATAAAAATGTTTGGCACCGTACAAAATTTATGGCAACCCTTTTAGTACGAGATGCATCACAGCAAAATCTTGCTTTGACTAACTGTTTGATATTCTCATGTAGCCATTACTGCTAACAGGATTCATAAGTCACATTCCTTTAGCATATGTAACTTTAAAGAGGACCATTCATATCATATTTAAATCTTACTATAAATTTCCCTAAAGGAAAAACCTGCAGAGGATGCAGTCATCCTTACCCACCAAGGGAAACAAAAGTCCAATTTACAATATTCCAAAAGATTTGGACTCAAGGATGAAAAGGAAATATTTTTATTTTTTTAAATGATATTTGTGGAGTTTCTGTTAAAATAAAATAAACTTTGTACCTCCAATAAGAATCCAGATGCTGTACCAATGCAAACACACTGACAGCATGGTGGCAGATAGAGGTATGACTGGGAGCAAGGGAGTACGTTTCAGGTGATCCTGGCTGATTGCTGGGATGTAGAGAGGGAAATAAGAGTGGTGAATTCCCAGCAGGAAGCTGATTCATCTTCCTAAGGGGAAAGAAAGAAAATCTATCTACCACTGCCACCGATGTCCCATCCTGTGCTAAAAATGCAGGCGTACCTTCCAACCTTGACACTTCTGCTATCTTAGATGATGGCATGAAGAGTACAAAAGGGGATAAGCCCACCATAACTGCCAGAGCTGAAGCAGCTGAGGTTGCTGTTCCTCAGCAGATACCTAGAAGTTAAATTTTATCTGCTGCAAAGCAAAGGAAAATAAATTCACCCAAACTGTCACGGAAGAGCATGAAGAACAGGCAGGGAGCATCCACAAGGCCACATATGGCACCTCAGCTGTGAAACCAATACCTCCCACACTGGCTTGATCCCTTGAATGACAAAGATCATCCCACTCCACATTCCCTCCAAGCTTAATGTTCAGATAGAGTTACTTTCCCTTCTGTCCCATGAAGACTTTTGCCCCTGCTAGAAGAGGTTGTTTTTAAGAAAGAAGGCAGAGACCTCCCAGGACAGGAGAAACATCTTTTTTCAGCTTCCTAGCAAAGTCCTTCACACTGCTAATGGAAGATTCCAAAAATAAACCTTCCCCCAAACTGCAATATTAATATGCAGAACCAAAAATAAAGTTTGTTTCATAAGAGGACTGCATCCTGAGATATTTCACATTGGGTTTTAGACAGGAATACTGCCAAACCCGACTTAACCCAAAGAGGGAGTCAAGGATCTAATCCGACCCCTCTTCCACACACCAGTTTCGGACACAGCACAGCTCGCACTTGCTGCTTACCAGCGGGACACCTTCAGGTAACTCGATTCTGGCAATAGCACTTTTTCTAATCACAGCAGCCTCCCTCACCAGACATTGTGCCCTGGAAGCCCTGGATGTGGTTGTTCACACCGTGGTGCCTTCGTAAATGCTGCAGCTCATAGCTGTTCTGTATAGGAATACAGGATAAAAATTAAGACACTTTATGTGAAGTTTTGAACGCTGCTCCAAGGGGAAGCTGCTTTCTCATTTAGACTGGCAGAACCAGAATTGAAACTAATAAAGCTGTGGTGGAAGGAGAGATGGGAAACAAGTGAAGAGGAGAGAAAATGTGTCTCTTCCAGGTCCTTTCAGCCTGATGCCTGGAGGATAGAGGAAGTAACTAGTCGCTTAGATTGCTCACACAATGTCTTTTTTGGAAATTCAGTGGAAATCACAAGCTACACCTTGTTAACATACAAATAAACTGAGCAGAGATAAGGGAGGGCCAAAACAATTTGAAAAGCCTCTGGTGGCCCTGTCACCTGCATGGGACCTCTTCAGAGGACTAAAGCATCTCCTCTGAATGGCTATCAGGCATGGTCCAGTATCCCCAAACACATTGCTTTGTTACCATGGTGGGACTTTTGAAGAACGAAACCTCCATCACTGGATCTCCTACACCTGCAGGGACATGAGCTTTGAGGAGAATCCATAACTAGGTGTCCCAGAGCACATTCGTCTCTCCTTCCAGAGCTGGACCACAAGGAGAGGAAGGATCCAGAAGGCAAATTGCCATGCCCCTAAGCGTCCTGGTTCTGGAAGCTCTCAGCTGAGCGTCAGTGGTCCACATCTTTGCACCCTGGATGAGTTCTCCACCTCTCCTAGAACCTGTTTTATGCAAACACACATGCAGTGCTGGAGCTGCGTTGGACTCCCCCTGCATTCCTACTCTGCTCTCGTAGTCATCTGTGTTACTGGAAGGAAAGCAGGCCCACATATTCAAGTCATTTTTAGTGAGTTGTGAAACAGTTAAGTATCCAATGAAAATGAATTTTGACCCTTTGTAATTATAATAAACATTGAAAAGTATTGTTGAATTTTGACTTTCAAGCAAGCAAATTAAACAGTGACAGAAAATGCATTTTGGTGACACTCTGTGCAAATAGGAACTGAACACTTCAGCCAGTCAGTGACTGATATTCAAAACCATTTTCTCTATGGCTGATTTGCTTACCTGTAGTACAGGTGACTAAGAGAACACTGAGTGTTTAAGTTGAAGGGGTAGCAGTGAGACAACTGGTGCTGAGTTAGCAGGTGGATGTCACACAGGAGATGCTCAGCCTGCTCCTCCCAAGGTCTGGGATCCCAGCTCTATGCTGCCTCCATTTCTGTGCAAGCTTCCAGCTCCCTTTAATCACCGCTGTGTCCCCTCTGCTTATCCCTCTCTATCAGGCAGTCTCCTCATTTCCTTCCCAGAAAGTATGGACCTTATCACCTAAAGATGAGCCTTTATACTACAAGCATATCCAAAAGCTTGTTAGAGGAATTAGAGAAAGATACTGGAAGTCAGAAATTAAAACAATCACACAAGCAACAATATGAAGTTTCTCTCCTTCATACGTCATCACTCCACATTCCCCAAGTAAACCTCAACAAGAAGATATATGGGTAAAATTAACCATTCATTGTGCTTTAGCTGCATTTCTGCTTGTTTATCCCAAGAAGCACCCATCATGGCTGTGATTAAATGTTTTGTGGAGAAGTTCCTCTCCTTGAACAGAACAGGCTTGATCTGCAGTTTCCTGCAGCCCCATTTCCTTTGATTTCATACCACCTCCCCAAATCCTTCCCCACATCCCTTGCTTTCCTTCTTCAGCATCCTTAGGCCCTCACTTGGTCCTCTGCTTATGCTGCCCCCTGAGTTAAGGTCATCGCAAGCCATAACCATCAGCCACAATGTCCTTTAGGTACAATTATGCTGCTATCAATAAATTCACTGAAATATGAGAGCAAGTGCTCAGCCCTGAGAAGACGCAGGGGATCCTCTTACATTATTCTGGGTGCCATGTACAGGCAATGGCTTGTGAAAAGGGAACAAGTTGCAAGAAAATGGACCTTGGTTTCTGCGAGTGCCTGGAGAACTGACTTCAGATTTTTCCTGGCTCAGGAAATGATTGCTCTCCACATCACTTGCAATGCAGTTGGATTCAGACCCGTATCACCAATTTTGCCTCCCTTTGAAGCTGAATGCAAAGCCCTGGACAATCACTGCTGCTCCACAGTGAGTTTAACTGATGTGAGTAAAAGCCACTGCTGTCAAAAAGAAAGGCAGCAGTTTAAAATAGAGCTGCTAACCTCCTGCCCTTGCAGTTACTGGTCACATTTCCTTTTCTTTCAGGATGAACAGATTCAGGCCTAGAGTACTTGCAGAAGGAAAATCTTAGAAGCCAGTCATACTTAAAATTAAGATCAAGATTTTAGCAAATGCATTCCCTTTAAGTAACAGCAGTCCAAAAAATAAAGTAACACATCTCTCTTTTTGCATGTGTTCAAAATTCACTACTGTGTTTTTTACCTCTATTTTTTAATTTAAATAGTCTTTGCTGTGGAGAAAAGAGCCCCTCTGATGTTACAGTTGACCTCTGTGTTTACTCTACATAATTTTCTTTTCTCTGAAGAATGTTCCCAGCCCTGTGAAAGATGTAAAAATAAATCCAACCCTTTTCTGTAATCTTAGAAGCATCCTACATTTATATCAGTGTACAATGGTAAACAGATTTGTGATCAGCATGTTAATTTTTCCCAACAAGCTTTATTGTATTAAACCGTGGCTCTTCAGGAATAAGACACCTCCCCCCCCCCCCCTTTGAAAACTTGCTCCTAAGTCACCAGACTCCTGTAAGATTTTGGTTTAGCTAAATGTAAATTATCTTTTAATGAATCCACCTTCCGAGTATTAGGGAGGTAGTTATACTTCTGGTAGGGAACACGTGAGGAGGAAAATTCTCACATGGGTATTTAGGATCATACTGTATAAACAATTACAGCATTCAATGTCTGCAAAAAATCAAGTGGCAAATCAGCAGTGAATATCAATTATACATCTGTTGCATCGCAGAGGCAGATGGCACTTTAATTGTACATCAGAAACATTATGGACAATTTTCCCCAACCCAGCCTCATTGAAATAGTGGTTTTAACACCTAAAATATCAAGGCAGGCTATGCAATGCAATGACTCATCACTAAGAATTCATTTCTTTTTGAAAATAAATATTCCACCAGTAAACCACTAATCATCTGCAAGATTTGTAACTCTCAGGCAGCAAATCCTGCTATCTTGATGTAGGTAAGGATTCATATTGATGAAAAGCAATAGGGCGACTGCACGGGTCACATCACTCAGCTCAGAGTGTGAAATTGTCTAAGCGCAGAATTTGGAAGAAATGTCACAGAGATAAGTAGAATAATATGGATTTACACTCCCTTACCCACTTGATTGTAAGAGAACAAAGATCAAATCCTCCTTCTTCAGGCAGGAATAGTTTTCTGCAATGGTTCAAGTTTTATGGAACTTAAAGAGACTCAATACTACAACTATTGACCATGGAGAAATCAATTGACATGAGACTATGTATGGAAAGAATGACTCTGGCTAGCCAGAGGCAGTTGTATTAATGAACAAATACCCAAAGTGTTGCGAATGCCTACTTAATTAAAGATTATTAAAAATTAAAATTGACTATTCTCTTACTCAGAGATGACAATTTATTATTCTGTGTGTATACGCTTTGACAATAAAGCTACCCCTGCTTTATTACAGACAGTCAATCATGCAGAGTTCAAAGAGAATTTGTTTTTTACTCCCATTATATACAGAACTCCTGTGCTTCTCTTTGTTTGTTTGTTTGCTTTTGGTTGGTTGCTTGGATTTTATTTTGTTTTGTTTTGTTTTTGTCATTTATTCACACTCATTAGTTTGCACACTCATGCAATCTTAAAAATGTCCAGTAAACCCCTGGCACTGGTTTACATTTCATTGTGCAAGTGAATAACACTGATTTCCTTCTCTCCTCCCCAAATGTATTTGGGGCTAGCCACAACAGACACTTTCTATCTGCAGTGTGAGCACAGATACATTTTGTTGGGAGAAATGTATGATTGCAATGCCTGAAACCTGTATTTGGAAGTGGTATCTCAGGGAAACCCCTAAACATAAACAAACCAAAACAAAACATTCAAAATAGCATCCATGGCCAAGACAGCAGACACCCTCTGGACTTCACAGCAAAGGCTTAACTCCTGCTGGTGAATCAAAGCTTCCAGAGAAATTTCATATGGATAATTCTTTAACTCCTTGAATTTAAATGATGCTTCAAAAATGGGAAGCTCCCTAAAATGATATAGGCACTATCTCTCCAAAGAAGCCTAGAAGTAATGTTGAAATAATGGCTGAGAATATTTCTGTGATAGAAAATCATTTGTGTTGGAACCAATGCAAGCAGCACATTTTTATTTTTATTGTTTTCCTCTTGCAAGGCACTGGACAGCAAAGAGGCTGTATCTGGTAGATACAGAGGAGGAAGAGAATTCAAGAGGAGCAATACATCAGAAGTAGAGGGCTCTGAACCAATAAGCTTCTGCTTAAATACTGCAGTACTGGTAATGAAAAAAAAAAAAAAAAAAAAAAAAAAAAAAAAAAAAAAAGAGAGAGAGAGTTTCTATAGCAATGATAAGTATAATACAGGTTTCTTCATAAGGAATTGTTTCACTCCTAACTCCAAAACAAAATTTCAAACAGGGGGAACACTGCTAGGAACTTTAGCAAGTTAAAAAACATCTCCATCATTTTTCTTGTGCCATCACTCTATCTCCTGCTGTCTCTAATTTTGTTTAATTAGAGCTGAAGTGGTTCCTTGCAATCTCATGAAAGCTTTCGAATACTGATTCAAGGACATTGGTTTGCGTGAAATACTCACCCTTGCTTAAACATGATTAAAGAAAACAGCATTCAGCATAAACCTGTATTTAAAATAGTAAGCAAGTAGTAAGTGCTAGTGCTATTGTCTTTTTAAAGGAAGGAACTAAAATACATTTTTTATTATTCTTTTCCTTCATTAGCAGTTTCTTTGTCTTTAACTGGAAAATAAGTAGTTTTCACCCATAGCAGTCTGCCACGGGAAGAGGGACAGTAAAAAGCAAATTTCCCCAAAGCTCCTGCCAGAGCTGGAAGTTAGAAGCCCTTCTGTGGGCCGTAGGATAATGAGAAGGCTGGTTTTTATAAGGAAACTGATTTTGGTCCATCAATAAGAACTTGAAGGCAAATAAATAAGTAAATAATGAAAGAAAAAAAATCAAACCAAGCCTGAGATATCAAGGCACAAACACCACTGATCAGACACGCAGCAACAAGCTCCCTGGAGTGCGTGACTTGCTGTTAAAGAAACAAACAAAAAAAAGAGGGGTTTTTGCTCAGTCCTCGTCCCCTGGGACTACCAGCAAGTACACAACCTGTGCTGATCCTCTGGAAAGGCTGGCATTTTTAGCCCTGCAAAGCTAGATGATCATCCTCTCAAACACTTCAGCCATTTGGTCTCTGTTTTTCAGAATGTGGGCAAACTCTACTCTTCTAAAAAAATCAATGTCAGTGCAGAACAATTGAGAACAGTCTTGGCTCCCTGATCACTGAAAAGGGAACAGAATAGGGAAAATGGGTTTTTGAAGAGCTCATGCCAACTTTTTTTTTCTATTTCAATAGCTTATATAACAGCAGTAATAATGACCTTCACTAGACATTTCCTTGAGTACTAATGACCTGGGGTTAATGGCCCAAAGCATAGTTTTATGCAGTCAGCTATCACAGCCAGCAATTAATTACCAGGAAATACAATGTGCTCTGACCACTACAGCTCAATTAGCCTCAAATTATTCAAAAATGAAAAACATCTCAATCTTATTTACTGTGAAGCTGTCCCAGATTTTACTTTAACATATTAGTGAGAAAAAAAAAAAAAAAAGCTAGAACCTATATTAAGCCAGACATATGTTCTACAACACTCCTCCATTAGCTTCAACCAAATTACAAATTACAGGGAGCCAAACCAGAGTGTCTTGCAATACAAGGATCATCACAGTTGGCCCACAGATGGAAAAATATTGTGGAGCAAGGCTCTGGGTGCATTCTGCTTCTGTACTAGCAAAACATCCCCAGAAACCCAGAAACAATTTTCAGCTCTCTGGTGGCTGTAAATGGGCAGAGAGAAGGGAGGCCAGAGGAGGACTCACTGCAGAGAAAAACCCTTCAGTGGCAAGGGGTGGGCAGTGGGCACTGGGGGCAGGTAAGGGAAGGGATATTCTGCTTTTACCAAGTTGCATGTTGAACAAATATATCTGTACCAGAAACAGATTTACAAAGAATGCCAGGGTAGATAATGTTTGCACCCAGCTTTATGCTCTCCTGGCTTCCTTCCATTCATTACATTTGATTATTTCAGTAACGTGCCCTGAAAACAAAGCATCTTAGTTTCAAATCTCTTTGTTCCTGGTTAGTTGTTGGAATTTTAGCATTATCACTAGTGTTTTGGAGTCTCAAAAAACTAAATCCAGACACTAGGGCTAACAGTAGGAGATGCTGTTTTTAATCTGGGGATTCCTAGCTTTAATTCCATGAAGGATGTAATAAACCACTAACATTTTGTGTATAGGTTTGTCCCTTCAGGCCAAACCAGAAATTAGTTTAAACAAAAGAATTCATACCACTTGAAGGTGATGGTGGATTGGGGTTAGTTTGTTACTCACCGCCATTAAAACCGCTTTGTGAAGTGACTGATTTCAACCCCCTTCTGCAAGTTTCTCTGCTTGTTGGTATTTTAAAAAGGGATAATATAACTCCCTGAAGGGCACTGAGGAGATATTTACCTGAAGTTTGCCATTGATAGCAAGAATGGAAACACCCATTCCCTGGCAGTAATTACAGGGGTTATGTAGAACTGGGGACAGCACACTGGATAGAGAGAGCCTAAAACTTGGTCCCGTCCCCCTGCCCACCCAATATCCATCTGGGGGCTTCTGCTTTCAGGAAGACACATGGAAAGAAGTGGCTGTTGCAGTTGTTGTTGGAGCTGATGAGTACATATGTGACCAGCCACCTGAGCACAACAGCTACAGGCGCCAAATCACAAAAATTTGCATTTTTGTGGGATTTACTGGGGAAGGATCCATGTGGGATTTGTGTAAGTCTCTGAGCCCTGATGTGCTAACCACATTAGCCTGGCGGGGGCTGGATCTTTGCCACGCTGAGAAGTTAAGAGTTCGGTAATTACAGAAGTATGACATTCATAACCAGAAGGCAAAGAACTGAATAATTGCAATTGCCCAACGTTACAAGTCCTTCCTATGTATGAGTAGCTATTCATAGCCCTGCATATTAATTATGGTAATTACAGCATTTCTAACATTTTATTTTGGTTTGATGATATCAGTCAACTTTTCCACTACATTTTATTAAAAAAAAAAAGTAGTGACGCTATTCTTTCATATATGTACAAAAGGAGTTGTCATCTTTAGTGATCTATTCAATGTCCTAATATATTACTTTCCCCCAACCGCAGAAAGGCTCTAATTAAACTTAATGATCATTTACTCAAATGCCCACTAATTCACTTCCACAAATAGCCATGCTCTATACCATGATACAAAAATAATAATAATAAAAATCAATGGCTGTGCATTTCTGACAAGATAATTTTCTCAGACATTCAGAATGAGCAGCTGGAATAAAAGGCACAGGAATATTTATAATGAAGAAAGAAGAAAAAAAAAAAAAAAAAAAAAAAGATAATAAACCTGTAATCCCTCTTACTCTTGTTTTAAAGTGTGGTAATAAACGGGAGAATTCAGATGTGCAAGCATTATGGTCTGCTTCTCCTACAAGATTTCAAGATTTAAAAAAAAACTTGTGTGCAGGGGAACAAGGAAGAAGCAAAGTTCTGGCATGCAGCACAGCAGAATTGAAGGGATAATGATTTTGTAGTCCTTCAGCTCAGACGGGTAAAAGGTGACAACCACCACAAGGAAGCCAAGAGCAATCCTGGGAGGTGTTTAATCTCATTCAGCTGAATGAAGTCACTGTGTTTGAAGTGTTGCTGTGAGTTTACAAAGGCACACAGTGTTGTAGTTCAGGTACAATTCAGTGCTGCAAGTTCAGATGCAACTCAGAATAACTTATCAATAAGAAATCTCTAAATTCCTGGTCTGTGGTAGCAAGCAGCCACCACGAAGGAATTGCTGCATCCTCCAAAAGAGCAACCAGCACAGCTCAGCTATTTACTGCTCATGAAGCCTATTAGAAAATGAGTGCCTTGATGAAACAAGGAATGAGACGAGGAGGCAGGGACATCTGAAGGCACCGTTCCTCCCCCAAGTGCCACCACACATCATTGTCTCTGCTGCAGGCCTTCAGGAAAGGCTGAGGATGAAGCCCACACACCTGCATGGTAGAAATATCTACAAAAGGAGCACAGAGAGGGATGCATAATAAAAGATCTCATTTTGGATGTGAAGCTGAAGAGGGCCTGACATCAGCTGTGCGACCGATCCCTCGGGGATGGTGTAAGTCACTGCCAAGCATTCCCACTGCCAGCTGACAGGCCTCAGGGTCTCAGCCATCAAAAAGGAGCTGTGCTGTCCCCAAACCCACATAGGGGTGACAAAAGAGTGGGATTTGGTGTAGTGGAAGGAGCATGCCAGCCACAGCTTGCCTCTTATGGGCAGCACAGCCTGTAGGTGATCCAGGAGGTTTGGAGGTCGAGAGCTTTTGCATAAAGGCAGAGATAATTTAAGGCTGAGGTGAGGCAGGCAGAAAAATGACTTCATCCCACCACTGAAACCTTGCTGCTCTCCGAAGCTTTCATCTGATCCTCCCATCCCAGCTGCATTGCTGCGGATCTGTGTGGAGGTTTGAGAGGAAGAAAATATATTGCTTTTTTTTGTTTTGTTTTGGGGGGGAGTAGAGGGCAGAGTGTTCAGTCCTCTGTCTAAGAAAATACATGTACAGAGCTTCTATGCTCTGCTTACTTTGTTTCCCCATTTTGCCTTCACTAGAGCAGACTTAAAGCATAAAAAAGTATTTAGCAAACATGAAATATTTTATGAAATATCCAGAACATTGTCAAGTCCAACACCTCAGAATTCAACAGAGCAGGGTACTTAGTAGCATTACAGATAATATGTATGAGTATTTTTAAGGGAGATCCTACAGGGATTGGTGTAATGTTTCAGGAGAATAATCAGGTTAAAGATATTGATGTTGTTTTGAGGACTCCAGTTTAGCTTTGCTTGAGGAAGGATAACCCATACGAATCTCCTTTAAAAGGGGAACTGGAAGCACAGCACTGAACTGGGATTTTTGGCGGTTGATAGCACTCAGACACCAATTAGTTACATTAAATTAATGTGGGGTAATTTTCATATGGCCTCCTGTTGCAGGTTCTGCCTCAGACAGACATTGCAAAGCCTTCAACACAGGAAAATAAGGAAACTGAGGCAGGCAGCCCTCATCACAGGCCACCAGATTCTCATTCTTCATCACAGGCATTGTAAATATTATGGCCTGAGATAATGCCCTGAATTCCCTGTTGGCAGCCTCTTTTTCTCCTGTAGCTACAGAGATAACCAAGTCCAACGTGGTTAGGGTCACCTAGGATATCTCAGATTCACCTTTGCTCCAGCCTCAGCTTTGAATGTAATACAGACACAAAATAATAGTTTAGAGTGTGAAAGCATCACAGCGTGCTCTGGAATGAAATACGCTCCTCCAAAGACAAACAGTTAGCGTTTACTAAGTGCACCTGTTTTCTAAATTGTATGCTGTTATTTCTTGAAGGAAAAAAATTATATATACAGACCAGAGGACAAAGCTGGATCATAAACATGGGAAAGCTTCGATTTTTATGGGGAGGGTGAGAGAAACTAGCTGGGGCTAACTTTTCTGAAAACAGAAAACCATGCTGCTCTTACCTACCATTTTAAGACATTTTGGACTAATTGGCATACACCAAGCTGTATATCTTGTTCATCTGAACCTCTGTTGTCATTTAATTAGTGTTACTGTTACAACCCACAGTTGTTAGATGGTCAAATCCTTAAGATCTGTTTTTATGACAAGTGATAATGTTGTCTTGAGAGACACCAGTATCATAACTTACTGTGCTGTTAAAATCTGTACAATCAATATGTCTGCAGCTTTAAAATTTTACAACAGACTAATAACATAGACATAAAATCCTAGTAGTATTGCACTTGCTCCCATCAGCATTAATGATCTTAACAGAGCAGGTGTTTTCATGCCTAACAAGGCATGGTAGGTGCTATTGCATGCTTAGATGCTCCCTCCTCTTGGTTCACAGAAGCTAAGGAAGCCCCATTTTATTCTTTAGATAATACTATGAGCAGAGCCACTTTGGGTATAGTTCAGCCCAATTTCCCCCATGATGAACCAAACTGTGCCCCTTGTCTCCTGTGATCTCTGCAAGGTAGAGGCAGGAGTCCTGCAAGGTCAGGCACAATCTAGAGTTACTTGCAATAAAAGTCATTCACCAGAAAGGACAAAATGTGGTTATATTTTCCAATTACAGTCTTTGTATGAAAACAACATGTTAGGAAAATACATGTTTAAGAATCAGACTCTCCTTTATTGAGACTTTTCCTGGCCTAGGAGAAAAATAAAATAAAAGAATATAAAAGAGAGAGAAAGAAGAATCATCTGAATGGTGAAAACAAGACCAAAGCCAAAACAGATTCAATCCAGATTAATCAAGGCCTTTGGATCCTCAATATTTATATCACTAAACCAAAGTCAGAGCCATCCACTTAAGGCTACGGGTTTAATGAGATTCTGCAGTGTGCTTATGGCTGCACACAGGAGCAGCTGGTCTGGGAGCTGCTTTAGCCCACTTAAGCAGCATGTGCTGGGTAGCTCATAGCAGGCACAGGCAAGCTGCTGTGAGCTGTCAGCACGGCTGGGACTTGGAAAAGCAGTGCCCTTCCTTGTGCAGCTCTCTCTGCTGGGACATGCTGATGCTAGATACTTATAGGTGGTCCTTCTATAGGAAGGAAGCCGTGGAGATGCACATCTCTCTTAATTGACCAAAATGTAGTTTTGGATGAGCAAACTCCTAATTTAGGTCACTCAATTCAATGCATCTAATTCCAGGAAAAAGTCAATTAATGGCTCTGTAACTTAGTCTCTTTACCTGCGAAGTGCTTTGCAGCATCCCATTGAGAAGAGGATATTTTAAGACTGATGCAGCACTGCCAAATGCTGCTGCCAATTACATCTCATAAAAAGCAGAGGGTCGGATGCACCTTCTGCATGCTACTGCAGGGGAAATGCTGTACTGAAATATTCCTCGATGCTAAAAGAGTTCTCTCAATGGAGAAAGCCCATCAAAGTATTAAAAGGTACTTCTGTGGACTTCCCGAAGACATATAATCCTTTAATCTCTGGAGAGCAGCAGTTCTAGAAGAGATGCCATTATAGCTGCTCACTATGGGATGAATTATGCAAGAATTTATTATTGATTCAAGGGGAGCTGCTCAAGCATGCAACCAAAGCCAAGGCAGAGCAGAGGGGAAAGAACGAGGTTTCCATAGTTAACTAAACTAATTCATGGCCCAAGAAAATTCTAAGGCAAAAGAGGGGTTGGCAAAGTGAAGTATTTTATATACCAAATCACATTTTGGCAATCATAACAAGCTTCTAGTACCAGACCATCCTGGAGCAGAGCCCAAGGAGTTACACAAGCCCTCTCCCTCCCCAGAATTACGTCCTCACCACCTCCACCCCAACCATCCATGGGGTGGGAAACTAGAACCTCTAACCCAACCCATCTGCTGGGGGCTGGGAGGCCACAACAACCCTGTCCAGATCCATGCCCAAGGTGAGGAGACCCAAGGGGTCCAGGCTGTGGGTCAGAGCTGCAGAAAGACCCAAAACACCACAAAACGCTAACTGGGACAATGCCATGCAACCACAGAAAATCACATTTTAAAATAATTTTTTGGGGGCAGCTTGGCACTGTACCAGAGTTTGACAGGGTCAGCTCAAGGAATACATAGGTGGGGGATGGAGAGAAAGAGAGGTTTAGCTTGAGATTAAAAGCATAATTAAAATAAAAACATATACAGCCCAAAGAATGGCAAGGGGTGGCTGGCACCCATCAATTTATCTTTAAAAGAGAAAAAGAAAGAGGTTATTTAAAATGCCGGGAAGGCCAGAGGTAAGCAGGAGGAAATAAAATGAACTTGTACAGCAGGTTAGTCCCTGGCAAGTATAAAACAAGCCATGCAGAGGTTTAATAGCATGTTTAGCATTTCGAGTAATGGACATAAAATTTGCTTTTCTCAACTTGACCTTTGTCACCAGCCCCGGGCACCATAAAGCTATTATCCTGCAGCATGCCCTTGCAAAACTCATCATGTCTCTGAGTGCTAGGGACCATTTCCTAGTGCAATCGAAAAAGAGATCAGTGATAATAATTATATATAGAGAGAATAAATATATATGCATCCATGCACACACACATGCTCTTTGCTTGTAACAGCTCTCCAGCAGAAACATTACGGTGACATTTAGGCAGAAAAGCATCCAGCAGAGATATTACACTAAAACTGTCCCTTGATGCTGCTGTATAGAAAATGGCAACAAGAGTTTAAAAAAAAAAAAAAAAATCAGTAAAGCTAAATAACTCTCTAATACCCGCACCAAAAGGTTTTATTTTAATTGCAGCAGGACAGGGACATGTTTCTGGACTCAGCCACGTGTTATGCTAAATAATCTTCTTTGGAATATTATAAATATGCAGAAGTTTGAGAAGTAGGTCAGTAGCTCAACACGTTGTAGCAAATACCTCAGGTAAATGCTGGTCATTACTGCAGTCTGCAGTCAGCAGCAGGGCTGACACGGTCTGCAGCAAGCCGAATGGCGATTCACTGCATCAGAGGACCGGTCCCCAAGTGACACAGCACCAAAAGCACCTGGCTGCAGCCAGTAACACGCCCGTCGAACAGAAATCAAGGTCTCTGGCTCTGCGGGTAAGTGGCCGCACAGTCAGCAAGGGCAGAAGGAGGGGAGAGAAGCAGGACGTGAGAATTCACTGATATGAGGAGCAAAATGAAATATCTACAGCTCAGGATAAACCCCGAATGTGAGCGCCAGCTGTGTCAGAAAGGAGACTTCAAACACCTGCCACGAGTGCCTTGGTCAGGACGCATTAAAACCCATCAAGGGATGAGTGCTTCCACCTGAGTCCCTCACAAAGTTCCCCAGGACCTGTAAAAGCCAAGAGGTGGCTCAGGCAAAACCCTTCTGTGGATTTTGTGCCCTGAATCTGTGCGGCACAGCATCCCTCGCCCCCCCTCCTTCCCGAGCGGATTTCAGCAGGCACTCACCATCAGCAGGCTCAGAGCAGCCTCGGGAGCACGCTGCACGGCCATCGCCTCTCTTCCTACGTACAAATCCTCCCTGCGACGTGCTCAGCCCTCGGCCCTCCGGCACGGCACGGCATCCACAGAGCCCACGGCTGGCTGCAGGGAGAGAAACCCCAAATCGGGGTCGGAGAGCGTTCGCGAGAGGAGGGGAGGATGGATGAAGGGGGTGGGGAGGAGAGGAGGGAAGGGAATAACCTTCTCAGCCAGGGAAAGAGGCTTAAGCTAGGCCAAATTTTACACTGGAGAGAGGAGGAAAATGAAATGCAGAGCCTGCTGGAGAAACGAGATATCGGGAGCTGCAGGATATTTAAAGCTCGGATGCACGCCCGCCACAGCGAGCAGCAGCAACAGAGGACACATCAAACACCTACGTGACAGGTTAGGTCCATGCCATCCTCCCCCTGCCCCAGCACACCGTAATTAACTGTTTTTAATTGCCACTCTCCTTCCTCCACCTACATAAACGCTTAAGTCGAATAAGCCTGCCGTGCCCCTGCATCTTCCTCTCTGCCCTGGCAGTGCTAGCGCAAAAGCAATGTCAAATATTGCAACGTACCGCTTCCAACAGGGGCAAACCTCTTCTCTCTTCTTGCCAAGCCCTGCTTCGCCCGCTTGTGAAAGCAGATGCCTGCATAATACAGACACGAGCAAGAGGAGCCCGACCCGGGGAGCACCTGGCGTTCACTCGACAGCAGCGATTACCTTGAGCATATTGCAGCGAGAGCCACGTTTTGCACTGACCCCTTTCACCTTACCACCCAAAAAAAAAAAAAAGTCTCTTCCTCCTCCTCCTTCTCCTTTCCAGACTCAGCTCCCCGTGGAGCTAGCACACTTCCTAGAAACATGTAATTACACAGCCTGGTCTGTCAGCGTTTTGATCAGGCTGCTGGCACCGCATGGAGACGGCAGCCAGGCACCCTCCTCCCTTCCTCCCCTTCCCTCCCCTTGCAGGGCTGCATGGTGCAGCTCCGGAGCCCGGGGACAGCAAATTGGGGAAATGTACCGGTTAAGATGCCCAGACAAATTAGCACCTGGTTTAAATATTAGATAGAAGGCAGATTTCTTAAAGCTTTTAGGAAAAATAAGCAGCACCCCCGTGGGAAGGCCACCACTGTCATGTCGATGTGGCAGAGTGTCTGGGGATTCAGCAGAGCTGGAGCATCTGGAGCGCCCTGCCAGATCTATAGGAGTACTGTTTTGTAGGGCTCAAAAGCATCCTCTGCTCTGCAGTGCACCAGCTCTTGCGTCACGCCTCTAAACAAGCAGAATTTGGGCTTTATTTCTTAAAATATTAGGCTTCATGTAATGCTAATGTCAACGCAGTTTCCATCTCCCACCTGCATGCTCCTCCCCTCCCCCACCATCATTTTGGAACCCAATTCAAAGTTTCAGGCAAATTCGACTGGAGAGAAACTGTCTCTGACGCACGTCATTCCTGCAAGTGCCATAGAAATTGGTACAAAAGAAAATCAAATTGCTGTCTCCATGAAGGCAGGCAGCAGTATGCCAGCCCTCGTGCTCTGCAAGCCACATCTGGCAAGTCAATTAGGGTACTGGTGTCCTTGTTTGCCCAAATCTCTCATTGCTCACCAGTCATGATGTTTTACTGACGTGGAGATATGGGAGATTTGCAGATATTACCCTAGGAAGGTCATCCAAGACTTCTGCTGCAGACCTGTGCCTCCTAGCACACTATCCCATAAGCCAGGGTGCCTTCCTTCTTGCTTTGCACTGCCATATAGAGGATCTCAGTTGTTTCCATGTAAATGCAGAGGTGAGTGAGCTGCTCCCACCCTGCAAAGCTGTGCCACCAAGCCTGGGTGACACAGGGTGACCACAGGGGCTTGCTTCCCTGCCAGGTTCTCCACCAAGAGGAGTGAAACACACTTCAGTTATCTCCGCACCTGGAGGCAACTCATCCCTACTGATGCAGGATGGAGTCTCCACTTCTCAAATGCATTATAGCACCAAAGAGCTCCAGGCTTCTGCAGTTTGCTTCCATCAGACCAGAGAGCTGCAGCAGTTTCCCAGTGCTTTCAGACCCACAGGGCCCATCTTGGCTGTCTGCACTGAGTTATTCTTCGTCTCACGCTCATCTGAAGCTATCAGCTATCAGGCAACACAATCCTCTCCCTTCCCTCCGAAGGGCTTCGTCTCCCCTCTGACAATAAACAGGTTGCTGGCTGTTAGAAAGGAAGGGAGAAGCGGGCTGCTTAAATGTCTCTTGAAAGGGGAAAATAGGCATAACAAAATATGAAGGCAAGTTTTAAAAAATATCTCAAGGCATCAATTTACAAAATATGTAACTAAATCTTTTCCAGCAGTACCATGACAAATATCCCCAGGCTATTACTTTTCTTTTTTTTTTTTTCTTACATTAACCCAGACTGAAGTACTGTGAGGAGGTGGCTGCAGAAAAGTGTCATTCAGTAACTCTCATATCTGACAAGTAAGGTTTCTTCTTTCCCAAGTAATTTCAGGGGACCGATCTGACCCCAAGCTTTTGGACTTGGCTAAAATGAAGAATCTTGAAGTGCAGATGACTCTTTCATCTATAACTCCTGAGTTTGTTATGCAGTTGTGTAGGGTAAAATCCAAGTCAAGCAATAGGCTCTAGTTATGATTTGTGGTGTCCTTGAAAAATTCAAGATTTGTCCTGAGCTCTGCAAGTCTCGGGGTAATGATCATACATAGGGAACCATCTGTGCACAAGGACATGATCTATGGCTTCAAGGTACATTTGCAAACTTGCTTACAGGTTTGCCACTTCCTATAATTTAGGTGAATAAATTTCATAGTACAAGAAGAAAAAGAATTAGATCATTATTCACTTCAGCTTGTCCAGAGATAAGAGAAATCTTAAAATTGAACTTATTGGATAGATGGTTAAAAATGCAGCCCTGTGGTTTTGTTTCAATGGCATTTGAAGAAAAATAGAGAAAGAGAATGAAAAGAAAAAAAAGAGTTTACTGTCTAGTAAAAGTAACTGCTTACAATTGCTCAAATAAAACCTGTTCTGATAAACACTGGATTAACAGAAGAATTGATACATAAAGCACTTGGAGGCTAATATATGGAGAGGGATCTTGTTATCGCAGGCATTCTTTTGACATGGACTCTATCAGTAGAGATATACCATACCATGGCATGGTGGGTCACCATAATTAGAGCTGGTGGTTGCTGGGGCTTGAATTTGAGGTTCTGGTGCTGCAATGCAGTAAGAAAACCCTCAGCCAAGAGTACATTACAGTGACCTCTCATGGGCACACAGAACCTGAGAGGCACCTATCATCCACAGTAGGAGTCATTGCATTGGAGGCATCATTAATGGCATAGACACAGGCAATACAGAGCTCGTATTAATTGCAAGACTATTTCAGCTGGTATGGAGCTTATATTTCTTATTAAATTTATGTCCTGTGCTTTTCTTCAATGAGCAAACAGGAGCTCTTGTTTTCAATGGAGTCAATGTAAACTTCTTGTACATTGCTACCATATATATTTTAACCACTAAAAATCAAAGCTTTTCCTCCAGTCACCTGTGAGGGGATCCAGATTTGATTTTTAATTTGCCTTCTTCCATCAAATGTGAGTGAAATGCCCAGTGAGATGACAACTGCCAGGAGGTCACTTATTTAAGGACAAGCATGTCCCTAAATACGCTTGTACAAGGAATATTGTTTGATCAAGAAGAGTCAACTTTTTAAATGCAATTTAAAAGAACATAATTAAGCAAGTCATGTTATCGTTTTGGCAAGAAAATAGTCAGTTAAGGTTGATGGTACTACCACAAGCACCAATGTGACCAGAATCACACACATTTACAAGAACCTCCCCACCCAAGTAACCAGGGGAGAAGCCAAGAAGCATTTCTTGAACTTGACATACATAAAAGTTTATGCCATGCTTTTAATTTTTTTAACTTATTTTGAAAGATGATAGACTTCCAATGATATGAAAGAATAGGTGATGTAAAAGCATGGAAAGCTGTCAGTTTATTGAGTTTCCTTCAGCCATTCACATGTTTCTTGTGCATCCAAACTGTTTGCTGGAAATTAAGTGATTGGTTTCAAGTACATGTTAGTGTCAGAAACCAAATTTGCATTAAGAATGGCCATGGCAGAAGTGCTTCTGCTTTAATCCACAAAGGAGGAACCACTTCACACAGCAAACTTCAACAAAGCAACACAGCTGGGATGTCTAAGATGCTGAACCAAGCTATAGAGAATTACACAAAAAGATATTTTCATATAATTCAAACAGACAAATATTTGGACCTATGTTTTGCTTGTAGCATATCTCCAAAGAAGATAAAAGGCTGATGCCATCAAGTAATTTATTCATTATGAATTACTCTCTCAGTTTTAATAAAGATCTGGAAAGAAGTTAATGTGTTAACTCATGTCCGTACCTCCTGTGCTCCCTTCCATCAGTCCAGTTGCTCTAAAAATCACTTGGCATGCCCCACAAACAGATGCCACCAGGGCTGGAGCTGTTTCTTTTGAAAACTGTCTTGAAGGCATTGATACTTACAATTGCAGTGGTAAGGATTATCCTCCAAGCTACCAAAGCTGTACTATGTAGGAACTACATAGGAAGAGAAATGGAGCCAGCAGTTAACTGATGCTGCCTGCTGGCTGGAGAGGGATCATCTCTGGGAATCATTTAAGTTGGAAAAAGACCTTAAAGATCATCAAGACCAACCATCAGTGTGACCTGACCTACAGAGTCCTATCACTGAACCATGTGCTTTAAAACCCAGCCTTTTTAAGACACGGGCTAAAAGAATAACTGATTTGAAACTCATCTCTGATTTCCATTTTATGTGTTGATTGGTACATTTGCCTTGCCTTACTTTTTTTGGCAACTCATCATTAAGAAGATATTTCAGTCATGACTGGTATAAACCAGAGGCTCTGCCTCCATCTGAGTGCTTCCCTGATTGAACCTCTCCGGATCATTTGTCCTTACAGCTGTGCAATCAATCCACAGGCTGCTCATTGCTAAGCAGTCCCACTCCCGAGATGACTTATGTCTGAACGCTAATTAGCTATGATAGGTACTGCTTTGGAATAATAACAGTTCCAGAAAATTATTTTTATTATAAGGACAAGGCCTAGATAGCACAGAACTTTCCTGTTATATTGCCATAGCTAGAGGCAGAGAAAACTGCTGGTACCCTATGAAGACACTTCTTACTGACAATGACAATGGGTGGAGAACAAAAGACTCTTACAAGACAAGGTCATTGCACACCTCTTCCACAGGTGCAAGGGTGAGACCCAGCAAAGCAAGATGACTTGTCCAGCACCCCCCAGCAGACAGCTGCCTGGGCCAGGAAGAGAACAGAGGCTTCTTGTGGCCTCTGTGCAAGTCACAAAGCAACAACCAGCATTAAACTACTTCCAAGGGGCCAGGGAAGTCTCTTGTACAAGTGTATGGACTGGAATGTCCAGAGGGAGTTATGAGTGAAAGGGCTGGAAGAGCCCTTCACCTACAGAAGTACACCTCAGTCACATACGAGAAATATTTGGTGGTCATCAGCTGGCTTCCCATCAGAAGAGGTGAATGGACACTGACGCAGACCCATTGACTGCTCTTGCACATGGCCAGCTGCATCAGGTGCTACAAGGTGAGTTTGCCCTTCTTTTTTCTGTCTCTGTATATGAGAAATATTTGTCTTCCAGGTCCCGCTTCAACCTGTGCTGTGCAAGACTTCAGGGATCCGAGTAGTCTGCACTGGGTATTTGGGAGGCAAAGCTGAGCTCTGGTCAGTGGGAACTGACATCCAACAGCATCTCCCAGCCATCAGTGCCATCCTTCCACTCTGAGCTCAGCCTCAGCATGCAGGTCAATAAGTTATTGTTGTCCTGAATGGGGTGGGGGTTACAGCTCCTTTAGTCCGACCTAGAGTCTCCCTCAGTAAGAAGCAGCAGCTGCCTCATCCCCAGCTGGGCTGACCTCTGTAAATGCTTAGTATGCATAAATCTCAGACCTATCTATGGTTTTTGTCTGAGCTCCAGTTCCCCAGTACATCCCCACCCAGTCATCACAGCCAACAAGCAAGCCAGAAGAAGACTGCAGATCCAAGCAAAACTCTGAACTGCCTCTACTTCATGAAACAGCCTGTAGCATTTCAACTTTTTTTCTTTTTCTTTGGGTGATGGGGGGAAGGTAGATAAAAAGAAAAAATTAACATAAAAAAAGCATTCAAAAAACTGACCTATAAAGTCCTTCCAGCCTATATTCTGTTTAATTTAGTGTACAAGAGCTTCATGCTAACGGTGCTCTGGGACATCTCTAAATTAAAAAAAAAAAAAAAAAAAAAAAAAAAAACAACAAAAAAAAGAAGGTTAATAACTAGAAAATAAACATATCATAACTTAAAGTATGACTTAATAATGGCATAGTAATTAACATTCAATAACCATCTAACTCAATTTAAAAACCCTGGGTTTCATATTATCATTGTTTAATATTAATTTGACATTTATAGGATGGTGACCTCAGCAGACTGGGATAGCAGGAGGCTGGCTGAACTAGTCCAATAAAGGGTGTGGGAGCCTGCAAGTCTGCATCGCTATTGCAGTTAAATTTGTTTTCTGAAAATGCTTTCCCTCAGTGCTATCACGTGAGCTATTGGGCTTCTACTTGTGCTGCTCAACTTGATTTGTACCTGTGCTAGTGCCATTTTAGTGAATTAAAAGAGCATTTTTCAAATGGTTCCTTTTTCTAACTATTTTTTTCTAAGTATCCATTTAAAAGAACTTAATTGGGAATGTTGTGGAGGGGAGTGATCTGTCATCAGCTAGGCTAGTTCTTCTACAGACAGCCTCTGCATAGACTGAACGATGATGAAAAGCTTATTAGTTTTTGTTTTACCATGCATTTTTAACTTTCAATCTACAAGTATTCGTAAACAGTTATTAATCTTTGTGCTGACACTATATTTCAACTGAAGCAGCTCTAGCTCCTAGCAATTTATATCTAGTTATACTTGAGATAACCAAATTTCTTCTGCGCCTTTGTTTAGCCATGTGTGGGTTTCCTAGCAGTCTTCCATGGAAAAGAAAAATCATAAATCCTGTACAACCCATACCAGCTGGAAATTATCTTCCCTGAACAGCACTGACAAACACTATCTACCTTATTTCTGACATCTTCACTACACTATGCCACATATTGGTGAGCATCATACAAACACCTTTTTGTCTGGGTCAGGCTGGAGCATTTGAATCTTTTTCTCTTCTGTGCACCTCATTCATGTTTTACCACGTTCAGGTTAATGTATTTCATCCTTCTTTAGGCCCACCCAAACCCTAAAATCACAGCATGAACAGGGATGAGTACATATGTACAAGACTACGTGCATATGGTTAAGGCTTTATGAAGGGAGTGGGACTTACCTTTGCCCCTCTGTGTTGTCCAAAATACAGCTTGGATTTGAAAGGTGTATTCAACAATTGCTAATATAACATGTCAAGTAGACCAACATTCAATGTCTGGAAACTGAAGACTTAAAGGCTCTACACCTTGAACTTGAGCTCCATTGGTCCATTTAGGGCAGTGCTATGAGTTGCCCATATTCTCAAAGAGAGCCTGTAAAGTAACGAGAATGGCACATCCATCTCTTCAGTCCCACCTGTGTCCCCTATGAAGTGCCTTTCTTCTCCACACATCTTCTGCCTATCGGCCTCAGAACAGCCTCTGCCCAGTGTGGGTCTCATACAGACTTGGTTGACTGGATGGTAAGTAAAGTGGCTACAGCCACAGACTACCTTAGGACAGAAAGAAAAACAAGTTAAGCAAATAGCACCTGCCTGAATGCAAGTGTTACCTAGAACAGCCAACTCTGAGCTTCTGTCCTTGGACCAGGAGTCACCTAACCTAGTATACACAATTTATGAGTAAGATGTCTAGCCAAAGATAGCCCACTAAGGCTCCTTCACCAGCCAGTGTACTAAAAAATGCATCTCCAGAGGCAGGTTATACATCCCTTTAATTTGCAAGTGGGATGAGTGCTCTTTGGAGAACCTGAACTCTCCTTATGGGCTACTATAAAACCTTAAATGACAATTTTAATACTGTCAGCAAAGCTCAGCTAGAGCATCAGCCTTTGGAGTTACCCTCAGCTACCAGCATTGCTGGTTGTGTTTGTTGTGAGTGTCTCAAATCTGCTCCAGTGCTGGATGTGCAAAGCACAGGCTCAGAGTGAATCCAAACACTGGAGGTCACTGATCCCTCAGGGTGCTCCCAGCATCATTCTCAGCTTCCAGAGGCTGTCTGCACTCCCTGAGGTTTATCTTTTCCTTCTGCTGCAGCTTGGGGTAAGCCCAGAAACAAAAAAAAAGTGATTCCTAGGAAGCTTCTCTTAGGGGAACAAGAAAAAAGTATGAACAGCTATGGCAAGGGCAGGGTGCTTGAAGGGGTAGCTTGCTTATGTTGGACTAAAGAATAAAAGTAACACCAGCTCACCTGTGAAAACATGAACAACCACTCATGATCCCCTTGTTGAAAATATTTATTTATGCCATAGTTGCATCTTGGATGTCCATCAGAGGTTTAAATGATCCAGCAGTGCTGGGCATACTGTACAAGTCCAGGGATGTTATCAACTATTTATTAACACTCCCACGTCAGAACAAATCATGTGTACTCATCTGCTTCAGAACAAAACCTGAGCTTAATAATAATAATTTTAAAAACTGATGAATATCTGCAAAATTTGTTCACCTGGCTTCCAGCAAAGTACTGTAACCTTTCAAGCTATCATGGCTATTTCAGCAGTGATTAGTGTAGCATGACCTAAGTAAGATGTATTGCTCGCCCTGAAGAGTTGAAAATCCACAGCAAGATGGAAAGAACAAGAGCAGTGGTTTAGGAAGGGGGGGGGAGGGAGGGGGAGGTTCCACTCACAACAGTAAGAATCAAAGGTTTAATGCATTCAGGGTATTTACAGCAATCTGTGTATTGATTGCCAGAGTAAGTTATTCAAAGCATTAAGACTTAAGCATTCAGTAGCTATTTCGTAATGTAGTCAGAGTAACAGTGCCATATTTAATAGAAGTCAGCTTTAAAATGAAAAGGAAAATTAATTTTACTTGCTTATGAATTACTGTTACAAGCAACTAATTTATAGGAATAGTAATAAAAGCAGAACTGTGTTCGCTAGGTAACAACCACAGTCGGGGAAGGGTATGACCATTAATAAATAGGAGTGCAGAATTTTAAGTACCTTTCCTCAGCCTAGAAATATGTTCCATGAAAGCCTCTCATAAGGGAGTGAACAATTCAGTTCAGTCCATTAATTGCCCTAAATATCATGGCTGGTAATCTGCAAATTAGATTATAAAAACCTCATTGCATATAAACAAATGCTAAGATAGACTGCCTCTGCTTTCTTGGCAATTAGTTTGCAAACAGTTACTGTATTTTATGTTTAACTGCTTTAAAGAGCCAACAGTGATTTCACAGTAAAGCAGCTTCATAATGAATATTGTTTTTATGAATCCTAAGTCCAGTCATTACTTTTTTATGGTTGCCCATATAACTTAATTTTTTAAGTTACTTCTGGTCTTCATTTTGTCTAATCAGCTCCTACATACAGCACTTCTGGGCAGCCAGGAGTTGGGCTTCAGGCCCACGTAGGGACATTGTATGTTTATTTTTTTTTCTAGATGTGCCCTCTTTTTCTTTCTGAGGAACATCAGCTGGTGAAATACTGAGAAATTACCACGTTAGCCAGGGATTTCTGGACATCTGGTGTCTCTGAGAGGTGAGGTGGGTGGCTGGGATGACCTACTCCTAAAAATCAGGGGCAAACTTAGTGCACATACAGCAGCTTTCATATTTTGGGAAAAGGAGGATTTAAATGTTTTTCCAGACCACTGCAACTAACAGTTTGGTCTACAGAGAAGCCACCCAGCCACTAGTTACTGGCTCCTACCTCGGGACCAGAGACTGGCTGCAGCTACCAGATGCTAGCATCAAGTACTTGGCACAGGGATGCCAACAGAGGGCTGGAGATCTCAAATCACATAAACACAAGGGACGTCACTGTGCTTTTAAGCTTCCTTCCGACAGCCCAGGACTGCCTAATGGAGGGACAGCAGGCCCTGAGTTCTGAGCAGAGGAAATGAAAAGTTCTTCCATCTGCCTGTCCTCAGAGATTTTGGCACCCAACCAGGCTGATGTGGAGTTTGCAGCCTTCCTGGGCTCAGGCATCCTGGCTGCTCGTTCAGAAATTCAACAAGTAGAGGAGGACACGGATGAGGCAGTTGCTTCAGACAGTTTCCAAGAGCAAGGACATCCCCAGACTGTAGAGAAAGTGAAGGGCTGATGCCTGCAGCACCACAGGACTTCAGACTCCTGCATTAAGTTACTTACCACCAACTTTCTAGAGAGCATTTAACAACAAGGTGGAGGTGGCAGAGCTGCACTTCACTCTCCCAGGAGAAGAACAGCAAAACCTACACGACAACGGCACAGGACATGGCACTGGGCATACTGATGGCACACTGCCTGGGAGCATCAGTGGCTCCACACACACACAGCTAACCCTGCTGCTTTGTAGTGCTGTTCTGTTGCATTTTGTTCCTTGATTTTCCAGATTCAAATACAGTGTTAACACACCAAGTTCTCCCCCAACTCAGACACAGCAGTTTGATTTGCTAAATACCATACAGCTTGGACCAGCAGTTTAAGTGTGCCACTTGGCTTACACAGGAGGCTGAAAAAAGCATCATTTATTCCTTCCAAGACAAATAAATGGAAAATAATATTTTATTCTGCATTTTTAACTATGCTGGTGTCTACTTTAGATTCCGCTGAGCTCAATGCATTCTTCTGATGAAATTAAGGAGGATTTAGAATCAACTTCTCAGCGAGAAAATATATTTCAGCTCTTCTATACACAAAAGCAGCTGGTAGCTCAGAGACATACATTTAACTTGGCATGCCTTCCCTCGAATAAAGCAGTGCCTGTTAATTTCTGAAATGCTGTCACTCAGCATGCCACACATGCTTGTGCTGAGGACAGTGTTATCTCCTTGATATTGCACTGTCCCGGTGCTACTACACCTAGGTGCCCAGATGTGCAAAGGCCAAGCTCTGATGCCATACTCAGACCATGCATTTTACACTAGTATCACAACTTGATGGCTCTCATTTCCCCAACAGGCAGGAAAGTTAAGGAAGAAAGCACAGAATTCCTCTGCTTCGCACCAGCAAACAGCACCAAAAAGGGATGTGTTTTCAAGCAAAGAGCCAGTGGATTCCCACTCTACACCACCTGGATCATCACATCTGGAGGCTGCTGGGGGACTGATGAAGTCAGTGTCCTGAAGAGTCTCAGCTCAGCTCTCGGTAAGGATGTCAAGAAATTTCCCACTCTGTAGCTAACAAACTTAAAACAAGAACAAAGTTTAAAAGCCATGTAGATGGCTTCCATTGAAGGCATTGAAGAAAGCATCCACATCTTCCAGACACCAAAAAAAGAACACAGATCCAGAATGACTGAAGGTATTCATAAGTCATAGTCACATTTGGCGTGAGGTTTCCAGGAGAAAATTAATGGGAAGGAAACAAACTAAAATTTCATTTTAGTAATTTCTACACTTTATTATGAGGTTATACTTAGAGTTTTAGCTTATATTGTTCCCCAATGATAAAGATACTTGTGGTTTGTGGGGTTGTTTGATTTGGAATTAATTAATTAATTCCGCTTTTTAATATATCAAAAGATTACTTCTTTTCCTTCTACTTCTGAATTCAATCAAATAAAAAAAATAAAAAAGTCAATTATATGCTAAGCCTTGTGAGTGGCACACACACAGAAACAGGTAATTGAACTTCAGCCTCTTGTATTTATCTTTCCATCCTCCCTTTCTTTAGAGACAAAGAACACTGACTGTTTTCATTAAAACACAGTTAAATACCCTAATTCTACTGATGCAAATCTTTTCAAGTATATTTTGTAATTTGAGGAGGTCTCCTTACAAGCGTGTGACCTTTTACAGCACTGGATCTAAGCAAAATGAAAACAGTTTTCTTTGCTGCCATTCCAAATAGCTTTTTGTGAATTAGATAATGACAATTTCCTTTAAAATGTCAGATTAACTTAAATCAATTTAGTCCTCCCAGCTTGCATTATGACTCAAGTGTTCTCAGGCAAGTTCTTATCCAGACAAGATATTTAATGCTATGTTTACTGCAAATGGCATAAATAAAGCCCGTATAGCTCATATTAGGTGGTGATGTTTGTTAAACAAAAATGTGATGCATTTGTTTTACGTTCTGGGAATACATCTAGAAAGCAATTTGTAGCCTTGATATTACCAATGGTTGAACGATTGCTGCGCACGCGTAAGTGCCATATGCCTTTTAAAAAATAATGAACCCAAATGTCTTTATCGCTTTGCTAATTAATACAAAGTTTAGTTCAGGGCGCTAACATAGCATGAGATGTCATGTATTTCCTTAGCACTACAGTGACTGAATTTCACTTATTGAGATGTAAAGAGAGGGAAAACATTTCTACAGTATTTGTAGGATATTCTGTGAAAATCAATCGCTTGGCTAAAGTTTTCTATAATGAATTGTGCAATGGTGAAAGGGGATCATGTCATTGCTACTGCATTTTGAGGGCTTACTTTGAAGTTCTCAATCTTGAACATTGCTAGGGTCATCTCATAAGAAGGCCAAAAAAGGGGACATGGAGGGGAAGGTGAAAGGAGGGTTGAGAGAAATAAAGAAAAAACAAGTCTGAGTACTTTTTTCCAAAATAGTTAAAAAAAAAAAAAAAAAAAGAGAGAGAGAGAGAGAGAGAAAGAGAGAAAAAACAAACAAACAGAACAACAACAACAACAACAACAACAACAACAACAACAACATTATTAAGACTTTGAAAGAACAAAAACTGAAAAAAGGTTTTTAGCAGAAAAATACAGATTTTGGCTGTTGCTTTATCCATAAGTGTTTCAAATCATCAGCACCAGTAAGTCACCTGGCCTCAGCTGATGCTGGTCAGGATGCTTTGAAGGCATTCTGGTAACTTATGTGTTTGTGTGTGCTAGATATCTAATAAGAGGGACGTGAAGAAAAATAAAATGAGCTCTAGGAGGTCGATAAAATGTAGCCCTCTGACCTTGTGGGTGATCCCTGTCCATTTGTCAGAGTTAGGTGATAAAATCAGTGCAGAACAGGGTTTTAATCTGCCCATTACTGCTGCCTTGTGCCTGTGAACGTGTGCATTCATTGGCCGTGGTGATCTATTTTTAAATATAGATATAGTCCCCCTAAAGATGAAACCAAATTCCTGATTGGTATTAAAAGTGGCTTTGATTTATACTCAGATTTTTTCAGTTCTCAAAGCTTATCTTGGGAACAGAGAGGGCACTGTCTTTTCTGCTGGGAGGAAAAAAACGAAAAAAAAGAAGGCAAGATAATAAGAAATGGAGCAGATGGAGTAAATTTTCAAAGCTGTGTGTGGGAGTCAAGCATTCAAATTCTATTAACCAATAACAGAGTCAGAGGAGCAGACTCCTACTCACCAGGCTCTGAAAACACCAGGTTTGCATTTCTCCAGTTTCCTTTGCTTCTTACATGTTCCTGACGCTGTCCTGGCTCCCTCCTGGCAGGCTGACATTTATGCAACAGCACAGGGCCAAATGTGAGCTTACATTTGGGGCTGGGCTCCTTATCTGGGAGATAGAAATAGAAATGCGTGAAGTATAGACGGGATCTTATGTATACACCACATGTGCGTAGGGCTGTGGTATAGAGAAGGGCCAGAAATGATCCGTGGCAGCATCCCATGCCAAGAAACAAGCCACACATCATCAGTAGCATGCTGTAGGCACCCCCAGTAGTCACGCCTTACTTCTTTAGGACAAACAAAGGGTGAAAAGCAGATAGATGGAGCCAGCGTGGGTGTTCAGCGATGCTCCAAAGTCTGTTAACAAATGTAGGGTTGCATACATCAACCCTGCAACTCCTTAATCATCAGAAGTGCTCTGCTCAGGCCAATGCGAGGACCTCTGCGGGAAAACAGATCCAGTGCCAACCTCCTGCACAGGAGATGGTAATGAGCACAGCTTTTGCCACTTAAGATCATCTCCTGCACTCTGTACAAAGAGTGCCACGGCCCTGCATGTTCAGCTGGGACCAGCACATGTCGTCCAAGCCTCAACTGCTCCTCTGGATCCTCTCCAGTTTTCTGCTGTGTAACTAAGCATCCTCTTCTGCAAAATCAGGTTCTCTGTCCTGGACATCTAATAAGAAGCGACTGTCTTCAGCTCCACTGCATTTTATCATGGTAGCTTTATTCTTAACTGACATTAATCATCCAATTATTAAGAGTGACACAGCACTTACACCCTTATCACTGCAATCTAATTAACTTCTGATCTTATAAATCAGTCTTGTACATCAAATATGCAATATCTATGGGCTAAATCTCTTATTTGCTCCACAGGGACACCAAGCAGCGCCAGTTACAAGCAAAGTGCGGTACAAAAGGAGAACAAATCCGTGCATCATAAAAACACTTCCTTTACTCCCCCCTGCTGAGCTTAAAACACCCTTTTGCCACAGATGGGCAGCAAAGGCACGATCACCTGGCATCCCAAAACTGCCACAGATATGGAAAATGGATGTGCATGGGAGTGTTTATTTCTTTGAGTGTCGAGGGTTCAGCAAAGCTGACAGAGTCAAATTTGGGTGACTCGCAGCACGAGGCTTGAGGTGTGTGTGAGCAGCAAATGTCTGGTCCTGGTCTTCAGTCTGAGCTAGGAAGGAACCTGGGGTCACACCTTCAGCTGGACACACCTTCAACAGCATCCTCAGAAGCTCTGTCTTGGGCTGTAAGTCCTGCAGAGATTTTAGCAGCAGGAACAGCTGCTGATTTCTTTGTAAAAACACAGATTTTCCCACTGGGAAGTTTATAACAGACACCCTGAGGACACTTAGGCTTCTTGCCCACTCCAACCCTTCTAGACATCCCTGCATACCAGATGCCTCTTCTTCCTCTTCCTGACCCCTGTGGGTTCGTGCATGAAGGATGTCTTGTCACTTCCCATGCAAGCAGAAATATTCTTTAACTTACATTAAGGTAAACTGAAAGAACAGATCTTTCTTCACCCACATGCAAGATGCATGGTAGCCATCAATATTTATAATAGGCATAGCTCGAAGCAACGAAAGAACAATATTGAACAATCTGATTACAGGGAGGTTAATTCAGCCTGGTTTCTCTCGGTCCTCCTCCCGCTGCATCCCAATGAGTTGCTGCACACTCCATCCTGACGTATCCTTTGTCAGGGGCTCAGCCTGGGCTGCATTCTTCCGAGCACCTCTTCACGGTGGATGACACTTGATTTTATAGATAATTTCCCTTTTGGATCCCTCAGGAATGCCTGGCTAGGTTTAATCGTTCCTTTTGAAAGATATTTCTTTCTAACATCCTTAGAAGAAAACCCCGATGTAACTTTAATAACAATAAGCACCGTTCCACTTCCTTGGAGAGGCGAGCACAGCTTGGCCAGTGCAGATATCACATCCTTAACAGGCCTTGACTCACTGAAAATTTCCCTCCATCCTCTCAGTATGGAGCACATCCACCCTCTGAACCTTACGTTTGATATTCCTGTGCACAACAACAACCTGTATATGGTCACTGACTACAAGCCTCTTTCTAGGGCTCCGGGTGTGGGTGCAAGAAGCTTTATCCATCACTGCACCGTGCTCTGCTGCAGCCCGTGGTGGCTGTGGAACTGCAAGCTTCCTAGCTCCGATCACATCCAATGAAACGTGACGGTCTCAATGAAATTTATTTTGCTTCCCCTGAGTAGACGATCAGTGCTCCCAGCAACTCTGACAGTTTCAAGCATCATCAATTACTGCTTTCACTATGCAGTGACTCCTTCTGTGTTGTACCTCCTATTGCAGAGACCTTTGAGATCTGCTTTGTTTAGAATGGCTAGAACCAAACCAGAAAAAGTGATTCTTCTTTTCAGACCAGTCTCCTACTAAAAAATATTGCACCTTAATGTTAGGAACCCGAGAAGAGATTCACCTGATGTGGGATTTCTTCCTCACAAAGTTCTCAGGCTGGCTGTTGGAAAGTTGTTCTCAGAAATTCAATGCTATAACCCATGTCTTTTGGTTCTTTACAGATATTGACCAGAGCGAAGCCACTGGAGCAATGCCCTTGTCAGCAGAATAAATCTGCTAGTGTTCATGGACAACCATTGTCCCCCAGCTCTTTGGGTTCTTCCATGCCAGGTCCTGATGCTGCTCGTCACAAGAGCAGAGGGGTTGTGTGAGATGACTGAGCACAAGCTGTCCATCAGGACAACAACCCTGTTGAGCTCCCAGTGCTACACCTCCATCCTGCACGCCCACAGACCAAGTGGCTGGGCCTGCAGAGTCCCAACTCATCACCGTGCAGAGGCACCCACCACGTAGAAGCCCTCTGCTCCAGGCCACTTTCCCAGGCAGGAGAATGAGACCTTTGCCTTCAGCATTGAGGTGAAGGAGGACTGAAGATCTGGTTTCTCTCAGGACGTGCTGAAGGACTTCACAATTCCCTAATTCTCCACATCTCCATCCCAGGAACAAGCACTGGCTGCAAAGCCAGGGAATGTGCCAAGGATGGGGCAAATCTCCCTGAGAGGATGCTATGGTCTTGGACAGCAGCAGGGTGGGATTATCTGCCACCACAGTTGCTATGCGGGAGATAAAAGAGCTTCACTCTTGGAAAATAAACATTTGCTCACTCCAAACAAAAAGAAATCAATTAACACACTAAGTCAGAGTATATAGAGAGATCAGAAGTCTCCAATTTAGGCTGAGCCGAGTTAGGCATCAGAAGACCTAGGCTCAGCTTCTGGCAGAGCCACCAGTCTCTGAGGGGACCAGACCAGATGTTTTGCCTGCTCTGTGCCTCAGTTTCTCTTCCTGTGGAAATGCGCCAGTGGTACTGATGTGATGTAAGCCCTATTGATGAAAAATCAGATATGAGAATTGGTATTATTATTATTCCTCACTCAAACACAAACTGTGATGCTCTTTTCAATTATCCTTAGCAATAAAGAAAATGTGATCTTGTTTATTGAGCATAGCTCTGTATGGAAGCATTTTGTGACAGTTTGTCTTCAGAGTGACCTCAAGTACTAAGATCTCTTTGAAGAATGTGGTTTTCCTTCTCATTTATTTCCTGCATAAGGACTCTTCATGTCAGCAGCAAGTGTCATGCTTTCCCATATACACTAAGGAGCCACTGGCTATTTCAGACTGAATGACATTTTATTTCCTGGTAGGAAGAATACCCCAAAATCCAATAAGGAAACTCTACCAGGCAGGACTGCTCTCTGCAGCTGAACAAACCTGGCAGCTGCCTCTAGCTCACCAGCTACCTTCCAGCAGAACAATATACAGCACACAACGCACACGGGCAAGGCAAGAGAACAGGAGCAAGGTCCCCAAAAATGGTTCTGCAGTCTTGTTCAGATCATGAAAGATGCACACAAAAGAAATCTTGAATTTGTAACAGTCTCCTTGGAAGTGTCTTTCAACGCCTTTATCTGCAGCTCATACTTAGATCCATACCTGCCATCACCAAGGATGCTTAAAGGCTGTGGTTAAGACTGGCATTCAGCTTTGCATGTGGGACCATCTTCCAAACACTGCAAAGTTAGACAATTAAACAGCCTCAGTCTTTGGGATGCTCGGGGGCCTGAACGTGTCTCCAAGTCCGCATTCTCCTTCTGCTGTAGGAGGCTACAGTTTTGTCTGATGCATGCAGAGCAGGAAGCATTGCTTGATTTCCAAGGCTTCCACTAGCCCACAAGTCTCAATATAAACTAATCACGGTGCAATATTATTCCACTTGTCAACAGTTCGGGAGGAACTGACAGATCCTGGTTTAACTATTTAGCTCTGCCAGGGGTAATGAGTTCTCTCATGCATTAAATTAAAAATGACACTTGAAAATAAGTACATTATGGACCAAACACAGCACACAAATAGGGGGCAAAGATTTAAACTGCTGCCTGGTGGAGAATTGCCAATGAAGCAACATGCATCTCATTACCCAGACTTGCACCGCTCACATCCACCATGCAAGCCCTTTGCATATAGATGCATTTGCTGTGGGCAAATGCTGGCTATCAGCATGGACAAACACGTCTGTTTATTTTCCATTCCAACAGTGTTTGAGTTAGAAAACCTGCTGAGGGCTCCTTACGGTGGGCAAACTCTGGGCAAGGCGGTCTGCTCTCCTCTGTCATTTTTGGATTGTGCCCCATGGCTTGTTTGCAGAACTCTCCTTCCCTTTTGCTGCTGTCTGACAACCAAGGAAAAATACTGAGTGGTTGAGCTGATAAGACACACTTAAGCTGATAGAAGAAGCAATAACATTAATAAAGACAGATTTTACTTGTAAGTGGAGCGTATTTCTTTCAGAGAGAAGGGAATTTCTTTACAAGCTCTGGGTTTGATATCCTTGACGTCTCCTACTGCCACTGTCACTGGGGTTTCTTTGTATGTCTGCTATGGACTCGTGGCAGCCCATGTGTTTTCCTCCATTCCGTGTTTTCCTTTGCAGCACTTCTTAACCCATAGCTGTTTGGTTTTGCACTAATATCTACAGTTTCATACATAGCTTCACAGCTCTGTTCAGTGCACATTTCCTGTCCATTGTTAGGTAGAACTGTAGAATCCCACAAGGATCCAACTCCTGGCTCCATATAGAACTACCTAAAATTCAAACCATATGTATGAGAGCGTTGTCCAAACACTTCTTGAACTTCGGGTGGGGTTTTGTGCCCCTTTATCCAAAACTGTAGTCAGCTATGTGAGTTGGTCTCCTTTTCAGTCAATGAAGAGTAACGGGAACTTGTAAGGAACAATTTGTCTGGTCTTTTTGAATAAAATGAATTACCTGCTCAGTAAGTAGGTCTTAATAAACTGAGTCACTCCATATTTTTCCAGGTTGTCAAACAGCAGTAGGAAGGGAGGATTGTGATAGAAAAGACTACTGGCAGCCTGGCCAGCTGGCTCAGGTTTAGTCATCTATCCTGCAGACTCCTGAAGTTAGGAAACAGGAATCCCCCCACGTAAGTTATGCTTTTAAGTGAGAAGACACCTCAAAAAGGAAACTTTGGATGAAGAACATGTGAAATACTCAGGGCCATTACTATGAGCTGAAAAGGAAGAGGTAAAAGGAGATGTAATGAAGTCTGAAGTTTGCCAAAAGCTGAGAGCCATGGGCTGGAGCTATGAGCATGCAAGGACCAGTTCTCATAGCCAGGCTGGCAGATGTGACAGCTGACACAGGTATTTATATACTTCCCAAGGCAGGATGTAGATGCACTGCATTGCTTAGGCACTGCAGGCAGAAAGCAAGCCCCTGCAGGAAGGTGAGTGAGTGTGGCTGTGCCCAAGAGCAGCCCAAGTCCAATGTAGGATCCACGCTGTGCCCATCTGTCCCAGAAGGATAAAATAAATGTCAACATTTTATTCTTGTAGTTGCTGCTAGCTTCATATCTTGCATAATACAGAAAGCCATAATACAGAAAGTGCTTTGAAAAATAGTCGCTCTATATTTTTAGCAAATTTTCAGGTTGTCAATTTGCTAAATGTATACAAACTCATTTAAAATTCTATCACAAATCTGTCCTCTGGTATATGGATATGGAAAATTTTCTATCAAAAATCTGTTCTCTAGTAAATGGTGGGGATTTGTAGAACAAAGTTCTTACTGGTTGGACACCCTTTCAATTCTATGGGGAATAAGAATAAATTATCTTACTGAAAGCAATCCTAATTACATTACACTGCAGTCGTAAGAAGACATTGGGACATTTCCTTTGACCAAAACCCCACTGCAAGTAGGTAAAAGGCATAAACGGGTGTTGTAGGGTCAGGCCCTGCATGCTGACATATATGCTGAATGGGTGAAGATATCCATCTCCAAAAGAAATAAAGACATTTATTCCCACAAACAGTGAAGGTTGAAGTTAAAAATATTTGGGGGTTTAATCAGGGGCTGCTTGTTTTGGGTTTAGAAGTCTTCCTCCTGAGACTGTAAAAACACAAACTCACAAAATATGGGAAAGAGGAAAACCAACAGAAGTGAAGCATCCACAGGCAAATGTCAAAGAAAGCCCCACCTGAGGCTTGTTCTCATCCTCTCCCACTCCCCAGATGCAGGGGAGAGGGTATTTAGAAGAAAGAAGTAGTGGTCCCACTCATTTTCCCAAAGCACACAGAAAACGGAGTCCTCTACCTCTGGGAAACCAGGGGGGGCACCCAACTGCCCCCTCCCAGCTACATCACGACCACATTTTCTAAGCTGTCTCATGCTTGCTCCAGCAGAACATCCCCAGAGCCTGGCTCCTCCAGGCTGCACCAGCTTCATCCCGCGGGAATGTGAGGGAAAATCACCTTATCTAACCGAAAGGGAGAAATCAAGATCAGTCTTTTCTCGGCAGTCCTGCGTGTCACAGCTCAGCTGACTGCTGCCTCGAACAATGCCTTAGGTGCAAACAAAATTCTCAGAAATCCTTTCCTGGATTGCTCAGAGTCATTCATATTCATTAGCGGTTATCAGCACGCAAACAAGGCCCACATTAATTAAATATCTTTGGCATTTGGGAATTGAGGAGTTTGGTTGTGTTTTGTTTGAGTTTGCTTGTTTATTAAAAGAAGTAGCTTATTCCGACCTAACTTTCCCTGAAATATTTTTCAATTAAGGGCAGATGTGATTATAAAGAAAGTATTGGAAAGTGCATAACAGACATGTTGGAACCAAAAATTCCAACCTCCATTTAAAAAACTCATTTTAAGGCATATATGAGAAAAAGAAAACATGGGGGAAGTTCTTACCTTCTTGGCTGTTTCTGAAGAAATCATTGCACCAAAAATGCTAATTACCTTTGAACCTGAATCTAAATTAATCACTTCCATTACCAAAATAATTTCATAGACTCACAGAATAGCGTGTGTTGGAAGGGACTTTAAAACTGGTTCCAAGCCCGCTGCCACACCTCCCAGCAGCCCAGGCTGCCCAAAGCCCCATCCAGCCTGGCCTTGGGCACTGCCAGGGATGGGGCAGCCACAGCTCCTCTGGGCAGCCTGGAACAGGGCCTCACACAATCCCTCCCCAGCTTTCCTGCAGCCCCTTCAGGCCCTGGCAGGCCGCTGGGAGGTGTCCCCGGAGCCTTCTCTTCTCCAGGCTGAGCACCCCCAGCTCCCTCAGCCTGGCTCCACAGCAGAGGGGCTCCAGCCTCTGAGCATCCTTGTGGCCTGCTCTGGACTTGCTCTGATCCATCCCTGTCCTTGTGCTGGGCCCAGAGCTGAACGCAGGCTCCAGGTGGGGGCTGAGGAGAGCAGAGCAGAGGGGGACAATCCCCTCCCTGCCCTGCTGCCCACGCTGTGTTGGTGCAGCCCAGCACACGGTTGGCTTTCTGGGCTGCAGGCGCACATTGCTGGCTCGTGTTGGGCTCCTCATCCACCACCACCTCCAGGTCCTTCTCCTCAGGGCTGCTCTCCATCCATTCTCCACCCAGCCCTGTTTGTGTAATCTGTACCTGCAGAGTTACACTCACAACACTTACACAAGGCAATTAGCAGCATTGTGTTTGCGGGTGTGAATTACAGGCTTGTTAAAAAAGGCAGACACCCTCATTCAAAATCACCATTCTCACAAAGTTCGCTGCCTGGTTGTATTTTTTAAATAGCATCACTCTTCATTGTTGCTAACTCAATATCATTACCGAGATGGCCTGCAGGGTCACATTTCAGCAATAATCCTGCAGTGACTGCATCTGGGCATTGATTTATTCCTTCATTTTTGTCCAATAGAAAACCTTTCTATTGTAACATTTTCCTCGTTTACTGAAGGGTGGAAAAAAAAAAAAAAAAAAAAAAAAAAAAGAGCTAAATTGTTTCAAAAGCATGAAGCAATTTATAACAGGTGTTATTCTACTGATATGAAACAACTACTCCGATGGGGAATGAACTGCAAATATATATATAAATTAATAGTTGTACAACTTTGCATCACAAAGAAAACCCCATAGAAATCTTTCCACAAAAAGAAGCTGGAGCTCTCCTCAGCCTCAAAGTCACAGCCCTGTCATTAAAATCCCTTGTCTTGCACAGCCGCAGCTTCTGGAGGGGCTGAGGAGTGAGAGGAGGATGGAGACTGAAAAAGATGAAAAAGTGATATATAAAATAAATCCCCTCAATGCTGCTGGACAAGGCTTCCACAGCAGATGATGGAAAATGCATGGGGAAGAAGGAAAAATGTCTCAGCCTCAAAAGGAAGAGCAGAAAGCTGAAGGTTTGGACCATGTGAAAATCAGTGCTTTTTCCTTTCTTTTTCGCTCATACCTATCTCTGCAGCTGCTATACTAATAGCACATGACACTTTAGTCTAAGCCAGGAGAGTTACAGATGTTTTATACATTTATTCATAATGAGGTGGAATTTTTATTAAACTTGTCTGTGGAAGCTATTGTGGAGCCTAAATTTTATTTACTTCAGTATAATAAATTTCCAAAGCCGTGGTGACACCATGGTAACAATATTGCTAATGTAATTATTCCTGCCTCTAAAACAGAGTTAAGTCTGTGTAACATGTAGCAACACTATACAATAACTGAATACGATTAGGTTTCCTTTTTTCTAAGCAGGAGGTGAGGAACTGAAAATACACTTCTCTGTGGTAATTTGAATCAGTAATTATTTGCAGAGATCCATGGGAGGAATTACCCATTCACAACCACTCTGTTTTGTTGCTTTTCCTAAATCAACTAAAATTGAGCATGGAGTTTTTGGTCTGTGCATCCTAGCGATTCAGGAGTAAAGTAGGTTGTTCAAGGTGTACGCACACACAGAAGTACAGCTTCTAAGAATACAAATTTTCACAGAGATAATCAAACAAAACCTTTTTTCATGGCTTACATTTGAACATTGTGTTGCAAATTTCCGGAATATAACAAGGGAGGAAAATCTTATTCAGGTAAACCACACATAATGATGAAGTGTAATTGCTTAGCTGCACTGCCAAAGTTAACCTTCAGATGGAAATACCTGAAATAATTTTCTAGTGCTTCTTATCAGTACTGGAGAAATGTCTGGGTGAGGATGATCTATGAAATACCACAAGAAAAAAATGTTCATCTGTAAAATGACCAATGTCAATAAAATATTTAGAAGTCAAAGGTAATTTTTTACTGTCCTCATTACACATTTCTCTTCTTATGATGAAAAGGGAATGAACAAGTGGACACAGGAGCCCCTCAAGAACCATAAGCTCTGTAAGCATGTACTTACTGAATGGCTGCTGTAGCTACTGTGCTCCAGATACATTACTTACAGATACGTTGATGTAGCTCAGCTGAAGCCAATTGAACTCCACTGTAATCTGTGCCAAAAGATACATCTCCCTCCCAGTGTTTGCTAACAAGAAGAGAGAAGTTATTCTAATGTTATCCTTGCTAAAATTAAGTTTCCTCATTAGTTTCCCCTGTATAGTTAGGAGGCAGTTGATGGAGTGGAATGGAAAATGTCATGGAAAAGGACTTGGGATGTGGATTTCAGACTGTTTTAATTCACTTTCACTGAATTTATACCTCAGCCTCAGAAACAGTAGGAAAACAAGCTTATTACTGTGTCTGTGAGTACAGGAAAGAGCAATATCTCATGTAGAAGAAATGTAGTTCCTTGAGCTCATTGAAGGTATTTGCTGAATTTAGGTGTATTCAGCATTCACTTTTGTCCATGCCCGTTGCAAAGACTGCTCAGCATTTGCCACACCACTGGAAGTAAGGTCAGGAAACACCTGAAGGGAGGCAATAAAATAACTATCAAAGGAGGCTGTTTTTGCCAAAAGACCATTGCAGCGATTAGAATTACTTGCACGCTTAATATTAAACATGTTCTTAAGTGCTTTGCTGGACAGAGGCCAGGAGGCTCAACACTGTGCAGAAACGAGCTCTTAGTGAAGCTTCCCCGAGGCCTGGTTGTCCTTCGGCCTGGTTCTCCTTGGCCTTGTCAAGAGACCTAACGCAGGCCCACTTCTTAGTTATGTCTCTTCAGAAAGGACCTAGCCTCTTTGCTGCTGTGATGACAGATTCTCTGGAAATTCCTAAAAGATAGAGATGTATTTCTTAATAGAATATTAATTTTGGGCAGTTAATTTTTTTTTTTTTTTTTTTTTGCAGATCTTTTGCCCAGATCAGCATCACTTCTTAAGCCAAGGAGGTCTTCACTTCTCAAAAGGACTGAGCACATCTCAATCTTATCTTTTTGAGATGCAGATGGTGATGTAGTGTGCTTCCTCTTTTCTTTTACTCCCCAGCCAGCCTGGGCCGTAGGAGACTTACAGTCAATGTATGTACCAGGACAAAGCTGTCTTTCACAAAATAACCCCAAGAACAGGGGCAGAGCGGTGTGTGCTCCATCCTCCTGAAGATGCAGGGTCGCTGCAGCACAGGACACCAGTCCTAAAGCAGAGAGAAGTACCCAAGGCCAAGAAGAAGCAAATAAGACCCAGTAGCAAGTCATTGTCCTGGGACTGACAAGTCAGGATTATTTCTGGGGTTTGTTTCATGTAAAATATATGAAAGACGTTGAGCTCAGAGCCAGCCCAGAACTTGTCTTTTTCAGATATCTGTGTTAACTACTGAGCTTAACTCTTGTGAGCACACTTTGGTGCTTTGTTTTTTCAGAACCTAAATAAATAGAGACACTGAACTACTTTTGTTCATATCACAGCTGATGGACTTCAGCAACAACATGGTTGAAGTGGTGCTGAATTTGAAATCCTGTATTTAGCCCAAAGATAAAATTTCAGGAGTCCAAGTACAGGTGGAAGAAAACGAGTCCCTTGAACAACACTTTCTGCTGAGAGAAAAGGGTGAAATAAAAACTCGTTTGCAACTGAAATAATAATAATTAAAAAAATGTTATTTTTTTCTTACCTTAAAACCGTGTCCTTTAATTTCTAACCCTATTGCTGTAGTGCTTCAGACAGTGGCTGTCTGACTACAAAGATAAGGATAGATGTGATGACTGGTCTGTACAGTTAATGATACATACTTTATTGTCAAGCTTGGTGCTGTGTAAAGTCAATAAACCTCATAGCTATTGATCATGCTGGAAAAGGAAATTAATGTGGACACGGCTTGTTTTTGCAATATGATAGGTATGTCTGCATGTCATCACCTAACAGCCTCAAGCTGTTTGTGCTTGCTCGAGTTTGATGGGATGCAGCTATCCAAAATCTGGATAAATAATAAAAATCAGTGGTGACCTTTGAGGAACTTCAGTTATAATCATGAAGTTGAGGGCTGCATCTGGGAAGTGACTTACAGAATCTTTTTTTGGTCAGTGTGGCATATTAATCAGGATTAGAATAAGCACGGTGAGGTGCAGCAGCCAGTGATCCAGTGATCTGTCTGCCCATATGAGCTCTGCTTTGAAATCTTAAATAAATAAATAAATAAATAAATAAATAAATAAATAAATAAATAAATAAAAATACAACTGATTTGCAGGTCTTGTCCACTCCTTTTCAGGACTTTACCCTTTCTTTGTCAAAAAACATAAGGAAACTGCTCCCTGTTATTGTCAGGGATACACTGTTATAAACAGAGTGTGGATGCAGGGGGAATAGCACAGCTCATTCACTGAGGGCTCTCCTGGAATGAGCTCTCCATTCCCAAGCCCCAGCCCGACTCCTCTGACCTGCTCGTGAGTCAGCAGGTCCTCCCCAGTGGTCAAAACATTTGGATGGATGGATGGAAATTCTCCCTCTGTTACCACTGATATAAATCACACTGTAAGATGGGAATGGTTTTCATGGGTCTGAAAGATCAGCCTTTGTTTCTGTAAACTTAATACGTGGGGCTTTGCAGTGCTGCTTGGAAAAAAAGTGCAGTTGCAACTGGGCTGTTTCTAGCAGTCAAGCTAGGCATCTCCAAGTAGTTTTAGGGTGCCCAAAACCAAGCTGCACTGGGGGCCTAAGCAGATGCAAAATGCCCTAAGTTCATTAATTCATTCTTGCACTTCATAATTGCAAATTGTGGCATTATCCTCCTTCTACCAAGTCTCATATAGACAACTATTTCTATTCCTAAGCAGATCTATAGATATCAACGCCAGCTGGGGACATAAAGTTTGCAAGTCACAACCCTTACTTTGCTCCCTATGACTCCATTTAAAAAATGTTACTGATATTACTGCAAAGTTCCTTGCTGTTCTCACACTTTGGTACATTTCTCCTGCAATCCATCACTAGCTATGGCAGGGAAAAACCCACAAAACTTAATCGGGTGGAAGTGGTTTGTTTTTTGAAGGAAGAAATTTCCCCTGCACCACAGTGCATTATGAATTTTCCATCCCTCGTAGACCGACAGAATGATATTGGAGTCACAGTGAGAAATGGAGCTGCATGGTTGGATGAAAGCGGTAAAAACAATCAAGTGCCTTGCTGAGCATGCGGCGTTGCTACTCTGCTATGCTCCATCTCTCCATGAGTTACTATCCATTTTACTGCATCAAATGAGGGAAGACACTCTGGAAAACAACCTCACAGAAAGGTCTGAGCTCTGCATGGGTATTTGGACTTCTTCAGTAGGTAATTTAAATGCAAAAAAAAACCCACATTCTTCCAATTTTTCAGCCTACTGGCTTGCGATTTCTGGTTGGTATCACACAATCTGCAGACAGTCAGTATATACACACTCAAACCAAACCGACAGAAACAAGTTGTTCCATCAGTGCTTGTATGCCTGGAGTTTTGCTTGCTGATATTTACAGCAGAGGTGATGGCATCAGCAAAGCCAGCAGTAAAGGAACCCTGCTACTGCTCTTTGGAGTCCCGCTGCTGCCCCAAGGCAGGATCCCTGGTCCCTTTAATCTGATTTTTCAGCCCTGACAAGTCTCAGGCGCAGAGCGGCTCTCCACAGACATGCATTTGTCCCACAGCTGGATCTGCCCTTGGGTGATCACACACTTGCCAGGGATAAGAAACCTCAGCCCTTTGGATCTGGCTCTATTTTGGGTCAGGAACTTGCTTCACAGCAGGGCCCATGGCTTCAAGAAGTGCTACAGACAGGAATCCTGGAATCATCATGTGCTGATAATTCTCATTTACAGCCCTTGTAGCAAGCTTTAATCTTTTCTAAACAGCTCTCTATGGCTCCAAAGGGACACATCTGAATGGCCCTAATAGGTTGTCATCATTTCACTAATGGGGGTTTAGTGCTTGACTTATGGACAGAGACCTAATTCCACTTCTCACTGCTGCCCTGCAGAGAGACTGGTCCTGCTTTACATTCCCCCTGCTGGTGTCCCTCTGTGGACAGGAATGACATTAGAAAACAAACTTCAGAAGTAACAACCCGACACCCTTTCAGAGTTTAACTAAACTGAAAACTTCAGCCATTGCAGCTTGGAGCAGAGGGAGGAGGTTTGAAATCTTGCCATGGAGAGATCCATGCAGTATATCTATTGTTTGTTTCAGTGCTGCTCCAGATGCACATGGAAACCACACACAATGGGATGCCCAGCATCCTGCTAGGTGCAGGCATGCAATGCCAGGAGGTACAAAGGAGAAAAAACCCTATTTGCAAACCACACTGAGTGAATGCTATATGCAGAGGCTCAAGTGGGAGTAGATTGGGCTTTTGAGATCTCCCTTGAAAATTTGCTCCCTATTCCCTGCAGGTCATAAATAGCTGGAAATCTTTTACTGACATCACATCTAGCTACTATTGTGCCTGTGGCTATTTTCAGTATTCTCTAAGAACCTTCTATTGGAAGAGATGCCAACATTTTCTGGCATTAGGAAACAGAAATATTTTCAGGCTCCAGCTGCCAAAACCTGCATTAAGGCTCCAGGAGAGCACATCTGCTACAGGATGCCTCAGGGCTGTGTGGCTAACACTGGGCCAGTGCAGACACTCATTTGTCTCAAACCTCTTGGTTTAAGCTCTTAAACTACCTGAACGAGGAGTCGTATCCCCTCCCTCCATAAATGCTTTGGTGGAGCTGTTAGGAGGCTGGGGTTTGGCGTTATTTCTAATGGTGAGGATATAAATAGCAAACTGTTCTCATGTCCTTCACCACGAAAGATGGGCAAAAGGTACTGAGCAAAAGCTGGAACAAAGAAAGGTCTGATTGGTCATAAGGAAACAATTATTCACCTTGAGAATAATTAAGCAGTGGAGCAGGATGCCCAAAGAAGCTGTGTAATCTCCATCCTTGGATATTTTCAGAACTCAGCTGGACATAAAGCTCCAAACAACCTGACCTGATTTGAAAGTTAGGCCTGCTGTGCACAGGAGGTTGGACTACAGACTCCCTGGGGCCCCTTCAACCTATATTATTCAGTAAGACTATGACTCCATAGGTGGTTCAGAAACTGGGCTGCCAGAGTTAACACATTCAGAATTATGGAACATCCTGACGTTAGCTTATTCTCTTAACTTCAACCTAAATTTAAGAGAGAAAAAGCTTAATCACAAATCTAAATCTCAAAATAAACAAAGAAAACCAATCTATCTCTTATTCAAAGAGCAAATTAATTTATTTATCCTTTCTGTCCATCTGTGAAGCTGAAGATCTAACTCATAGTTAGGTCTGTAAGTCTCTATGCATATAGTACATCAGGGTGCAATTACAGGTGAGAAACCATATAACTGTAGATCTTTATATTCGGTCATTTTACTGGTATCTCCTAGGTTTTCATTTCACACTCTTCTTTCCACATCAGTCCTTAACCTCCTCAGCAGGCAGGTTCAGCAATGCCCACTCCAAACATGTAGCTGTCCTCACTTTGGAAATGTCTGTGCTCCTTTGGGCAGACCAGACCTGATGGACTTCATACAGTACCGGTGAGGAATCACTTCCATTTGCTTGGGAAACCACGTAAGTATCTCAGTGCAAACCTTTGCTATGCATGATAGTTCATACCAAGACATGAAACAACAACAAGACTTAAATATAAATGAAGAATTATATTGTACATCTCACTGCTGATGCTCCTTTAAATCAAGGCACAATGGTAATAAGAGTTGGAGGCCATACTAGGCTAGGCACAACTAAGCATAGTGTCCTCTCCAAACCCTTCTTTGAAGGATGTCTCAGTTACATCCTTAATTTAGAGGGTGTGGCATATCCCACAAGCAAAATCTGTAACTGTATTGCATTTCAAGTCAAAAAAAAAAAGAGGGAAAAGGTGGGTTATTACAAATACCATTAAATGGAGAGGCTGAGGGTGTTAGTCACTCTCTGAAATGGCAGCACACCGCTCAGCATGGACTAATTGACCTAGTTTTTCAGCATCACATGACTAAATTACCCTAGAAAGAGTGCCCTGACCTCACACCTTCTGCTGGAAGAGAAGTCCTACATCAAACCCACATCCTGCCATGAATTCACTAGGGGCTCTTAGGAGAGTGCAGAACATATTAACATTAAACAATGCTAATGCACATATGTTAACCCAACAGTGGGGATCAGGTGTTGAAATGTGAATCCAGAACGCGAGGTGTAATTGCCAAGTCCTGCCTACGCCTCTGATTATCCCAGGTCAAATCATTCCCTAGGCTTCCACCTGTAATTTTACCTTAGCTTTCCCAGCTACATCTTTTGCAGCAAAAATAGGAGAGGTTTCTACCCTGTGGAACAGGCTGGGGAAGCTGTGGTTATCCCATATACACCATATGATTTGATTATTTTTTTTTCTCCCAGTTCTGTGACCCCGTACTCTTAGTTCACTCTGACATCATGTTTTTCAGCTGTACATATTATGAAGTGTTGTGCATGATTGCCTGGAAAGCACATCCATTTTCTTTAAAACACCATACACTACATAACACATGTATCAGTAAAGAAAGCAATTTCACTGTAAAATCTATGTGTTTCATTATATGCTCCACATGATGTATATATTCTATTGTGAAACGTTGCCCTCTGTTTGCTACTTTATGTTACATTTCTCATGAGGTTACCTTGACTTTCATGCGGCTGCTATACCGGATTTTTTTATGCCCACATAACCTTTTAAGACATATATGTTTTTTTTTGTTATGGTACAAAAGGAGTTAGGTTCACATATTGCAGCTTTTATTAGTGCTCACAGAGAGGTCTGAAAGAAACAATAATACCTGCTTTAAGGCAAGGTTTCATCTTTTCAATGGCCATATACGTTCCTATTGTCTGCACAGTAATTTTTTTCTTTTGGCACTGAAACAGGAAATGCTCAGTGAGAGAAAGGGTCTATTCTTTATTGACTTCACATAGTACTTTTTAAATCAGTACAAGGGATGTAAACCATTGCAAAGGCAAACTTCACATTGATGGTGGGAGCAGCAGTTTATACAGCCAACAGTCCTGAGACTTTGCTGTTGAAAAATCAATTCTGGTCCATTGGAGTCAAAAGCCTACAATGGTATAAATGAGTGAAGCAAATGACCTATTTTCCTATCACAGCTTTTCTAAAAAGACTAATTAATTGGCTTGTGGACACCCTTTGAAGTTGCAACCCTATGTTTTCCATCACCTTGTCCCAGTTTTATGCCGTTACATCACCACCAAAGTCACACCAGTTAAAACAGGAGCAATGAAGTGATGAACTGCTGTCACCAAGTCCATAGCACAGGCTTGGATGTGACGTCCAAGATGAGGCATAGTTTCACATGGAGGAAAGGTGTGATCAAACTTGATACCTGCGGCAGGTATCCCTGGATACCCTTTGTGCATGGAGTAGCATCATGCTCTTGTAACAAGAGGTGACTGGCATGTATAATGTGTGATAGTGGACAGCCCCCAGTTACAAAGAGTTCATAAGGGATCTGCCTGACATATCTTTTTGTAGAGCAAAATCATTCTGTCCAGAGCAGGATTGCAGTGCAGGAAGATGGTAAGCTGTTTGAATCCATGTTGTGTAGCCACTGTATGTTATTTCTATCCTGGTAGTTCTTACAGCTTCGCAAGGATTATTGCATCCAACTCGTGGCTCCACACAGGACCACCCAAAAACCAGCCCATGTGTCTGAGAGCAGTGTCCAAACACTCCTTGAACTCCAGCAGGCTCGGTGTTGTGCCCACTGCCCTGGGAACCCGACCACCTCTGGGTGCAGAACCTTTCCCTAACCCCCAGCCTGACCCTCCCCTGTCCCAGCTCCATGCCGTTCCCTCGGGTCCTGTCGCTGTCCCCAGAGAGCAGAGCTCAGTGCCTGCCCCTCTGCTCCCCTCCTGAGGGAGCTGCATGCTGCCATGAGGCCTCCCCTCAGCCTGCTCTGCTCGGGGCTGAACACACCAAGGGACCTGAGTCACTGAGTCTTGTCCTCTAGACCCTGCCCCATCTTTGTAGCCATCCTTTGGACACTCCCTACTAGCTTTATGTCCTTTTTTTACCGTGGCACCCAAACCCTCACACAGTGCTCGATGTGAGGCCGCCCCAGTGCAGAGCAGAGCAGGACAATCCCTCCCCTCGCCCAGCTGGCCATGCTGTGCCTGAGGCACCCCAGGGTGCTGTTGGCCCTCCTGGCTGCCAGGGCACACTGCTGGCTGTGTTCAGATCCCTTTCAGCAGGGCTGCTCTCCAGCCTCTCAGCCCCCAACATGTACAAATAGCAAGGAATAACCTGTCACACATGCAGAATCCAGCACTTGCTCTCATTAAACTTTATACGGCTGGAGATTGCCCAGCCATGTAATTTGTCAAGATGTCTCTGCAAGGCCTCTCTACCCTCAAGGCAGTCCACCACTCCTCCTAATTTAGTATCACCTGCAAATTTAATATACATTCAAGTGCTGCATCCAGATCAGTTATAAAAACGTTGAAGGGAAGTGGCCCTAAAATGGCCTGTTGAGGCATAAGTACATTGCATTTCATACACTGAGTGAAAAAGATCTAAAGAAATGCAAAACCACTGCACTGCATACTGAAAGCACATTTTTGAAAAGGTAGTGATAGTGCATATGAAAAGGGGAAAAGTTAAGATTAACACAGTTATCCTAATTTTGTCATTTATTAACTCAATTAACTCCTGAGCTCATTGTTAAGCTTGTCTGCCCTGGTAAAGGGAAGAGTTTTGCCAGGAATATTAATAGGAAATACAGTTTATTTTATCTGTGTTTAGGGGCAACTTCTATCAGTATTAATGGGTTAAACAAATGCAGGGAATGTAGGAGGAATGGGAAGAGACAAAGAAAAGGGAAAGAGAATGGGAAGGAATTTTAATATTCAGATGTTAACTTTCAAATGTGGCCTTTAAACACTGGGCTGTGTTTAAACACTACCCTTCACCCAAATGGAACCTAGCATCCTTGAGTTCCCCTCGTTTTTCAATGGGTACAGTCACTGTATAACCAGAGAAACATTGCCATTCTTATAACATGTTTGATAATCATTTCATTGGAGTCATCTACCAGAGAAGATGAGAAACAGAAGGAAAGCTCTAGCATTAAGAACAGGATTCGTATCTCCATGTTGATGCTTACTCCCGTGAAGACTTTAGCCATAAAGAAGCATTTCTAAGCAAAATACTGCAAGCAGTTTAAAGTTGGTGCTGCTGAAAATGCCTTTTGTAGGAAATTCTTGTCATGTATTTACAAAACCCCTGCCCCTACCAGATAATAACAGATTACAAATTACAAATGAATGCAGCTGTATTTCATTATTAATTGTAACAAGTTCCCAAGCTGTTAAGTCTCATGGTCTGCTGATCATGCCTGACCCACAAATGGAAGTATGCAGTGCAATAAAATTTCGCACACTCTCGGTGTCCTTTCTAATTAGCGAATGAGTCATGCCCTATATCTGCAGAGTGGAACCACACTTCCTAGGTTCCAAGAGCATCGATAGATGGGCATGTAGATGTCAATTCAGGCTGTGTTGCATACCACAATATTGAAAGGACCAAAAGTTTGGGAGCTGAGTTTTACTCCAAAATTGAAGGCACCAAAAAAAGTTCGATTTTAGAGCTGGCTCTTTCAAAAAGTGGTTTGGGATTTTGTTTTAATCTTAGGTATACTTAGGAGGTTTGGGTGAGCCTGAGCATAGACTAACTCTTTGCTTGTGCTTTTGTTTCTGTGTGTGACAGTACAGTGTCCTTCAGCTGGAAGTGTAAGCAGGGAGGCTGTTTCCAAGGGTACTGTCAGAACATCACCACATGGTGTACACAATTAGTTGTGATGTACAAATTGCTGCTCTAGTTAAAGGGCTCTCTGCTGACAGTGAAGCTTGCTCTGCAACTGAAATAACTTGCTGCCACACAGTTCTGCTGTTCAGGAAAAAGAATAAGCTAGTTTAAATGAGGTCATTAAGTCACTTGGCCAAATTCCTACCCCAGGCATTTATCCTATATGTCTTCTCCGATTCTGTAGCACGGCTGTTAATTGAAAGCTGGATTTTGCCTAAGAGTAATACAAATCTCACCCCTCCAAGCAATCTGAACCACCAGGAAATCTGTAATTCTCAAAACCTGGTGGAGGCCAAAGTGACCCTTTTCCCATAATTTGTATTCCTTAAATACTCATTAAGTTATTCCAGCAAAAGCCAAACCGCCTTCTCTACCAAACCCTTCCAGATGGGTTTCACCTTACACCTGATCAGAAAGATGATTGTATTTCTGACCAACTGGCTGTCCTTCCTTTCTTCATGGCTGGCTGAATCCCTCTCTCAGCCTGCCACATGGATCTGAGGACAGTGGCAAGGACAACAGAAAGGGAAAAGAGCCCCAAATGACAGATTAACTCCACTCTAATCTGATTTGCTGGACAACAGGAGCTAAATTTCCCTAGTTTGCACAAGAGAAGGAAAGTTACTCAGAGTAACATCTGATGGATATAAACACCACTAGTCTACTGGGCAAGTGGATTTTGCTGCTGGCCATTCTCCCAACACCCAAGCTCTGAGGACATGAGAACTTCTGATGAGAGCTGTAGGAGCACACAGCAGCTTTGTCCAAATGGATGGCTTGCCCACTGTGAAACTTCCATGCAAGTTCAGAGAGCTCAGCTGTTTTGCTCCAAAGGAATTTGATTCTATGATCTCTAGGCTGTCCAGGATTTGAATGGTACTCACATAGATTAAAAATTTAATTTGTCTTCGGTCCTTTTCTTCCTGCATTATTTTGTTCGAATAGATCTCTTACAAAATTCCTTATTAATCTCGTTGTATTTCTCTAGGCTCAGTTAATTTCTATGTTGGAATTATTCTTATTTTTATTAGTAAGTTCAGGCTAAAAGAATGAAAGAACAACAGAAATACATGACTGCATGAGGCTGAAGTGAGTTTTCACGTGAGGTTACCAGGCAGCATCACACACCCCTGGTGGGTTTACAATGACTCATGCATGGTTCATACGTGGCTATGGACCACACTCACAGTGATGGGCCTCAAAAAGAGCACAAACTGCAGAGAATTGTGTCGCCTGTGCAGTTTATGTGGGTGTTGACTGGACAGATGGGACAAGAAGTAATGGTGCTCTTCATGTGAGAGGAAGAAATTTGGTGTCTCCACTTGCCTGAGTCACTACCCATTGTTGATCTGTACTAAAACCCTCATCATCTCAGAATGTCCTGAGAATGGTCTGACTCATATAAGTAAAATGCCCTTAGAAGTCATCTCTACTTGTCTTGCTTAGAGCCACATATAAAGTGTAATCAGTGCCTTCCCTACACTGTCCATATCTCATAATAAGCAAGAGCTTGCCAGGGGATTTTCTTTATGTCATCTGAATAAAATAAAATAAAATAAAATAAAATAAAATAAAATAAAATAAAATAAAATAAAATAAAATAAAATAAAATAAAATAAAATAAAATAAAATAAAATAAAATAAAATAAAATAAAATAAAATAAAATAAAATAAATAAGAAATGCAGGGGAATGGCATGTACTGAAACGTCTTACCAATGCACATGAGCAATATGTCTTGCCATTTCTCATTGTGTGAGGACACAATCACAATTTCCCTGACAGTAGCAGAGGCGAAACAGCTGGTTCTCAGAATGAAGAGGGATAGATGCAGTAAAGCTAGACTTAATTATACTGTAGTCAATCTAGTGCTGAAGCAATTAAAGTCTGCCGAATTTAAAGAGCCAGTTCTCAAAAGACGTGCCTGGAAGCATCTTCTGATGCTTCTGCCAGGCTTCTGCCAAGTAACCAAAACCTTCAGTAATACCAGTAAGAGTCCAACTCATAGCTGAGGACACCAGGTTCAGCATGTAGGAGCTCTGGAGGATGGATAATGCCCCACTAACAGGTACTAATTCCAAAGTTTTAATACCACAGGAACTTCACAGAATGGAGAAAAGTGCAGAATTTGGCATGAACTTGGAAGATGCTTTCATAAATACAAAAATAACATAAGGTGGAATTCGCCCCCCGAGGCCACATAAGTAGCAGCCCCAATCACATTCTGAAACTTAGCAGTGCTTAATAAGACAAGTCGATGAATAAGCCCATTATTTCCCACTCAGATTTTTTTCTTCAACATTAAAGGAATGTGAGTTAACTTAGGAACCTCCCCCAGCCCTAGAGGATCTTGTACTGTCAGTGCTGGATGAGGAGATGGTTTTTTGTAAGGAAGGCTGGCTTGCAGTCACTAGTGAAGCTGCAATTCAATCAGACTCCTAACTAAAGGCTAAAGGTGGCTGAAATTAATTCCCCTTTGGAAAAAAAGGTTGACATGAGTTCCTCATTTTCCTAATGAAATAATAACACTGCCGTATCCCATCAGGAGCTGTGAGGCGTAATAAGCATTTTGAGATATTTTGTTATTCTGGCAGCCAGAACCAGCTGTGCATGAGAAATAAGCATCATATACACCCCTTTGGAAAAACACAGAGGAGCTTCATATCACAAAAGCACAGACCTAGTGGACAATTTAGGTTGAAGAGACTTTCAGAGGGCTCTAGGTTCCCTGTACAAAAATGGGCTCGCTTCCTAATTAAATGGTCTTGCTCCAGGCCATGGCAGCAGTTTTGAAAGTCTTCAAGAATTTTCTTCCACCTAGGATGTGCCATTACATCTCTGTCTTCATCTGGCTTCATCTTCTGTACAAGCCACTCTAGGTCTCAGAAAGCTGATATTGCATTCTTGCTAATCTCTTCCAAGCTAAAGAAGCCCAATTCTCATTGCTTCTCCTCTATATCATGTGTTTAATCCGCCTAAATACCATAGTAGTCCTTGGCTTTCTCCAGTTTACTAATAAATCATTATCCTGGAATACAAATACAAGGTTTTTAGACACATCCAAGACACCAGGCTTCATTCAGATCTGCCATGCAGTAATGTGCAGGAAAGCCAGCTTAAATGAGTTTGTCAGCTTCCAAATGTATTAGCTATATACTTCTGTTTTAACTTTCTTAATTCATGTAATTTGGACACCTGGTTTTGCAGATGGTCAGACAGTAAAAATATAAATATATTCCTGGTACATCTGTTTAAACATTTGCAAAATAATGTCTCCTTAAAACTTATAGCATATGCAGCCTATTACTAATATCCTCATTTAAAATAGTATCCAGCGGCACTACACACTCAGAGGTGATGCTTCATGGGTGCTGCACTCCCTGCGGGGCAAAACAAGCTTGTCTTAAAGAGGTTAACCCAAGGAATTTTCAAACTATACTACAAAAATTGCAGGAGATGAAGGAGAGGCATGGAAAAGGGAAATTGAATATATTGTTCACAGAAATTTTCACCTGAAAAACAAGAAATAAGATTCAAGTCTTCAGACTTGCAGAACACTCTTCTATATACATCTTTTCTTGTTGCCCACCTTCAAGGTTTTATGACATACATTGAACGATACTGACAGAATTTTTCTGAAGCCTTCAGAATTTACAAGAATTATAAAGTATGAAGTGGCCATTACAGTCTTAACCCATTAAAACCTTTATTTCCTATTTCACCATTGTATATTTTTCTGTTGTGCACTCCTTCCTCACCCTATTCATGCCAAGCCTGATGCTGAACACCATAATGCTACCCTAATTTCACTCATTTGGAAGTGGTTGAGGAAATCTCACTTGGATTAATTTTATACATACAGATAAAGGCAAGATTGGTGACCTGCAAAATGAAACTTCCTCTCAGCAAGGCAGACTGTGAGGCCAAAGAGGATATGGGAATTCAGCAGGAAAGTATTAGCAGTAAAAGTCATCAAATGGATGTTCAGCCCTACTTACAGAAGCACAGGACTGAAGGGACTCCTCAACTCACTACCTGAAGCCAGGCATTGCTCCAATAGGCAATTGTGTCATATAATTTCATTTCAAATTTCAAAAATTTTCTCCATCTTCCTTTACCAGCTCCCTTTTAGGCAACTAAATTGGGTGGAGGAGAGAAGCCCACCTAAGCCAGAACCTTGCTCAGGATTACTGGGTATGCAGAATGGGACTCTCTTTGTGGCTTTCCCATGCATGCTTTGGCAGTGGGGTTGGACCCAATGATCTCTTGAGGTCCCTTCCAATCCCTACAATTCTGTGATTCTGTGGTGTGCCTGTCTACATGACAAACCGGTTAGTTATCTCTTGACATGTTCAAGAAGTCTGCTATTTATAGCACATAGTCCCCCCATCTCAGCTTCGTGTAATCCCTTCATCCCCTGAGAAAGTCTGACATATTTAAATACACGCTTCTCCGTGCAGAGGAGGGCTCAAAATGCAGATGGCTGCTCAAATGCATATTGTCTGCTGGTGTTTCAGTGAGCTAATGATTTCCCTGCATCTCCTGAAATTCATTCTCCCTGCACAGGTCCCCCAATTGCAATCACAGGACACCCTTCGAGCCCCTCGGTGGCCAAGTGCCTTATCCTCTCATGTAGCCCAAGGAGCCCAGCAGTAATTAGAAAAGCTCTTCTAAAAAGTGGCAGCTCTTAGGAGCAAATGGCAGGCTGGCAGAGATCTGCTTAGGGTGTGGTGGATTTTAATAACTCTCTCTCCTACCTGTGGTGCCTGCGATTGAAACACAGCTAGTTTAATGGGAAGGCAAACCACAGGCAGAGCGGGTAGGGACAAGAGAAACAAATCTATTTAATCTATAAAATAAAGCTTTTGATATTGTGATGCCAAATGGATTATCCTGAAGAATGAAAAGGAAAGGAAACAAGCATCTCCCCATTCAATATTTATATATCCCTAGATAACAGCCTTCATTGAGATGGATTTGTCAGAGTTACAGTGCTGAGCATCCTTTTATGGTTAGTTTCTCAATTTTATGCCTAGCAATAAATGGCAGCTATGCTTTCTATTAGCAATGCACAACAGCTGGATTTGGCATGAAGCTCAAAGTCTGATTCCAAAAATGGCAGCAATTTATGAGGCTTTGACAAAAATACATAAACGCAATAAGAAAATATTGATTCTTCTGACTTCCGCTTTACAGATTTGACACTTGCACTTATGGCCCAATATAAATGAATAATAACAACAGTAGTAGTGATTAATTTCCTTCTTGGCTTTCAGTTCTCACCTTTGAAACTCTGCCTGGCTTTGTCTTACTTCCATGACTGTTAAAATTCCCCGACGTTAATCTTTCTTTTAGTATTATTGCCTATATCTCCAGAGGTTGCAGCAGTTTAAGGCTTCATTGCAAAAAAAATAAAAATAATAAAGTAACTTATTTGTTCGGTTGCCAACACATAATGTCTCCATACCGAAGAGTTTACGATTTTATTACAGGTAAGACAGAAGCAGTCAAACATATAGAGCATGAGAACATTTCCCATTGTCTGCTGTAACTTGCCTTAATCCTTTGTTTCTCTCTTTTGTTTATCTTGTCATAACTTGTAGGGATGTCTTCCCATTGCAGTCATTGTTGGTGTCCAAGATATGTACTGACTGAATTCAGACCTTCGCTTGAAGTGCAGTTCCATGTGAAGCTCTTCTTTGTCATCCCACCAAATAAAGATTTCCTGCTGACAGAAACATTTCTGCTAGCATCATAAAGGTGGGTCAACACTAAGCCAGATCCCCAGGAACAATTCATGATGGCTGGTGTCTGTCTTGGCATTATACCTTTATCTGGACAAGAGCTTGTTTGCTCTACGTATAAGATGTGAGATACTATTAATCAGGAGTGATGTTAAGAAGAAACATTGCTTCTTGCTCTAGCCACTTGCTTTGAGTGAACAAGCTGAAGTCTTAGAAATTTGCAGTATTTTGTCAGAGATGGTTGAGACCAATTGGCCTTGAGTATTTCAGATGATTTAAGGAAAGAAGGGAGAGTTTCCATCATACTTCAGATCAAAGAGGAACGCTCAGAGATGCAAGTTAAGAATGCACAGATGTGAAAATCCAAGAGATATAATAAAACCAACTCTTATTTATGAATTGTTTTTTAAAATCCTCTTGATCCTTGGGCCTCTGATGTTTTCATAATTTCATAGTTCTAACAGCATGGAAGTCAGCGTCTTGCCCTAGGAATCAAAAAAAGGACTTGTAAAAACCTGAGATTTGTTATGACCTATGCTGATTTGGAGACTGCACAGACACAATGGTGCATTGAATGTTCTTGATCAGTGTTGAAAGAAAGGATGTGCATAGACATTCCCAGAAGATTTATTTAAAGGAGAGCATGGAGCTCTTTCCAACCACAGTTGAAGAGTTTGGAACAAAGTCTTGTCTTTTTAGCTAGAAATTATGGACTCTTGTAAGCTGCATTTTATTAAACAGTCTTTCAAAGTCTGGAAAATCAACATCAAAGACAAAAAGCAAATGAAATGCCTAAGAGGGAAGATGATTTTTAGCTTTTTAAAACACTACTGAAGTCCATTCTACAGAATACAAATATTGCCACCAGGCCCAGGATTTCTGCCTTAACTTTTCTGTTTGATTCCCTTAATTGCCATTCAAACACCTGAGGAAAGATTGCTCAGAAAAAGCGTTTGTTAGATGTTATTATGTCCCTACCTTTTTAATAAAGGTTAGGAAAAGCATAAAATAAACATCAAAGTTTGCTGGGTCAATCTCCAAATCAAAGAACACAAGTACTTTCTTAATGTATCAAGATGCCAAAAAGTCTTTTTTTTTTTTTGAAGACAAATAAGACAAAAGAATTCCCAGATCTTTTTTTCACACACAGAGGGAAGCAAAGGATGGAGAAAAATTCTGGTTAATTTCTTCCTCTGTGAATTACACTACTGCACAATGCCACCACCGAGGTGTAGAAGACAACTGCATCACATCTTGTCTGCTTTGCTGGTGTTCATATTTTCTTATTGCTCCCCTGTTAAGAGGGAAAGCAGGAGACGGGAACCTGGAAGTCAGCAGCTTTGCTGTTAAATTGCTGTGTGTCTTTGGACTTCAATCCTAAGTCATTCTCATCCGCCTCGGAGTAGGTCTATTGATTTCATCCAGTGCCTAGGGATTATTTGTAAGGTGCTTTGAGCTCTTCTGACTGAAGCTACTTCTAGAGAGTATAATATTATTGGATTGCCTTTTGGAGGCAGACGACTGCAAAAAATCTATGTTTTAAACTACGATTTTAGAAAGGGAGAGACATAAAGACATGAATCAGACAGATATGTTAATCATACAACTTGCAGCAACAGGGTTGTTGTTTTTTTAATACATCAAGTCTTTGTGGATATTTCTGATGGATCGGTTTATTCATTGGTATTCTGGAGGGGGTCTACAGGAGTTCAACTCATATTTCTTCTGTCAACACCTTTTTCAGCAACTTCTTAGCATGTCTGACATATTATGAATATGTGGTTTTGGAATCAAAAATATATCAGGACCAAGACGTACACTTCTGACACTTGCTATAGACACTGAAGGCGCCTTGCTCTCATAGGAATCCTGGCATCCTTTTTAGAAATGTCAGTCATAAAAAAAGAGAACCCCACATGTTTTCTTGCAAGCCTGTTAAATATTAAAAAGAACAGTTAAACACATATTTAATTTCCTCTCAATTCCAGTCGTTTGTATAAGGCCCAATTTGATCAGAAATTTGCATTATTTCACTATAGGAATGAGGTTTGCAGTGCTGCAAATATGAAAACAATAAAACCTTCTGTTTCCATTTCCATGCTGCTGCTTTCCAGAGAGCTCACCTCTGGGCAGATCTCCTATGCTTTTGTCTAGGGAAATAAAGGTTTTTTAAGCAAATTTACCATCTGCTTTTCATTGAAATAAAAGCTTTTTTTCTTAAAATTCAGTGAATCACAAATTTCCTACAGAAAAAGAAAAAATATATATTGACATCCCCTCTCAAATTAGGGAAGCTGGGGATGCATGGAGAAAAGCTGGAGAGAAAGGGTGGAAAAATGATTGCCTGATGGAAAATCGTTTTTAGAGAAATGCTGAATATTTTGGTTTTATAATACAGTACTTTCTTCAGAAAGGCAAGGCATTTTTAAAACAGGCTTCCTTCATAACAAGAACTGTTTTTGTGTCTAGCACTTAGAGATTTTTGTGCAGCTTGCAGAAATGCCTATGGTTTGCTAAGGGAAAATGAAATTATTCTTGGTGTTTTGGGCTCAGTTTGAGCAAAATTCCCTTTGTGGGAATTTTTGTTCTTCCTTCCCAGAGGTGGCTGGGCACTCAAGGAGACAAGCTGGCTGCAGGAGGCTGGCTCCAGCTCTGCCACAAAGCTGATAACTTAGCATTTTAGCTTAAACTGGGGGCTCAAACTGCTCTCACACCAGGCATACCACATTCAGACAACCCATAATCACTAGCATGGCTGCACCTATGTCAAAACATCGTTCACCTCCTGGTTTATTTAGGCTGGAGTAAAATTCCCCAGCATGATAAAAGCTTGGGGTTGTTAAAGGGAGGGTTTCACAGGATGGTCGTCACAGCAACTATCTTGATGGGCTCGTGCAGTTTAAAATAACATCCTCTAATGTGGTCTGTTGAAACAAACATGGGATATTTGAACAGCCCTAACAATCCGGACCAAAGTTTGTCTGACCTAGTTTTGGAGATAAATTTTTGAAAGGAGATAAGAAACAGGGTGATCCTTAGCCCTGGCACTTCCACAGAGCTTCTCATCACTTCCAAGTTACGTGCAGCATCAGGTTTAATAGTCCAGGGTAGATACATTTGCTGTGAATTTGTCCTGCCCCTCTTCAAACCCATTTTTACTCTGATAACTTGTTACAAGGACAGATTTTCACTGGTGTTATGAAAAAACCTACTGCCATTGTTTATTTAAAATATACTGCTTGGTTGTTTTGAAGACAACTCCTCAGCACTACACAATAAAAGCATAAGGATGGATACATGAGTCAAGGATAAAAAAAAGGGGGCCCAGCCTGGTGCTCTCCGACAGTGACCAAGAAGAGTTTTCATGAAAGAAGACAAGGGTAGGACACTGAAAATGTGGTGAATCCCTGAAATCTGGTTGAAAGTCTCCCTGACTCAGACTCAGTGTCTTTGTATTTAATCAACTTTAATGGGTTTCCTTCCATCAACTTGTCTAATTTCTCTTTGAAGCCTTGCAAATTTTCAAGACTATCCTGTGGTGAGCAGTCCCGTAATTTTCCATAATTTTAAGTCTATATTGTGAGAAAAAGCAGCACTCTTACTACTGTGCACTCTCACGGTACAGCTGTTCGTATGCTTTTAGCTTTTTTTTTTTTTTTAAGCCTGGTGCTTGTGGGTTTCTTTTGGTGCAATTCTTGATAGCAAAAACCAGAGGAGCTGGACCTTGGGCACCTTCTCCTCCAGCTTTGCTCTACCCTCAGCTCCCCAGACACCTCTTTTCCAGCCAGGACTGCTCAGTTATTCTACACATCCTCTCTGTGAACCTTGAAGGGCTCCGACACACCTGCAATGCACAATTTCTCTCTATAAAAGTCACCTATATTTCCCCAATATATTTTTTCATGTGTCCGCTGATTATTTTATATTACAGTTGCAGCAAATTTTCCCAGTGTGGAAGTCAAACAAACTCATCAGACACTAGCAAACTGACACACTTACACAGGTACAGTAAATAACTCTTTCGGCCCAAGTAATATTTCCGTGGCTCCCCAGAGTCCTTTTTAATGCAGAACTGTTTGTTCTCTGCTAGTGCAATTGATTCCAGCTACACACCAATGCAGGTAGTTTAGCAATTTCCTCTCTGAGTTCCTTTAAATTGAAAACCTCCTTTGGCTTGCTTCCACCCAACAATCCATCAGAGGGAGTTCAAAACGAGAACCTGAGACCCACTGAAAAGTATGGGGTCCTTCTCATGCTAAGCACAGGGTCCTCTTTGGACCTAGGCAGCTGCTGATCAGCATAGAGGAGAGCAATCAAGAAACACCTTCATGCACTGCAGGCATTTAGGACCCAATTACTGTGTTGTTGTTTGTTTTTTTTTTTTTTTTTTCCCTTTTAAGGCTTCCTCTTCAATGACAAATAATTCAGCATGGTGGAAACAGGTCCCAGGAAGTAAGCTGAAGGACCTGCAGCCGTACTATAGGCATTTCAGGGCAGTTTGATTTAGTTTGCTGCCTTGCACTGCATGTTCCCACCACGCTGGATGTCTGAAGGGCGATCATTTGTCTTACTGGAGCCATATGTCCCTACGAGAGGATGGAGAGCAGTAATAGAGCCTGCATGTCTTTCAGAAGGAATTTAATCGATGCACACAAAACCCAATCCAAATTCTGCATGGGGACTGCTGGGGGATTTGTTTCAAAGCCTCACCAAGGCTCTGAACCAGTTGGCTATCATGGATGCAGCTACAAGATTTTTGAAGTCTGTATCTTACCCTGATCCTTGCTGGGGTCTCTGTATGTTACCTTGGTACAAATTGCTGTCTTCAAAATGCCAAACTGCCCTTCAGTAGTAATGTACAGCCCTGGTTTTACTTCTATTTACGTAATCTGAAATAATAAGAGCATTAAAATCTCCTGAAATAGGAGAGGTCAGCTCGCACCACAGGGCAGGCTGAATCCCTGTGTGTAGGAGATGTCAGGAGGTTCCTATTTCTCTTCTTTTACCAGGCAGCGACTGATCAGCTGTCAGGCTCTGGAAATCCAAACAGGAACCTGAACACAGATGGTTTTTTTTTGATCTCTTTTGTCACGTCAGAGGGGGATGCCTATATGTGGTGCTGAGTTCAGCATGGACTGCCTTCTTGGTTAGGGCCTCCAGGTCAATCAGAGCAGAGCAGACACAGTAAGACAGGGACAAACTCCTCCAGAGCACTGCAACAGGACAAATCAGCTCAGTAACTGAGCTAGAAAATGATTCTGATTTTCCTGCTGCTCCTCCAAATCCATACAAACTCTGTGATCTCATTTGAGGTACTCCCAGCCTGCACCAATGGAAGGATAATTTGGGATTATTGTGTCCAGCCCAAAGCTCCATAGAAGGAGGAGGAATCTTTTCATTAACTTTGACAGGTATAGGGTCAGACCCACCACAGCAATCTCTAAAGCACAAAACACATTTACAGCTCATTCCTTGTTACCATATGAAGAGAAGCCACGTTGGTTGCATAGCCTAAGACCCTTCACAAGGTATTTTTCAGGCACGGTGATGCAGCTGAAACCCACAGGGATACTCCCCAGCCCTCTCCCAGCCCGCAGTGGTTGAGCTGGGGTGGGACCAGTGCGTATCACCAGGGATATATGTAATCATCTCGTTGCAGAAGCTGTGCCACCGACCTCTGGAGATTTCCAGGAGGTCATCACAGTGGTCATACAACATCCCAAAGGCACTCAGAAAGCAGTGAGGCACCATTCAGGCTCGGTTCAGAAGCACAGACCATGTGTTGCAATACTGATGGAGAAGACAGTTTTGAATACATCTCTTAGGAGCAGCTTGCTTCGGCCAAATACAGGATTGCTCTGTATGGCACTTATTTGTAGGAATTAAAAGGCCATTTTCTGAAGGATACACCAGTTTGTGGCTAGGAGATAAACCTATTGCCCTACTGGGGAGGAGAGCCCATGGCTGCTCCTCCGTCAGAAAAGCTCTTGCCCAGAGGGGCAGCACTCCTGCTGCTGTCCCTGCATGCCCCTGCCTGGCGCTGGTATTTGGGGATGTGCCAACAGAAAGGCCTGCTCTAGAGGGCCAGGCTCTAACACAATTAACCTGTCTCTCACACAAGCTCTGGAGGTCACTGTAACTAATAAAACACAGATGCACCAAACAAAAGCGTCCATGCAGCAGCAGGGAGCAGTTTCCTAGGAGTGAGGGATGCGTGTGCCACCATCCACAGAGAAACCCTCGGTGTGGGGAGCTGTTCTGGGGACACACGGGAACAGAGGCAGGGGCCAGCTCTGCAGGGCAATATCCAGCACCACTGATGCAGAACCAAACCCCAATCACCTTTATGGTGGTTGCCTTCGCAACTGGTTCATAGTAATGCTAATTCTGCCCTCTCCTAAAGGCAGATGCCTGACTTCTCCCACCTAATGTTTCAAAGCTGCTGTGATAGATACCTGCAGGAGCTATGAGCACACCTGTCCGCCTGGCTCCCAAGGACAACGCAGATGGGGCTGCCTCCTTCAGCCCCGAAGCAATGCCGGTGTCCTCTTAAGAGTAAGATATTTGGAAATGACAAATAGGGGAGGGAAAAAGGGAGCGTAATGGGGGAGGAGGTGCTGGGGAAACAAGAAAGCAGCACTGCTCATTAAAGGCATAGGGAAATGATGCCTTTCATACCTGCTTTTGCTCCTTCCATTCTTCAGACAAATGAGATGCCCACGGTGCACGCGGCACACCAGCGTGCTTCCTCAATTATTAATGGGGGATGCTTTGTTTTATTTAGTGCCACGGTTTTGATTAGTTCATTCTCCTGGGACATGTTTGGTTTTTTTTTCCCCTCACCTTTTTATTTCCTCCTTCTTTCTCTGGTCTGCCATTAATCCCTTTTTTTCCTGTATAGCAGCTCTGTACCTTTGCTGGTGCTTCTGCCACCAGGAGTTCTGCTGACCCAGGCTCAGGTGAGCCGGGCAGGCAGGGTGTTTCTCCAAAAACCATCTACTGCCAGAGCCCCTTCTTGGGAGAGAGCGAGGCTTGCTGGAAAATAATGAGAACTGGCAGGTCTGATGATCCAAAGCCGAGAAACATATGCCTGGCCTGCCTCTTTCATCTCTGTAATTGGGTTTTCCCACTCCTGTCAATTAGGGCTTTTTTTCTGTTCCTCCTGCCCCGACGTTTCTCCTTTGGCAGAGCAGGCTGTGCGTGTCTGAATGGCTGATCACAAGGGGGGGCCCTGGGGGAACGGAGAGTGGGGCAATGCACGGAGGTAGGCTTGTACGGGATCACGGGAGCCCTCTATAAAATCCTGCAATTACCTTGACAGGAGAGAGCGGACTTTGTCTGCCAGAGGTAGATGACATCTTTCGGCTTTATTTTCCTGCTTTCAGAACACCCTGGATGCTATGTGCTGCTTAAGACAAGCTCCCAACCCCGTGCAAGGTTTTTCTTTAATTCCAACCACGGGCTAATCTTAGCACAGCCCCTTATCTGCTGCTCCAGTGGTAAAAGAGGGATGTAAAATAAACAGAGACTCTTTTGGGAGAGCCATATCTACACTTCTCGTCCCCCTCAATTTGACCATCTGGGGCAATGGGGCTGGAGGCTGCCCCTCTCCAACCTGGATGTACGCACCATCCCCTTCATGGCAAGGACAACAAGCCATGTGGATATCATATTTTATGATATTATTCCTGTTTCTGAAGCCTTTTAAAAATCGCTGCCTTCTTTACATAAACGCAGGAAAGCATCGAACTCAACAGCTCAGAAATTGGTGAGAAAGGTGAAGGCTACGTGTTAAATCCTGCCAAATAATTCAAAGAGCATATCGTGTTGAAGCCGGGCAGTAGCGCATTGCTTTCATCTCCCATCGCAAACACCAGCTCTTTTCAAACAGGAATTTGGAGCTGGGGACCCCAGCTCCCAGCTGAAGGCTGTGACTCGGTGTTGGCTGCACTCACGGCTGTGGTCACCAGCTCAGTTCCCAGTCTCCTCATGCTGGTACAACTGGAAGGGATTGAGGTTTTTTTTCCATTGAGTTGAGTCAAAGATATGTTTGTTCTACACAAGAAAGGGAGGCAAAAGCTATTGACTTTGAAAAGTACTTCAAATTTCACATTGCTTAACACCACCATTTTTCTTTTTGTTTCTTTTTTATTATTATTATTGGAAAGGTAGTGTGAAAAAATGTTTTTTTCTTATTTTTCATTTTTCTTGGCAACTGCAAAACAGGTTTCAAATTGAGATCCTTAAATATGAGTGTATCCAGAAATTCCAGACCCCTTCTTTCTGCTTGGTCCCAGCCTGTGCTTTCTGTGCATTTTGATCTGGAGGCCAGAAGTCTGCTGAAAGTGTCCAGTGTTTTTTGACCTGGGGTGGATGTGTAGGGAGCTGCTGTAGGGTGACTGCTCTTCAGGATTCTGCACCCGATGCTTGGTGTTCACCACTGTGGAACCAGCAGCTCTGGACCCAAATCTCCAACAATCCAAATGAGAGGACACAGATTTTCCAGAGAATTGAGCTATGTTGTAGATAATGTAGCTAGAACTTTCCTACTTCACCGAAGACAATGGGGTCAAAATTCAGGCTCCAATGATAGTTTTGTATGGTATATAACAAATTCTGCATGATATTTTTCTACTGGATTGTCCCCAGAAGGAGCAAACAAGAGTGGTTTTGCATGTCCATGTGCACATCTGTGTATGCAGAAAAGGAGGCAGTGCACATGTTCTTTATATTTCACCCATTTTTCACCTGAAAAACATGCTGAAATAAGCAAATATTGCAATATTTGATATAATACCTTTAACCAACTAACTAGGTTTATCTGAATTGATAGCAGCATCAGAAGACTGGAGGTAGTTATACATCATTTTGTGTCACCAGGTTCAGGAAAGACAAATTATTTCCCAAGCCTCAATGCCAATTAAATCCGTGCTTCATTTTCAAGTGATATATTGCAGGGACCTACCCAAGGAGTGAAGGGCTTTATTGCTGGTTGTCTCCTTGTCTGTTTATTTGATTTTTCCCCCAGTCTGCTCCTCATGTGAAGCAGTAAGTGCGACACACCAGCAGAGGAGCACCGTTTCCTTCCCAGATATTTCCAGGGACGTGCAGCTTTCCCAGCAGTTCATCCCACGTCCCACCACGCTGCTGGATTTAATGGCACCGAGAAGAGAAAGAACAATTCTTGGGAGACGAGAAAGGGGCTTCCCGGAACGGAGCAATTAACATTTCTGAAGAATAAACTCAGAGGAGACTGTGGCTGGGAACAGAGATGTGCTGATGTGTCTATTTAATCTTAGCAGAGAATTAAACATATCGACGGATCAAATTCTACTTAGACGCTGCGATTGAAATTGCACTGGACTCAGTTGAATCCTGATGAATTATTCCAATATTTTAAGAAAAAATACCTTATATGCAGGGACTGATGCCTCTCCAAATCTCAGGGGAGCAGGAAAAAATGAGAGAAAAAAGCTGAATATCACGGCCGAGATCCTCTGCTGATGCATGGCAATCTAGTTAAGCTAAAACCTTTGAAGCTATCTCACAGTAAACCAGCTACTGCTCATGTTGACCACACTACCCAGCCACCAGAAACCCAAAGCAAGAGCCACAAAATCAGGTTTTAACCTGGACCTCTAAAGATATCACAAAACATCTCGAACAATAAGCTCAACCTTAAAGCTTCAGCTGGTGTCACACTGCCAATCCGTTCTTCACAAAGTGATGATAATTAGCTTAGACGTTTTGGCAACAAAATAGACTATATCAATGGAAAATCTAGCTCTGAATTTTCTTTGAGAGTAATTTAGGGCATGTTATTACCTGGATTTATATTATCGGGCCTGTAGATCATTTGCACCTTTTAAAATACATGTAATATTTTGATAATGTCTTTCATTTGTAGCCCCTCCCAAGAATTCTCATCTATTTTCTCTTTTCTTCCATCTCAGTTATTATAGAAAGTGGATAAACATCAGCAAGAGCAGACCCAGCTTGTGACATCTCTACATGCTCCAGAGCTAGGTGGGTCCCAGCGGAGGAAGGAGCCTCGAGGTCATTGCAAATTTCCAACAATGTAGAGGAGGGACAAACATCTGCCTCAGAGTCAGCTTCCCGTGTTTTATAAGTCTGTGATGCCTTTCTGAGAGCCCTCATAGACAACCAGCATAAACCTCCTTCGCTTCTCACCAGCTCCCTTGTTCTCACTTGTCCAAGTGCTGACCCTAATCAAATTCTGACCCCTAGGAACCAACTTCAGCCAGATGGGTGATATATGAAATACACAGAACATACATCTTTGGTAGAAATCAGGGATTCTCCTTTCTCCTTCATCCGTTGCCTACTGTTGCTGAATGCGATTCAATGTATGGTAGCTATAAAAACAGTAGAGGTTGATTCCCACCATCCCTCGATGTTTATCTTCTGTCCAGCTTGCCTGAAATCCAGTGGTCAGCCTCACTACGTCTTGACACCTGCTGGAGCAGGGGTTGGACCAGGAGGACTCCTCCCTCCCAACCTGGGCCATTCTGGGATTCTGTGACAGCTCCAACATCTCCGTGGCAAGAGAAGGGGCCGACTGGGAGAGGACTTTAAAAAAAAAAAAAAATATATATATATATATTTAAATATATATATTTATGTATATATTTATTTATTTACTTTAAATGATTGTATAAATAAAAAAAAAAAAAAGGGAAGAATCAAACCTTAAGATTATGTTGCATGGCTGCTTCCCTCAGAGCAGTCATTAATAATAACGAGCTCGAGGGGTGCTCTTTGGATGGTCACACCTACGTGGTGCACCCAGCCGTATCCTGTTCTACTTACTAATTGCAGCTCCTAATTCTCCTAATTGAAATCTTCCTCATGTTCAAAGGCCACGGGGAGGGAGCTTCACAGAAGGAAAACTCTCCTACTTGCTACTGATCCAAAATTCAGGGAAGCCACCTAACCCTTTTCTAGTCTTTCTGACTAGCTGTAGGGCAAAAGATAAAGAGCTCTTCCAACAAGTTCCCGAGAACCCGGACTCGTGGCAGTTAATGGATATTCTACAATTATTTGGGACAGAAGAAAAAGAAGCAAGAAAAACAAAAATAAAAGCAGTAGGAGGAAAGAGATTCTTGCTCTATTCCATAAGACTGTATTTATTTCCTTACAGAGATTTGAAATTCGAAGTAAAATATATTATTGAAATGAGAAATATATTCTTGAAATGAGAATAAATTTAAACCTGCCTTTCCAGATGTTGGGGCATTTAAAAAATAAATTTATAAAAGGAAAAGGAAGGTACTAAGTTCCTTAAATGAAGCCATGTGTAGCTGAGATCATTCTGTGTTGCAATAAACACAATGGCTTTCTTTCATATCTTCTCCTTTCAGCCTCAAGACCAGGAAAGAAAAAAATCCCCATTAGGTGATGAATGGTGAATCACAGCTGTTCTGGTGCTGGAGCCCAATGTGTTGTGTGAGATTTTAAGGTCATCTCACTACACAGAAAAAAAGAAATGATTACAGGAAATATTACGCTTCATGCTTCTGCAGCTGGATTAAGTGTTTTATTACTTACCACTGAGGACACTTCTGCTTGACACAAATATATTTGTTAGAGTATTTTATTAAATTACACCAAACATCTGAATTCAGAGTGGAGCTATTCAGAAGCTAAATGTAAAAAGAATTGACATTACAGTGTCTTAGCAGCAGTAAAGCCGTAATCAATTTTGACAGATATTGCTCATGTGCTTGAGGCTCAACGAGAAGTTGTTCAGATACCACCAAGGTGAGGCAGACAGGAATGAAATATCAGGAGCTCTGTGGAAATGCAGCACTGTGGAGAAAGACTCTCCAGAGTTGCTTCTCCCTACTTTTCACCAACAGAAAAAAAAAATAATAATAATAAGAGGGCTGTAGGTAAATAAGAGGTATACTAAATACTTTGGTATATCTAAATACTTTGGTATTTAGAAAGATTTGGCATATTTATCAATAATCCGGTCTCCTGACCTTTCATGGCTGCATGGAGAGCACATGTATCACTTTAAAACATAAACTTTTGGGCCCAAATCTGCAGAAAAATCGTAAGTGGAAAATAAAGTTTTCTCACTGGGTGTTTTTAAAGCTATACTTTTAAGACTTATTTCATAAGTTTCCTAATTCTCATTTGCTTTTTGAGTGTTTGGGATCAATAACTTTGGGTCCTTGATTTAAGCTCTCTCTGGGAGGAAAATTAGGAAGAGATGGCCTCTGGTGCCTGCTGTACCCCAAGAACACCTGCAATGACCTCCCAAGAGAAACCTCAGGTAAGGACAGCAGAAGGGCACTGGCCGGCTCTGCCTTTCTCCTTTTGACAAAAGATGCAGAAAGAGAAGTATAAAAAATCACTGGCATCTCCCCACCAACACTGGGGGATCAGATGTAAGTCATTTTTAATGCCAGGCAGGAAGGAAATTACATTCAGCAACAATTACAGCAGTCGTTCATAACGATGTGGGGTGCAATATGGTCCCATTTTATTACTAGCTCCCACACAAGAACTACTGTGCAGGGAATATTTTTCACAGCCGCAATCTGCATTTACTGGGGTTAAAATCTTCTTGCTTAGCACAAGACAATGAATTTCCCAGAGGAATGGCCTCGGGCTCAAGCTTTATCCCCCTCACTCTGCTTTATAATCCTGGGAGTCATTAGAGCACAGGTACATCCCGAGTCATTTTGATATACCAAAGGAGTTGCACAGCAGAGATTACTTCCTCCCTTTAGCATGCAAATCATCCTGAAGAGTTTTCCTATAAAATAATTCCATAGATTTTTTCCAGGGGTATGTGCTCCTTAATTTGTCCGGGATCAAAATGCTTACATGAAGATGCAGGAGGAGCTATTTAAACCTAAAGCACTTTGAGGTAGAAGCAGCTTTTTATTTTCTGCCCTTCTTTTTTTTTCTTCTTCTTCTCCTTTTTTTTTTTTTTTTTTTCATTCTTTTTGCCCATTTGTCAAACCTTCACTGTGCCAGAAGATGGGAAAAATCTTTAACTGGTTGTTCGATGTCTTATTGTGCTGAAAGAAGTTAGTTTTCTGCAAATTTCACCTAGGCTCCAGCTGATTGACTGTGACTTCTTGTTGTGGATGAGTTTTTCCTTCATCGGCACCTTGGACTTCTCCCTGCTCATAGCTTGCATGTAGCCTCTTGCAGTGAGCTCCATCCCACCCATACTCTGCAGGGCAGGATTATTCTGAAATGTATGCTACATTTCTGTTGAAGTTCCTCAACCTTTATCACATCCTTAAATTCTCCATCCAGAAATGCTGAGCAGGCATCAGACTTTGGAAACTGGATACTCCACATGAAAAATCCCCTTAAAATATCCAGGTTTTTTTATAATCAATAGAAAGAGGAAGATGTTTTCAAAGATTTTCAGGTATTAAACCCAACTGAGGAGATATACTTGATTGGATCTCTCTGAAGGCAAGTGATCTCACCCATGGTGGTCTCACCCATGGTTAGGTGTCCTTCTAGATGGTGATGTTAAATGTATACTCGCGTTTCAGTGATTTCAACAAGAATTTAAGGCCCATGCCATGGTCACAAAAAAATCGCACGCACCAGAACTGAGATTTACATAACGAAGCAAGAGCGTTGGTGTCCAAATGTACAACACATTTCCAATGTTCTAATTGCTTCTGAATTCCAGCAGCCTGTCAACTCTTTGCGTTGGGTCTCCCGGCCCGTGCCAAACGCGCAGGCTGTGCTCGCATGGAACGAGCTGTTCCATTGACTGACTCCATGGGGAGTCCTTCCTCCAGACTTTGTTTTGTTTCTTCACGAAAATAAAACCCTTACAGTTCAGCTTCTAGAAGCCTCCCTCCAACTAAAGCTGGCTGATGAATCTGTGCGTTGTTTCTCTTGGTTTCAGCCATCCCAGGCCAAAGACACTGGAAGTGACATCTGGTAGGTGAGCTCAGGGGCCTAACACAACAAAGGACCTGTGTGTGCAGCTCTTTTTCCCCCTCACAGGAGCAAAGCCTTATTTTTTTTTCATTTTTCTCTCTGGAGAGACCTTTATTTAAAATTCTGTTTTTACATCTTTCTTTCTTCAGTGCCTCTGGGCCTTGAAAAATCTGAAAGCTTAAGGATTCAAACTTCAAGGAGGCTGTTTAGAAAAACTTCAGCATGCTACAGCCTTCCATAAGCCTCAGATGCAGGCTGGTGCCTTTGATTATTGATACACACCAATCGGATTGTGCCTCCACCAGACATTTTTATTTTTCATGTTATTGGGTGAAAAATTCCCCATCCTGCAATATGCCTTATGAAGCAGAAAATGGTAATGTTTGCGTCTATGGCAATCCACCTGCAGCAGGGACAGAGGCTCTGTGCAGGGAAATCTTCATGTTGTCAACCCCTCCTTTTCAGGTGGAGGATGCACCTATATCACTGTATAAGTGTATAATCACTGCAGGTTGGATTTAGCGGAGAATAAAGAGCTGAAATTTATGACTTGCCTGCCTGTGGTTGTACCCTGCAGCTCATTTGACTATTCATCATGGTGCACACCCTCACTCCTCCATACAGCTGAGGATGTCATCTATCAGAGGATAAACCCTCGGTCATGTCATAAATTTAACATTAAACATTACATGTATATATATTATTTTATTACTGACATAAGAAATTTTTATCTGCAGCGTATATTAAATCTCTAGAACACCTCGCAAAGAGATTTTGTCATGTCCTGCTCAGTTTGCAGCTCCAGGAATTACGTGATACTCCTGCCATAATGAACCATATTTTTAACTAATTAAAAAAGACAATGTCAATTGTCTCATAGCCAGTGCAAGGATGCTCAATCCTTGCTGGGCATGGGGAGACTGGAAAGCTGTGAGGCCACAAACATTTTGACCTGGCTGCAGACAGAGAAGATGCAATATCAGTTTGACTTCATGGCTGGCCACAAGATTTTGTGTCCATGCTCTCCCATTGAGTGCCTTAAACATCTCTGAAGCCGTTTCCAGAACCTATTTCTCAAAGTCATGACCACAGATGACTTTGCCAAGCGTGGTGTTATCAGGGATGCTCTGTCACTGTCCTGAAACAGGACTGAATACCAATGTTTAGTCAATTTTAAATCCCCAGGTTCTTTACCTAAACAAGCCCAAAAGGGGAATACAGAAAACCAAAGAGAGATACCGAACAAAGACCAGGATGAGGCCCTGGAGCAGACTGCCCTGAGAGGCTGCAAAATCTCCTCCTTGGAGATATCCAAAACTCAACTGGATTAGGCCATGAGCAACCTGTCCTGAGGTAAAGAAAGGCCACAGCATCCACATCGCCAGGTAGGAACTGAAAACAAAACACCAGAAAGGGCAGAGGAGGTGGCCAGGAGCAAGGAGCAGTGACCAGCGACCAAAATGTAAATGTGAGAAGCTGAGCAGCCAAAAGCAAGTGGTTAAGATTGCCTGAGGCATCCCCAGCTGGGAAAAGTTGGGACGAGGCCTACAGGCCTACTGTGAGACTGCTCTGGCCCCACCAACACTTGGGAAGGGATTTATGTGCATCCCACCCACTGGCATGTTATGGGTTGATTTTACGGAGAGGAACCACAGCCGAAGAACAAGTGTATTTATGTGATTTTTTGTTAGCTAGGCATAGAAATAATTAATGTCACTTGAACTCTCCTTTCGCTTTCCAATTTTACATATTTTTCACAGAAGGCTACTGCAATTTAGAAATATTTCCAGGCAACCTTCCAAAAATCAGAAAGTAGAGACTATCAAATACCATTTTCCCTCTTCTAGACTACCTAATCAATTTAATCACTGGGGGATACATCTTCAAAGTGGCACTTAGAGGCAGACAAGCCATGTTAAAAAGCACCAGGATTTGCATCCCTACATCACCACGACCAATTTAAAACTGTGACTTGAAGGCAGCTCATTTTTCTGTCCAGGCAGAAGACAAAAAGCTCTGGCTGCAGGAACGAGTCTGAAGCTCTTGCCTAAGGAACCCACTTTCTTTGTACGTGTCTAGGAAAGATCCCAGAAGTGGCTGGAACCCGTGTCCCCAGTCCCACATCCTCTTCTGGGCCTGTTTTTGTCAGCAGAGTCTCTTTGGCTTTTTAACTTCGGGTGAAGTAGTGCAGCAGGATTCTCCATAAATAAACAATACGTCAGCCAAAACAACATTTATGTTTTTCATTGCTGCAGATGAGACATCAGCTTCGCTGATGTTCTGGATGTGTGTTCTCATGCTGTGCTTTTGTTTTAATCACAAAATAACAACAAGAAACCCAGATACAAGTATATTCGTCTTCATTTCTCATTCTTATTCATGTTTTTTTGGTCCAGGTACGTGATATATATGACATCCTAACACCAGAACTCCTGGCACCAGAAGATGAAGGCCCAAAGACAGAAGCACTCAGACTCCGGGCGTCCCACTGACATGAGCAGTCTGCTGAGAGCCTACACAGGAGTCAGGAGCTGCAATGGCTGGCTGAATCGGAGCAGAAAGGAGGAGGCCAAGACCACACAACAAGCTAGAAAAAGTGCCAAGAACACAACCCAGGAGCTTTTCGGCTCTTTTTTCCCCATTCAGACGACAGAATCAGGCTTCCTCTCTCTGTTAATTTCATGTAAAAGTAAATGGGAAAGCAAGAGATGACAGCTGCAGGCTGCTCCCCAACTATTTGTGTGTTATCTGGAGGTGGTCAGAGCATCTCTGCATTCACACTGAATGATGCTGCAGGTAAGCTACAAAGAAAATATTCGAGGAGAGGGAGGTAACCAAATCTGAACACAGTTAATAGTGAGAAATAATGAAATGGAGCTGCACAAAGAACAGGGTTGAAAGCTATGATCTAAAAATAAAGAAATACATAGGTCATGATATTATTTTGTACAGCAATATGTGATCAAAACAGTGGACTCCTGAGAGTGTGATATTTGTAGGATTTGCAGCAACATAAACAACTTTGTAAGAGGCTTAATTTCCTTCAATGCTACTGAAACCCCCTTCCAAAATAGATATTTTTAAATACTTGAAAAAGAACATCATATTTTGTACTGAAGGAACTGTTACAGTGGCCATTCACGATACGAAGACACTCACTGAAGCATTTTTATTTTTTGTTAACAGAAAGGAAAAGAAGAAACTACAAATGTAAAAAGAACCAAACATGCCTCTCCACTTTTGTTTTTCTTTAGGCGCTTTTCCCCTGGCACACACACAAAATCCGGCCTGAGCCGTGGTTGTACTGCAGTGGATTCAGGCCACATTTAAATACAATGGAGGGAGCTGGAGCTGCATGTGCTCATAGTGCTGGCCACAAACATCTCCAGCTCTGCTGCTGGCACCTTCTGAAAAACACAGACATTTGTTCTGCTTGTCTTGAACAGGGGTATTGCTGACCTGGCTGCAGGGATCTCTCCATCAGCTAACCACTGCCTCACAAGAGATGAAACACCACGACCAGTCATGGCTGGAGGAAGAATCACGCATGTCATCTAGTCCCATTCTTGCTACGTTTGGGATAATCATGACATTTGCAAGAGAATGAGTGACTTTTGGAGCTTGCTTGGCTGAATCCTGGCCTTTATGAAGACAGCTTTCAAGGAGTGCTTCATTAAAAATGTCTTCACTGAAAATCATCACTTAACTATGTAGGCATACTCTTAGATGCTTTCCTCTTATTTGGAAGCTTAGACATCCCAAATATCCTCAGTTTTAAATTAGTCTAAGTACAGGGATGCCACCATTGGTACACTCAGCAGTAACAAAACCCAACTACAAATTCAGAATTCAGAATAAAATGCAGTAGATTGTTAAGATCCTAAAGAATTTGAATAACTTGATAAATAGCCTTCTCTTTTTGTGAACGCTTGATTGCATAGATTCATCTTCAGGTGAGAAAAAGCAGATTTGGGAGGTCTTCTTTGACACATCTTAGTTGATAAGGGCCTATAAGGCAGCTTTTCTGAAGCATTGCTCAGATCTGAAAGCTTGCAGCGAAAGGACTAAACAGGCACGTGAGCTACTGAGGCTTAACACCCTTTTATTTTCCTAGCACTGGCCCTACACATCATGGTGAGTAAAATGCTGTGAATGGAAGAAATACACAGCCTCACAGCTTAATGTAGCCTGGTTTTATTGGAAGTGTCCTTGTTTTGTGATTTAGGGTATTAAATAGCTGAAACTCATGTGGATAGTCTCTGGCTGGAGGCAGATTCTGGCTGATTCTTCCTGAAAAGCGAGGCAAATGTGGAGGTCCCTCCTAATGCCCAGACTGAAATAATGCACCATCCACTGCCGGTATGTTCAGCTTCGTCTGACTGGGGCTGGAATTAAAGCTTTGGAAGAAATCAGGGACTGACAGAGGAATAAATCACGGACAGACGGAACAATAGGTCGTGTGTTGGTAGAAGAGGAAGCCCAAGATTGCTGTAATCAAGAAGTGTAGCATGGGTATATGTGGGATTAAATCCTTACAGGAGACAGTGTATGGGAATAGAAACACTTCATCTACAGGAAGAAGTGACACTCAGACACTTTGTTCTGAGATCAGACAGGCACTCTTAAAGCTAGTGAGGAGCAAAGAGCCTCAGGTTATGGGGAAATAATGATGTTTTTAGGAAGTGTCATTTTCCTGCAAAGGCCCTTGAAATGACGTGGAAAGCCAGGAACTATCATACAAACCTATTTGGATGGGCTTAAAGAAGGAGTGATACTTTCTTCAGAGGAAATGTGTGATGCAGGATCACTGGTGCCAGGTGACCTGCTGCTGGGATTTCCTCCATTTCACTGGGTAAAGGAACTTGGGTCGAGGGCTATCTTCTTTGTGGCACACCGTATCTCTCATTGGTACTATTGGGACTGAAATCCCAAGCACAAATTCAGGCTGGGTGGAGAATAGATGGAGAGCAGCCCTGAGGAGAAGGACCTGGGGGTGCTGGTGGATGAGGAGCCCAACACGAGCCAGCAATGTGCGCCTGCAGCCCAGAAAGCCAACCGTGTGCTGGGCTGCACCAACACAGCGTGGGCAGCAGGGCAGGGAGGGGATTGTCCCCCTCTGCTCTGCTCTCCTCAGTCCCCACCTGGAGCCTGCGTTCAGCTCTGGGCCCAGCACAAGGACAGGGATGGATCAGAGCGAGTCCAGAGGAGGCCACGAGGATGCTCAGAGGCTGGAGCCCCTCTGCTGTGGAGCCAGGCTGAGGGAGCTGGGGGTGTTCAGCCTGGAGAAGAGAAGGCTCCGGGGACACCTCCCAGCGGCCTGCCAGGGCCTGAAGGGGCTGCAGGAAACCTGGGGAGGGACTGTGTGTCAGGGGGTGTGGTGGTAGGACAAGAGGAGTGGCTTTAAACTAAAAGAGGAGAGATTTCTGTCTGGCAAGAGAACCCACAGTGAGTGCTGTCTTCGTTAAAGATACCCTCTCTTGTTCCTTCACAGGTGACAAACTCAGCACACAGGGGCACCAACCCCAGTGTCACACGAAGAGCATACGCTGCCTCCTGATGTAGGAGTGGTAGCAGCGTCTCAAATTTGTCTTGAGCCTTTTCCCAATTATCAAAACCAGGCTGTGTGAAAAGCCCATCTGTACACTCTGCCAAAAGCATCCTGCACCTAAAAGGTGCTTTAAAAAAATAAGTAAGATCAGTAGCTTTGGAGTAAGGGAGCTTTTGAATCCAGTGATCAAAGCTGAACTGAAAGAACTTTTTTTTTTTTTTCCTTTTTTTTTTCCTTTTTTTATTGTTTTTAATCCGAAGTTACATATATAAAAAAAAAAAAATAATGTTGTATTGAGGTCGACAGCACAAAAGCACCAAAAATACCAGTCGCTGATACTCGGTTCCAGCTGCAGGCAAGACTACGAAAACAGTTCATTGCTACAAGCGACAGGAATTGCCCTAAGTATTCCAAGCTTGCTTTTTAATTATTTGGTTTTGAAGTGATTTCACATCGGTTTAGTCAGTGAGCACCAGACAGAAATGCCAAGGGGCTGGAGAAGTTAAAAACGTTGCTTTGGAGGCTGATTTTTTTGGGTTTTGTTCCTGTTTTGGATTGTTTGGTGTTTGTTTTGTGTTTTTTATTTTTTTGTTTGTTTGTTTGTTTTTTGTTTTTTTTTTTTTGCTTATGTTTTAGGCATGACCTTCTTTGAATGCCAGCTTTCAGACCAGGACACAGCTCAGGCCATACTTTTTTTTTTTCACCATATTTCAGGCAATTCTCCCATTCATCGTGGATTTTATGGGCTTCCCTCGAGCATCACCAGACCTGAGCCCTGCACCCTGCTTGTCCAAACTGAGCATTTACCAGATCTGCAGTGTGTGTACTTGTAAATAGCTATGTACAGATCTGTAAATATATATATATATATATATATATTTGTAAAGCCAGCCCCTGGATTACCAAAATCTTGAAATGCATTCAAGGCCTTTTAGCGTGATGTCTTCTTAGTGAAAAGGGACTGCAACGGCATTGGCCTACCAAAATCGCTAAATAACCCCGCCTTTCCCCAGAAAAGCGCCAGTTTATGGTACAGCAAGCCCCCAGAGCTCGGCAGGGGGTGATTTTAGTAGGAAAACTTCGGAGGAAGGAGGGAAAGCCTCCCCTGTGCCCAGGAGATGGCAGCAGCGTGTGCGAGCTCTGCGGCCCCTGGGAAGGGCACATCTCTCACCTGGGCGCTGAAGGCATCATTTAGGGCGGTGTTTGGGTGCTTTCGACAGGATGTTTCGGCCTTGCCCTGAGATGGTGCCATATATTTGAGGCTTTTATCACGCGGTGTGCTTCATACAGCCACCTGCTCGCCTCTGTCGGGTTTTTGCCATCACGGTGTTTGGGTTTTAGTGGGGCTCTGAGACCCAAAATGTAGTTACACGCATCCTGATTGCTCTGTCAGACATCAAATCTGAATTTTCTCCACCTTTCCCTCTTTTTTTTTTTAATCAGTTCTGTCTGCTCTGTGTCCCTGCCTACCCAACAGGTCCCATTTTCCCTCCCCACGCTCACACCTGCCCAGGGTTGGGGCTGGGTTCCCCTCGCTCCGATCCATCCGCTCCGGATCCATCCCCCAATAATTCCTCACTAATTAAACGCCTTTCGTTACAAACTCTGGGAAATTATCCAAGGGCAGGGAGGCCTGAATGGGCAGCAAGAGCTTGAGTGAAAGGGAACAATGGGGAAGGAATGAAAAGCACAGTGAGGCTGCAGGGGGAGGAGAAGGAAAAAAAAAAAAAAAAAAGAGAAAAAAACAGAAAACCCATATGGTACATTAGGTTTTGCACGGGGCTGTGTTCTGTCCTCAGCTTTTGAGACAGGCTTGGTGTCTAACCTTGGGTACAGGGTGAAAATCTTCATCACCTTGCCAGTGCCTGGTCCTGGGACTGCTCTCCTGTGCCAGCAGGGGCCCTGGGGTGCTGCAGGTAGCTTGCGCTTCACCTCTGGACCGGGCAGGAGCCTGATTGCCTGGCATCAGCTGGGAGTTCGCGGTGGAAATCAGAAGGCAATCCCTTGGAACAAGAAAATTACCCTCAAAAAAAATTAATAATTGTGTTTTGAAGAGGTTTTGCTCCTTTGTATTTAGGGAGTTAATTCATCGCAGTCGCCGATTTCTCTGATGAAGCAGAGCTCTTGAAGCGCAGGTACTGCCCAGATGAGCACATTTCCAAAAGCCTCTTTTTTTCAGCAGAGCCTTAGCTCAGCTTTGTGAGTCCTAAAACGCACAGAGGACGATTCACCTGAAGCACGAGCCCAGAAATCAGCTGACTGTAGGCAAGTGCTGAAACTCTACATCAGGGGAAATTATTACGGTCCGTGGCTCCCGTGATGAAGGCTTGACAGCCGAAGTGCAAGGAGCCTTTCTCTTTCCCTGCTGATGAAAGCAAATTCCTCATCAGCCTTTCATCAGAGAATCCTTGAGGCTCCACCTGCCCGAGAGGAGCTCGAAGGCAGACGTCCTGCTGGATGGAACACCAAAAGCCCCCCCACGACCCCAGACAGAGCAATCCCCGTCTGCAGGGACAGTTTGGGGTGCACTGGGCTGCCGAGCTCCCAGTCCAGAGCGAGTGGGGCTCAGCTGAGCACCCTCTGCCCTTTCATACCTGTGGTCCCTGCTATGAACGAGCCCTCAGTGAGGGGTTTAGGCTTGCTGGCTGCCCTTTAATTTTCAGGCACGACGAAGCAGAGCTAGCGTTTTAATTCCATTATGGAAGCGGTCTCACAGCAGCTGAAGAGGGGGCAGGAAGGACGTTTCTTCCTCCCCCCTAATCAGACTGAAGCTTCCCAGTGCCAACCTCAATCTGTGTTCAATTGCTCGTGCCATCCAGCAGAGAGAGTGGAGTTGGGTACGTGGTAGAAGTTAATTCGGAACGTGATTACTCAGGTAATTAAGTGCTGGAGATGTAGTGAGGGAGCAAGCAGCAGCGTGATGGCTGAAGGCAGCCTTTAGCAGTATCTACAGTGTTGGCAGATGGTGGACCATGGAAGACAAGCAAGGAGTGGAAGTCAGAATCTCTGTGCTCTTACCACCACAAAATGCTTGCTCTGGTCACGGTTTCCACCACGGAGAGCCATCGCTGATGTCTACAGGGGCACCACACACCTTTCTCTGCCAGATCAAAGTCAGTTTAAAGAGGTGGGGTGGGGCAAGAAGACGTCTTGTAGCTCCGCTCCTTCGGATCTCATTACCCGTGGGCGTTCTTCCCATCACTGTGCTGAGCATCCAGCTCCCCACACACACCCTGATGTCAGTTCTGACCCTACAGATACGGCCCCACCGAAGCTGTCCCATCCCCAGCCACCTTGCTCGGTTCTTTATCACTGCTCTCGCAAGTGCCACCTGCCCTTCTGAGCTATGAGAGGCATCCGTGGCTCCTGCAACAGCAACCAAGACCCCCGGGCAGCAGGCCTGTGCTCACAAAGCCCCTTGACAAAACATTTTGGCTCCATGTGATCCGAAAAAGCACACAGAAGGAAGACCATCTTTTCCCCTGGATCTGCAGCTACAGCAGATCAAATGTCCTCTGCTCCGTTTTCTTTCTTTGAGCTGGGGTGAAATATCAAAGGATAATTCCAAACAGGTTTGGCTGTGCCTGAGCAGCCTCAGCAGAGCAGAGGGCAGGCTCTCCACCAAGCCCCAGAGACCCAGAGGCAAACCTCCTCTGCCACCTAATTTTAGCAACAATTTTGCATATACAAACACAGTTGTAAGGACCCAGAAGCCACCACGCTCTTGATACTCCTGCCTGTATGCCATGGTTTAACAAAGCTGGGTTATTTCAGGGTGGTCCCCGAGGTTTTGGGTCCAGCAGGACGTGACAGACAGCACCGCACTCTCCGAGCATGTAGTAGATTTTATTAAGCATAGCTTTGGTTCTAAGTGTTCCTCGTTTCTGTAATACTTTTAGTTAAAAACAATTATACAAGAGCAAATACAAAAAATATTAAATTATGAAAACAAATCCATTAAGGCTCCCTTTTTATATTTATATATATTTATATATGTACACTCAAACAAGTGCAGATATTAACAGAAGGTTAAAGCCACAAAAAGTTCTAAAAATTTACTACTGTACTATCAAAAGCGAGAATTTTTAAAAAGTTCTGCCTTATTAGAGGCAAAAGTGGTAAAAGTGAGCCATTTCCAAATTGCTGAAGTATTTGCAGGATTGCTACAAATCCCACAGAGCTAAAGGGCAGGCTGGGAATCACTTACTGGCAAGGGGTTTCTTGAGGAGCTGCACAGGACACTCGTGGTGTGACTGTTGGGTTGCCCCTTCTAGCCCAATCCTGACTTTAAAGACAAGCTTTTGCTTGTCAAAATGATGTGGGTGGCTTGATTCCTACACTACAAGGTCAGCAGGGTTCAGAGATGCCGTAACAGACACGTTGATGTTGTGGCTGTACGCAGAATTAACTCCAAGTGAAAACAAACAACAAAAAATCTGCTTCACACTGGATGTACAAGGGAGTTCCCTGGCCTCCTGTGTTTCAGAAAGAGAAACTCCGCCTGAATCACGAGGTGATGAGGACAGAAAGCAGCAGACTTTCAGCCTCGAGCCCAGCACTCACCAGAGTTAAGGAGCAGCCGGTGTCCCCCCCTGACTCTGGTGGCATGTGGATTGCACCCACCTTCTGCTGTGCCTGCACAGGAGGACAAGGGGCTGAGAAGAAATGGTTTTCTCAAGCCAGGGGAGGGTTTCCTCACCGATTTGAGACGCTTCCATGCTGAGCAGGAGGTTAACTGCAGAGTGGAAGCTGACAGACGTGAAGTGTTTTAGGCTGGGGATGGCTAAAGGTGAGCGTGGCATGGAAATCCATCATGTAGCACTGCCTCAGCCATCAGTACGAAACGAACTCCATCAGTGCAAGTGTTTGAATAACGTGCTGCCCAGAAAGGAAGATCCTCTCCTAACAGAGGAAGGAAGGGAAGGAGGGAGGGAAGCATCTGCAGCGCTCCAGGTGTTCCTCTGTTGAGAAAAGACGTGGAAAAGTCTTACATTTGGCCTTTGTCTGCTGCATGCCCCTGATCAGAACGGCCTGGGAGAGCATCTTCACGTTTAATCTCCCAGACTTGAGTCACGCTGCAAATCTGAATCAATGGCAATACACTTACTGCAATTCAATTTGCTCGTGATCTGATTATGCCCTCATAACAAATGCCTGGATCTTGACAAATTGAAGCCTGTAACTAGGAAACATTGCTAATTATGAGCATTTCGTCCCAAGTGCTGCACTGAAATTGTATTTTAAACATCCAATACTTACAGGAAAGGCAAAAGAAAGCAAAAAACAAACCAACAAACCCTCCACCCCCCCCCTTTACAACACAAACACGCCACTGTTGATATCAGGGAAAAGTGTTCTCCGACAGTTATGCCCAATGTAATTACAGAGTAGAAATTATTTCGTTTAGCATCCTAAGGCAAAGCCCATGATTAGATCCCCAGCTGATAAGGATGAGCACAGCCTCAGCGAGAGCCAGGAATATGCCAGTCGAAGAAGAGGAGGGTTTTTCCCCAGACTCTCAAGATAGAATATCCACACCCAGCCACACCAGGTGAGAACCCAGCCCTATAACCCTACGTGAGTCACCTGTTCCCCCCTCCTCCCCCCAGGCTTCCCTGGGTGTCTAGTAGTCATAAGCATGAAGGATCAGATTCTGCCATTCCTCTGCAAGCTGAGGAGCATTTATTTAACAGCAAGTCACAGGGGCAACTCGCAGAAAGGCAGAAGGTGACAGAACTGGACCCGAAGACGCAGTGGTAACACATTTCCCCTCTTCTTTTAGGACGGGATAAAGTGAGGTTCACTTTATGCCTCGCTTTAGGGATTTTGTTTCCATTTTGGTAGATTGCAATGATCAGTTTGGTCTGGGTTCAACGCTGCTCTGTTGCAGCGATTGCAACGAGTTCCTGCAACAACTGAGCAGGGACTGAGGGCAGACCAGACTCCTCATTTCAGCTGAAGACGTCTCGGAGAGTAATGTGCTAACACCGCGTTCAGGCCAGCGTGTTCTTGGAGGAGAAAGGCCACGACAGCAAAGTAGGGAGGATTGCAAAACACAAGGACAGAAGACAGGTCGTTTTGCATTGAGAGATAAGAGAGGTAAATACACAGGTAGCACTGCACAGACCTTCACACAACATTTCAAGGAAGAAGTTTGAAGACACTGAGAAATCAGCTTCTGGATTCTCTCTGGTGAGAGGATCATCATATTTCTGCTCTTTCATAGCCCAAATTCTGCACGTTCAACAGGGAGAACTGGGCTTTAAGGCTGCTCAACAGTTCACTGCTGGTGAATTTTAAGCATTCCCATCTGGCCTACACCTGCCTATCCCGGTGGGGATGGGCAGCAGCGATCGTCATACCTCATCTCCTCCAAAACTTGCTAAAAATTCCGACCGAACACAAATTATTGTGATACGCACGCAGGGTGTAGGTCTGGATGGAGGAAATTTACCTGCACAGAAAAGTTTCATTAAGATACCACAGGAGGACTTTTGTTTTGTTTTAAAGCAAAATATAATCTGTGTATCTCCACTAAACTAGGATCACAAGAGATAAAGCAGTGCAACGCTGAAGAAACTTCCCTAGTATCCCTGGTTAAAATCTCAGAGTGAGCACTTCAGAGCGGTCCGTGACACTGAACTGACAAGCAGACTCCTCATCCGCCAATCTCAGGACTGCATTTGGCAAGTCGATCCATTTCTGTTAAGTCTTTTTAATCCACGCTTCCCAAGAATTGAAAATCTCATCTTCAGTGTCAGCTGGATGCTTTTCTTCTCCCTCTTGACAAGGAAATCTGAGACAACTTGCAAAAGCCTCTCTGCAGCCACCACAGGAAAGCTGGAAGTCTTAGCAGGTGCTGGCTCTAGGAGTCTGGTGCTTCTGTTGCTTCCTGGACCGTCCTCCTCAAGTTGCCCTTGACTTTGACAAATTCAGGTGCGTTTTCCTGCTCTTCCTGTATCTTCTGTTGCTCCAGTTCAAGCTGAAAAAGAATCCGCATGTTAAAAAGCGTATAAAGTAGATCATTGACATAAAAGGCTAAAAGCTAACAGCTTCAATAACTGGCCATGCATAACAATTTAAACTGCTTCCTTTCTTTCTTTCATGGAAAAGGTAAAGTTGTATTTCTTTGGGAGTATCTGTTCTCATAAACCATCAGTCTTTTCAAATCCTTGTCTCCAGCTCATTCCAGCAGGCCTGCAAATGCCTTTGCCAGATGGACAAAAACTCTGCTCGTCCAGTAAGAGAATAAGATGAAGCATTTCTGAGGAAGTTCTTGGACATCTTCATTTAAAAAAAAAATAAAAAATTAATTCCCTTCTCTGGCTTTCAGAACAGGACGAAACCAAATGTGCCTTGTGGGAGAACACGTGTGAACAGCTACTACTGAGCATACTTGCAGAATTTATTTCTGAGTGCCTAGGTATGGATTTCTGTATCTAACTTGACCATCTTTTGGTAGATCTGCCTTCTCTATCACAGAGATCAATACAGCTCCTCCTTGGCCCTTAGCTTTTCATTTTTTGAAGTCCATTCACTGACATTTTTGACCCAGTTGAAGCTCGTGCTCTCAACGTTACCCTGTGCGGTCAGACTCTCTGCACTGCAGGGCAAAGCTATGTAGTGCCAGTACAGAGCATTACCCACTGCACAGAGTAAGGATTGCTTGGCAATCCTCAGTGAAGGCAGACAGGTCAGGTCACCAGAAAGGAAGAAATAACCCTTCAGAAAACTAACAAAAGCTTCTGAAAGGAGCTTTTTCTTAGAACAAACCAAGGTCTCCCTGATTAATGGGGACGATGTTGTTGGTTCTGTTTAGCTCTCTGAAAGAATCTCTCCTTTGTCTCTGGTTTGCGGACAAAGAACATGCTCTGTTACATGACATGCTCATGACATGCTCATGACAACATTCCTCCATGTGTCATGTTAATTAATGACATTCCCATAGCGCTTACAAAGTCACAACATTGTTTGCAGGGGACAGGCTTTTCCTCTTCTAAGAGAATTCTCTTTTCTACATACGTCCTTGGGTGGCTCAATTCCAAATCAGGCATCTTTTGAAGCTGGCCTTATCTTTCTAAGAGCAGAAAGGATCAGTGACAGGACGATATACTTCAAATTACAATAGCTTTCTCCCCCCAAAAATATTTCTATGCCTCGTTAAAAACTATAATAAAAAACACTAAACCTAAACATTGATTTGACTACACCTCATTCTCAATAGAGTTACTCGATTTAATTGATTTTTGTCAAGAAAAACTGGAGATCCTGTTCTAAAGTGTTCATTTATTTAAAGGTAAATGCAATGTTTTATGCACGCTGACTTGTTTGATGGGGTGTTTCACTGACAAAAATTTGCCTCTCAAGTATGCAAAGTGCCTTAAGAGGCACAGAGACCTTTGGCTGGCCCTGTGCTTAGCAGTAAGCTTCCCAGCAAAAGGTTGCAACTCCATATAATCTCTCCACTTGGGGTCTGAGAATGTTTCCCTTCATTTGGAAAAGCCAACAGACTCTTTAATTCAAAAGAGCTTTTGCAGCCTTAAAAAGTCACCTAGTTTTTGTACGCAACCCAGGAGAAAGAAACAATCGATGTTTTATTCATCAGGTTTCTAGTTTTGATGCAGTAGAGTCTCACATCCAATCTTAGTGATCAACTCTTGATATAAAGGCTACAGAAGTTGGCTAATTCACCACAGTTTCAATGGTTACATGTGGCCAGTGCTCCACAGACACTGCTGTTGCTCCAAACAGGATTCATTTGACCAAAGGCAGAGATCTACACGGAGTTCCTAAATAATATGTGAAAACAAAGAGGTAATTGTAGAGTGTGATTTGAGTCACTGTAAAAGAGGTGCCTGCATTCAGTCAGAGGAACCGCGCCAAAAATCTGCTGCTGCTTCTCTCCTGTCTACCAAGGGAGCATGGGGTGCTGAGCTCAGAGGGAGATGTGTAAAGTTGGTGCTGTTTCCCATCTTACCTGCTCCAGCTTCTGCTGCCGTTTCAGTAGCTCTATTTCCAGGTCGGACTTCTTCTTCTGCGCCTCCTCTTCTTTTTGCTGTTTAATAACTTGATCTCGTTTTCTTTTCTCCATCACCTTTTGTAGCTCTGGTTTGTTCTGAGGTGCAAGACCCCTTAAAATTAAATAGGAGGAGTAGGGGGGCAGGGGAAACAAGGGAGAAAGAGATCACTTTTAATACACGTAAATTCACACAGAACTGTATGCAGGTTTTCTCCAGTCAACTGGCTGCCTATTTAGGCACTTTGAAATACAAATAATTAATTAAAAGGAAAAAATGGGCAGAAATTTTATTGGTTTCTAATCTAAATCCTAAACTGAAATTTAAGCCATGTTATTACTGAGAATATTTCCCTGCAACATGCATGCTAGTATTTCTCCGGGATAATTCACTGCCATGGCTTTCATAGTCAGTCTTCCTTCTGCTCTCCCCATTCCAGAAAAACAGATTAAAAAAACATCAAAAATCAAGACACTAGCAGGGCTGGAAACAGATTTTGGAGGGAACAACAGCAAGGATTAAAAAAAACACTTCCCTTGACAGCTGATAATTCAGATTGTGTTCAGACAGTCCTACACAGGGTACTATGTGCAGAGAAGACCACATGGGCAGAACTAAAACACGGTGTCCCTCTGGATTTTGTCACATTTTTCCTGGAAATCATGAATTCTGTCTTTCCTTGGAAATACGAGAGCTTTAGGCATGCCTGGCTGCCAAGTTATTTCCGTTGAGAACAGTGAGAGCTCCCAGGCTACACTGAAAATCACACAGAAAGAGGCTAAGACAACAAAAACCCCAAATAAAAAAAACAAGTTGCGGTCACCTTGGAGACCAGACAAAGGACGGAGGATCCTTCCTCTCACAAGATTTCAGCTAGTACAGCAACTGAACGCTTCGAGTCCCTTCAGCACAAAATATTTTCCAAGCCAACTACTACAAAAAGACCCAACCCATGCCTGTTCTTGTCATCTTCCCTGTGACGATTATTATCTGAATACATCTGGCATTAAGTTTAATCAAGAAATTCAATAATCTGCATAAGCTTTCAAAAAACAGTATTTATACCCCTTCCCTACTTAATATGTGGGTGCCTAATTCTTCCGTAACACGTGTATCTGACTGCGTGTTTAATAATGTATTCAAATACCATTTTATGGTGCCATCTCTGACCAACTCCATATATTATGTGCCACTCTATCACTGTACATCTCCTGGCAGCAAAATCAAATATTTAGCAACACCAAATGCTGCTCCATATTTCTCCTAATATCTCATTCCCCAAACGCAACAGAAGCTACAGGATTGTGTTAATATTTTATGTTCCGTGCTAATTTGTAATGGCTAAAATATAATTAAAATAAGTCAGGTAGAGAAAAGTTGGAGCAATTTGATTTTTGCCGTTATTATTACTGCTGGGTAAGTGAGAGCTGGATCAATGGGAACTTCCAGGCTGCTGACTAGCAATAAAGATAGCCATGAAGCAGATGCAAGCTGCTAAGTAAGATGACTTTTTCCTGATTTAGATGTGCTCTAGCTATGATAAACACCAGCAGAAGAACCCTCAGCCTGATCAAATGGGATCGGCAGTCAGATCTGTAAAAGATATCTGAACTTGCTTTCACTCCCATATTTAGAAGGGACAAGCAACAAATAGGCTGCTACTGGATTAACTGGGAGTCTTGAATCACCTCTTTATGATTTTTCTGTCAAAAAAAATCCTAAAAGTTTAGTCTAGAGTAAGCAAACTGTGCTATACCACGAGTTAGAGCTGATGGGGTTAATGTCCCTGCAAGAGACCAGTCTGCAGAGCTAAGGCCGTGTCTTAATAAGTAAAAATAATTAACATGAGTGACCTATGCCTTGAGTTACCACTACCTTGATCTTCGCATCTCCAAAACATCTACCACTTCTGGTAAATAATGATTAGTAAAGAACTACATCAGCTCAAGGTCCAACAGACACTGCTTATAGTAGGCATGAAGAAGGTATGTTGGCATGGGGAAATGCCTTCTACCATTAAAAAATGCATGGCATAAAGCACAGAAGCCTAACCCTCTTTTCAAGAATATCATTTTTTTCTGCTGGCGAAACCCTCAAAAAAGTATTGCATTTCTGCACCAATAAATACAAGTCTCAAATTAACAGCTGCAGCTCACCACCATCACAATAAAACAAGAGCAGATACTGAGGGCAGCACAACTGTTCGGTGTAATAGGATATTCTTCTAGAAGAAAACAAACTCCACAGTTTTCAAGTGCTTTATACTTTCCTACACTTTAAAAGGAAAAAAAAAGACAACAACACAGACTTAATTTAGTGAAGCCTCCACATCATTCAGAGCAAGGTTGTAATTTGGGGAACTTTACACCTTTCTTTCTTTCCATGCCTATAAACTTCGTGGTGCTAGGAACTGACTTTGAAGTTTAATCCCGTTAACAAAAAAAATAGGACAAACACCTATTTAGGCCACTTTCTTCCAATTCAGTTGATACTCTGTAAAACATTTCTACTTCAACACTAAAGAAATGCTGTTCATTTAGAATTAAGTATCAAAGCTTAGCATTTGTGAGGATTTTGCTATTAGAAAAAAATAGAAAAAAATACCTTTTTTCCTCTCAAAATACCACCATAGCAGATGGGAAAAAAAGAGATGTTTTCAGAATGAGACTTTTCTGACAAACACACAAATCCAGCTGTCCTGGAGTAGCCAAAGCAACAGCCGTAATCCCCTGGACCATTGGAATTATCGGAAGAGACGTGAAAATGTTCATTAAATGATCTACTCTTCCACTGGATGTAACTGGCCAAGGAACATGAGTTCCAAGGTCTAGATTAGGACTCAAATTATGTATGCTATTAATGGATTCATAAATCAGATTCCTGAATTGTAAATTCTAATTCATCTGCCAGAATAGGCAGGAAGACACCAAATCTTCCCTTATTCCTGCTAGGATGGCCATGCAGGATTATGCTTTTGACACCAAGATAACAATTAGTATCTTGGCCATATCACTCATTTACATAGATGTTTGTTTCTGTTTGTTTTTGTTTGTTTAAATGGAGGAGTCTCACAGGCCTGGAGGTTTTTTTTCTCTCCTTTGTGTAGTCAGGTGCTTGTTCTCGTAGTATCTTTTTCAAATGAGTCCTCCATTGTTGGAGAGATTTAATAACAAACCCTCAGCTACCTCGAGGCCGAGTCCCTGCGTCTCAGAAGTTGATGAAATCAAGTTCCAGCTCTTTACTTCTTCAAAAGCAATATATAATGCAACAGCTGTGCATCCCACCCCGGAAAGGAGGAAGCACAATTTGCATAATATACACAGAGACACTTGTGCAGCAGCAGAGCAGACCCCCGACTACCACGCTGCATTGTAAGAAAGATCAAGTAACCAGAGAACAACTTCATATGAAACAAAATTTAGGATTTCTTTGACTAAAAAGTGGCCCCATCAATTCAGGGTATACTGGGAATGGTGAAAACACGCAGATTTGATGATCAACATCAAATGTTTAACAACTGAATTTTGTCAAATACCTGATAAAGTTAAGAGTTCAGGACAAATGACAGTGCCTGAAATAAAGAATGCGATAGGGGAGAACTGAACTGCTTCCTCATGAAACCGACCCTTAGGGAGTATTCACAAAAACAAAGTGAAAAACCTTTTACAAGAAGCTTTTACAGGGCTTCACTTATCAACAGCTGATCTTGTGTTCAATATCCTCTACGCAGTCTGGTGGTGGACCAAACATGGAAGGCCTACAGTTGGATCAACACCTAGATAAAACAGTGGGGCAGCCTACAGCTTTCTTACACAGCTGTGTAAGAAATTCTACCATTTTTTGGATTTTTTTGGTCTACACAGGTTTGGTTGTGAGTTTGCAAGTACCCCACCTGGAGCTGGTGTAGGCACCACTGATTGTACAACAGGAAACAATCAGGGGGCAACATGGGCAAAGCTTTTACACTGAAAATAATGATCCTACATTACAGTGATAGCAAAGGTGTTTGAAAATAAAATTAACACTTCAATTGTTAATTTAAATTAACAATTAAAAAAAGAAAAGAAGGTAAAATTATCACAGAAAGAAGGACCAGACCTATTTATTAAAATTCAAGCAAATACCATGGCTGAGAATCAGTCTTTTCTTCTACAAGATTTCAATCAACAAAATGCACCTGCTAGGTTTTGGGTAAAATGTGTCATTTTGATGAAACTAAACCTCAAGCTGTGCTTTTGGGGTCAAGGGATGGCACACATGCGTTTTAGGCTTTTACCTTTTCTGGTTCATAAGCAGCTCTCTATGGAGATCTTGATGATTCCGGGATGACTTCACAGGATTAATTAATTTCTGAGGTCTAATTAATTCAGGATTGTCATCATCTATGTAGTCTGGTTCAGCCATAATCTTTCTTGGAGTGGGATACGGATCTTTGGGTTCGGTGTCCTTACTCACAGTATCTGCAAAACAGAGGGAAGAGAAGAACTATGGTAAATCTCCACTGAAAGGCCTTTAAAAGATGTCTTAAAACACATCAAGGCAGCATTCTCCACTGATAACATTTATGCTTTTCTACATAGATTTTGTCTGTAGTAAGTGAAGGTGCTCAGAGCAAACATCCTTTAAAACAGATGGCAATTCCGTAAGGTTATCTTTGAAAACCTTCATCCCTTGATTGGATGCACAGATTCCTTCCATCCTGAGAACCAGAAATACTTGAGGTTAAGCATGCAGAGAGCCCTACTGATTTTATTAAGTCCACCAGATGAAACATTTTTGTATCAGCAATGCTAAGATCCAAAAGATGTTTTAAATAGTGACTATATCAAATACCACGAATGCTCATCAAAGCCATATAAACACTCATTTTCTGCCATCAGTCTCACGCCAGCTATGAGAAAATACCTCGTGTCGGTTAGCCCTGAGCAGTACCAAACTAAGCAAAAGTGTCCAGGTGAAAATTGCCAAATTTGCCAGTGCTGGGATGGGGGCTGGGAGTTTCTGAGCAGAGTGGTCGGGGAGAAAAAGTTGGATGTGTCTTACGGCCATGTTTCACCCAGCGAAAGTCTACAGAAGTCCACTGATCTGAAGCCAATAAAACCCTGATGACTTACATCATTTCCCAATCTGGCATTTTCCTGTCCTAGCACGGAAAACGTAAACACCAAGTCACAGCACTTTTAAGCAACAGATGACAAGCAAGCACCTACCTGCACAAAGGCCAAATATCCAGAATCATTGGAAAATTCATGCCTGAAGAAACTTGGAAGATTTATATCAAAACTAATTTAGGTCTAAATGTTAGGTCCCCAAGGCTGCCCCCTGAGCAAGCCCAGCACCCTCAGCTGCTCCAGCCCAATGTGGTGGCCCTCGATGAACTGTCTCCAATCCTAACTGCATGTCATATGAAAAAAGCCAAAAAAAACACCCAAAACACAGGCTACGTCTCAATGTACATCACTTAGCTCCATGCCATGAACAAGTATGTACAAGTGTATCCATCACCAATGCTGTATACACTTTATTTCATTTTTTTTTTTATAAGGATGCAGCAGTTCATATTTCCTTGGTGTTCACATCAGGTTTTTCCCAAGTAAAACAGCTTGGGGATTCAGAGTGCAGGCTTGTTTTGGATATAACCTTTGGTTTCCCTGTGTTCCCCTCTCACTTCTCTTGCACTGAAGGAACTGTGACTCTTCCAGGAGGCGTTCAACATCCACGATTCTCCACAAAAGCACACCAGATGACCTGGTCCTTCTTTCAGACAAGCCTTCCTTTTGCTTAGATGGAAAACAGAATCACCCACAACTGTCCTGGACAACGTACTGCTCTTCCAACACGAGCCCCCGAAAAACAATTGGATTCAATCATTTCTCAGAAAGCCTGATGTCATATTTTGCAGCATGTAGATCTGGTTTTGGCAGTGGCTTAAAATGAAGCCTATTTCTTCTCCTTTCTTCTGTCCCATCCCTATTTTTAAAAGCATGTATTCAGCTCTGAGGTCAGGAACCGCAGTTTCCCAACATAACGTGAACTCTCCTAGCAGCAAACGTGAATGAATAAAGCTCCATGGAGGACTGGGGATGCTTTCCACGTGTGATTGGGCTGGAACTGATTTCAGCTAGGATTTCCAAATGAAGCCAGCAAAATAGGGCACCTGGCTCCCACTGGGTGAATCCCCTCACACCTTCTGCAAGCCTTAGCTTGAGGCTCCTTCCACTCATCTACACATCAATTGCGAAGGCACAACCCATTTCGGTGACTCACTGCTTACTCCAGTGCACGAGGACGGAGATGTGGATCCGGGTCTGTTTTAGCTGAGCTTGTTTCCAGTTTCATACACCCGCTGATTTGGCAGGTGCTTCCTCGGTGCGTGTTCTGAATCAGCTGTGGCTGCACAAGCAGCACAAAAGCATCCACCTGCAGCGTCTCGTCCTGCCTGAGTAACTCGCTCAGACTTTGTCCCTGCCTTCTTGGAGATGAGGATTTTTTTTATTTTTTTTTTAATCCAGAAAGAATTAACTGGGGATCCTGGATTCTGAATTTTGATTTTTTTTTGGATTTTGGAATTTTGAATCCTCAAACAGAACCACAAAACTACTTCAATATCCCACCAGGCAAAGAAAATGCCCCCATATAAAAATCACCTGAAGGATCTTCCAGATAGAAACGTAATGTTTTCAGATGCCAAGATGCTTTCAGAGCAATGAAGAAGAACCATAGTGACACCTTCACCATGGAAAGCCAGGAATAAGCCACCAAATACTTGCTTTCCAAAGAAAATACATGAAATAATTGCAAGTAAGCTCGGTGAGAGCAGCAGAGACCCTTCAAATTGGTAATACTGAAAGAATGCAAAGAGCCACGGTGTGCCAGAAGAATGCAAATTCCACATGGAGGAACATCTCCAACAAGCACATCAGCTTCTGATGTTCTTCATTTTTTATTCTACCTAAAGAGTTTTTTGTTTTTTTTTTTCAGCAAAAATCCCAAAGTGACAGCAACGCTGCAAGACGCATGCAAAGAGAGCCGCAGACAGCCCCCAGAATTTTTAGCAGATCCAGAGCAGCCCTGAACAACAGCGGGTTAAGGTTCCTGCAGCTGCCAGAGCTTTTGCTACAGCAGAGCTCGTATGGCTTCACGACGAGAGGCGAGCCCATGCCAAGAAAACCCCAGTGTTTATGTGGCATTCAGGGAATCGCATTTATTTGCTCTCTGGTATTCCTCATCCCAGAAATCGCCCTCCACATCTGGAATCTGAATATAAAAATCCCTGGGAGACACCATGTATTTCTATTATTATACTTATATGTGGCATTTTCACCCTTCCAACGGTTCCCACAATTATTTCCAGCTGTGCAAGCAGAGGTAGGCTTGAGGCCCCTCAAAAAGCAGATAAATAAATGCCTAAGCATACAGGCGAACATCAAAATAACAGGATCCAAAAATTACATTAAAGCTAAATTCATGTCATTTCCTTTTTGTCTTAATAAAGCCTGGAATTAATATCTTCCACAGAAGCGTTAGCTCACACACAGAATACCTCCCGAAGAAAGATTTTAGTCCTGAAGAAGCCTGAACATCTGCTCCGCGCTGTACGGCCAGCCATCAAACACCATTTTTTAAGGCTTACATTTTTAGATCTTTAAGCTCCTGCATAGCCTTGCGGTTTGTTACAAGCAACCCAAAGGCATTCATTGGGAAGAAACAGGGTTTTTACTCTCCCCCCCTTCTGATTTTGAGAGGAATTGAAATAAAATGTTTTGGGCATTTCTCTGCTCCAGCACAGCGAGCTCTGCCCTGGGTGGAAAGGAAAAGGGCTGCTGCGATCCACGCTGCACTTCGCGGTCACCTCCTCAGCACTGTTTGGACATGAAAGCTCACCACCACTATCATCTTCATCTCCACGCTCTCGGTGCAGCGAGAGGCACTTGACTGGAGAGATTTACTTGATTAATCCGTGATTACCGACATCATTAATAACTTCCCACGGCTCAGCCTTTAATTCAAAGTGAGAGCTGCTGAAAACAGAATGCAAAACACTCTTTCCAGGCAGGATGCTGAAGCCAGCGGCTGTCCCAACAGGTTGGTTTTCATCCAGCCAGTCTTTGGTGGGTAAAACGGCTGGAGAGGTTTGGGTTGAGGCAGGGCACGGGCACAGCCTGCCCCTGGGGGAGAGAGAAGGACAGGAGGGGTGGGCTGGAGGTTTCAGTTCCTCCCAGCCCTTCATGGTTTGCTCAAACAGGCTGCTGCCTTCCAGTAGCAAAAAATTTGCTTCTGGATCCAGAGAGTGCATGAACCTGCTGCAAAACTGCACACATAAAGGGCTGCGGGCACCCACTGCGCCACAGGGATCACTCATTTTACATCCTCCTGCTGCCCGTCACTTGCTGCGTTACCATCCTGCCGACAAACGAAGGCTGGCAGACTTTTTAATCCTCTGGCTGCTCGTGTTTCTGGCTCTGGCCTTGCCTTCCTGATCCTGGGCACGTTATTTCACCCTCACACCCCAGCTCTCTCCTCTACAAGAGAAGAATTGTAGTAACCACCGTGAGCTCCTTGCAAGACCAACCTCGCTGCTCTTTACCATGCACTTTAAAATCTCCAGACTCCAGCAGACCAAATGAAGCAGCAAGCCTGAATTTCTTTCGTCCATACGATGCCAGAACACTTTAACTAGGAGCACCTTCCTCACACTGAGAGGTTCATGGACTCTCTGAACTCACCCAACTTCTCTCTTCTGCTGTTAAACACAGAGAGAAATGGTTAATTTGTTAAAAGTACTTTTTACCCTCCTCCTTTAATTCACTGCAGTCTGATGGCAGGTCTTACAGCAGCGTTCCTCATAAAAAAAAAAGTTGGAGCCTAATGGATGACATTGCAATTAGGCCCACATAAACACAATCACATTATCTCCGAGCATTTGCTTGATTAGAATGGCAGTGAGCAGGGTCAGCCGGGCTCCAGCCTCAAACCTAGGGAGCAAGGTGATGGTATCAGCACTGAACAGTTTATTTATTTACTTACAAGGCTGCCAAAAGACTGAGAGACCACAAAGACTTCTGCTGCTGCTCCTGCTCACTCGACCAGGGCGGCCCAAAGCAATCTCAGCGATGGCAAGAACACGGAGAAAAGCAGGGCTCACCGGCCACTGAAACGATTCCTATCGTCACTTTAGAGGATATGAAAATGAACTGCGGCACTCCAGACCTCGAGGACATCCAGTTAACATTCATTTGCTTCCCTTGTGATCTACTGAGAATGCAATGTCAACAGCTCACAGCGAAAACATCCACTGGATGACAAACCTGGAGGCCAATTAAAGATGTTTGTGGTGTCACCGAGACAGGAAAGGAAAGGGCACAAGATCTGGGGCAGTGCCCCATGCTGTCACAGCTCTCTCAACGCAAAGCCCTGCCTGTGGCTCTCACTAGGTTTGACCCCACCAGCAGTCTCTGGTCCCGTGCTCCGAAGTTCAGCCAAGTTTGGGTGCTGAGGGGACAGCCACAGCCCCACCGAGGCTGAGGGACAAAGAGCGCTGCTGGTAATGCAGAGTCGCCCGTCTCTCTCGGTCTCCAGTCCACCAAAAGAGATGCAGAAAGAGAGACAAACAACGTTAAGGCTAATTTCACCTTCTGCTGAACTCACACAAACCAACGGATGGGAATTTACGGTGATCCAGGAGAATTCTCCCTACAGCTGCAAGCTCTGCGATGAAGCTCTCTGTCAGCAGCTTTGAAAGCAGCTGAATGAACGCACCAGCAGCCCTGCATGGGTGTGTTTCTTCTCCTGCTCAGTTAAAAGGCTGGAGAGGTACCAAGGAAGCTGCGCAATTAGAGGCTGGAGAAGGAAGTGGCTCTCACAGATCTGCAGACACAGGTGGCTGGGAGAGCACAGGGAGGGAAGAAGGAAACTTTGACTTGTTCGCCCTCCCCTTTTTGCCAGATAGACAACACTCAGATAGGGACTTCCCCTGTGAAACCACTTAGCATCTGATTTTTAACAGCGTGCAGGAGGGGCAGAAAGACACAGGATAAAGCCTAGCAGGCTATGAGGGGCACCCATTTCTCCTAAATGCCAGTCCACGCCCAACCCACCAGCACACCGTGGATTAACAGCAAATAAAGCACACTGTGCACCATGTATCCCTTCCAGTCCCCCAAAGCCCTGCCTGTTTATCAAGGATTTCTATTCTCCATACCGATTTATAACCAAGGTCCCTGTGATGACTGAAATCCCTGGATTCCGTGGGGATGTGGAGAGCTGTTCTGATGGCCAGGAAAAGGTGCTGCATGTCCTGCACCTCCCGCCTTGCTGCATGGCCTCATTCCACAGCACGCCACGCACACGCCTCCCTTCCAGCTCTGTCATCCACCTGGCAGGGATAAATCATCACCAGTAGAGGCATGCAGCTGAACACACACACACCCAGCACGCTGCACAGGTAGTGGCTGCACACCGCAGTAAACACGACGTCCAGAAGTAGGTCACTGAAATTACGCCTCCTAGGAAACAAACTCCACTGCATAGTTGGCAGCTCGATTCACCCCAAAAGGCAGCCAGCAATTTACCCACACGCAGGTCAACAGTAACACAGATGCAATTCTGAAATGACCCATTTTTTTTTCCAAGAAAATACAAGTTTCAAAAGGCAAGTAAGATCAGTTCACACTCCCTGCAGCCACAGCGCATCAGTCAGTCTGGAGCACCACATTTAAGACCGGGTCAGATTTGGTCGAATGAAGTTTAGCTAAATTAAAACACAGGATTTCATATGAAAACGAAGTATTGATTCAAAATCAGAAGTCCAAAGAGCCAGAGGACAGTTTCTTCAGGACTTTGCTGTTGCAAATGTTAAGAACTATCAAACAGTGTCACCCAGTGGTAAAGGACTTCCTACAGACAGGAGCAGAAGCCATTGCCACAGAGAAGGCAGGGGGGGAGAGAGGGCCTAAAATCCATGTTTTTGTACAAAGCTGTTGAACTTCTGGGCAAATACACAAAAATCTCACAGCTTTTTGCAGAAGGTCTATCTTACTTTTAAGATATTCCGTTTGCGAGTACAGCAGCTTTACAGGCCAGTCATTCCCCTGTTATAGAACGGTTTAACACTAAGGAGAGGTATTTCTGGTCTGGAAGAAAAAAAAAAAGATAAAAAATAAAATAAAACAGAGCAGCCAGCAGCAGCTTATTAATACAGAGGGCGGAAACACTTCAAACACCTGACATGGGGTGCCAAAAGGAGACCGGTGAATCCTGAATGCTCTTCAGATCTAGGTCACAAGATTTCAGCAAGATTCTTCGACACAGGAGAGCAACGTGCTGGCGGTGGTTGTTTCTGCATTTGTTTTGTGTTTTGTGCTCCACGATCTGGTGAGCGAGGTGAGGGCACAACGCACGTCTCAGGGAGGCCAAGCAAGGGCCAGGAGCACAGGAAGGTGAGTCGTGCTGCCGAGGGGGAAATCCTCTTCTGGATGCCATGAGGATGAGAACAGTGAGGATGACCAAGAGACCTGGTAAATATTTACCCAAACCAAAGCACAGGACAGCTGAAAGGCAAAATACTATTTGATATATATATAAAAATAGGTATATAAAAGAGAAGGCAGGTTGCTTGGCACCCCTGTACACATGACTGGCACAGCAAGCACAGCTTTGCTATGTGCAAAACAAATAGGATGTGAAAAAGGATGCGGAAGAGCAACAACATCTAAGAACTGGAGAACACGCTGTGTATTGACACAGCCAAACGAGCTCAGTCCGCTCAGTTTAAAAAATGGGAAGATTAAGATCAGCTGTGATTATCCTACAAGCAACACGCCCGATGATGGTTTGATGCATTTCAGTGACAGGAGATGGGGACTAGACAACTCACCCCAAAAAGAAGGCACACGTGGAGGGAAATCAAATGCTCAAGTTACTGAAAGACTTGTGCTAAGAAGTCAGAAGCAGTTCGATTGCATGGAGAGAGCAAATTACAAGATCATAATTATCTCTTCTAGTCTTACAAATTGTAAATCTATGGATGCAATTAATAAGCATATGAAATGGAAGCTGAAAATGAAAATCTCCGCATTAATCAGGTAGTTATGCATGAAGTGGGAACAGCAGCGAGGACGAGACCGTGTGAGCTAAGCCTTTCACATGCTGCTTCAGTTAAAGCTGTAAAGCTCCAGGTCTTGCCTGTTGAAGTGTCATGGGGTTGGTGCACCTCCAGACCTCGCTGCATGCCACGTGCTGGTCCTGGGGGCACAGCAGCATCCTGCCCGGCACGATGTGCTTGGCTCTCACGCCTCCCCTCGTTAATAACGGCCCCACGCCGCTTCCGAACGACAGCTGAGAAGAAATTCTACTGCCCAGAAAATTGGGCTGTTTTCACCAAATTTTTTAAAAACTGACATAATGAAAAACACACAGCCCACCGCAGCGTGCCAGTTCCCCAAGCGTATCCACAGGTACTTATGCAAAGCCTAAGTACTTCTTCAGATCAGGCAGATATGAATTGATTGCCTGCCAGCTCAACCACTCCAGTTCCCTTCATTTTCTAGGAAGAAACCCCTTCCCTAGCTAAAGGAAATAAATTAATAAAGAAGATGTGCACTAGTGAAATTGCTTTTTCCAAGTTCTTCTCCGTGTGCTGGCAAGCAGCTCCACATGGCATCCAGCTTCGCTTGCTTAATGCAAGGAATATCCTTTCTTAGAAACAGAGAAAAGGAAACAAAAAGGAACACTTTCTTTACACATCTCGTTTCCCCAAGCTCATACACTCCCAGCTTACTCACAGGAAAGAACTAAAGCCTTCACCTCTGCAAGGGAGTCTTGGCTCTGGCAACTACATCCACATTCCAGTCTGCAGTGTGTCCACAACGAGACACCCTTCCTTGCCCAGACCTGTTTCTGTCTGCTCTCAGCTCTCAGAGATGTTTTTTGGGTATGAGGCTCTTCGCTGTGACTCGGTCGGAAAGGGCACCACTACAAAGGCAAGGAAGAAAAGACCTGAAAAGAAAAGGCCAAAAGGAGAGCAGTAAAACTCATGACCTGATCTCCCTAAAGGGAGGCAGAGTGAGAAATTAAAGAGTAGGCTGCTTCACACCCTGCTCGTGACCTTAACCCAAGGTACCATCATTCCCTAATGGATTTACAGGGAAACAGTGGGTGGAAGAATGTATGTCAGTCAGAACAAGCCCTTGGAAAATGTCTGATGCGGGAGCCAAGGCACACATCATACGGCTTTAGGACAGCCAAGTTAGATACACGTGAAGTTATTAAACTGCAGGGGTGATTAACAGGAGACCCGCAGAGAACATGACATGCCACGGGGCGTTTATTGGAGCATCACCTTTTCACCCTTTGACGGCAGGAGTGAGAGGCCTGGAAAACAAGAACTTGGGAGAAAACAAGGATTGTAAACGAAATAAAGATAAATGTTGACACTTGGGTCACGTCTATCAAAGCTGGTGCCTTTTTACACGGTCTTTATGAGCAGCTACAATCAGCAGCTTCCAACGCGAGCCCATAAATCAGGAAGCTCTGACAGCGGGGCAGGGCTGAGCATCAGCTGGGATGCAGCCAGGGCAAGGACAGAGGCAGGGCGTTGCTTTCCAACGCAGCATGCCCCCATCCGAGCAGCACACGGACGTGCTCCGCACCGAACTGAGAGGCTTTGGCCTTTAGCCTCGCTCGAATGAAGAACCCAAAATGTCAACATCTAAACCCAAAGCAGTCGCACCAGCTCCGCAAGTACGCAGGTGAGATTTCAGCTCATACTCTGGTATGGTGATGCAGGACTGTTTCTAGGACGGTTTCTCGAACATTAATGCCTTTTTCAGTTCCTTAGAAAGGCCTGAGGAGGTTCGGGAAGGGAGAAAGAAACCATCGCTCCCTAATCCCTCCCGAAAGGAACTGCTCCACCAATTCCAAAGGGTTAATGGAGGAAAATAAGCAACCAGAGGGATGACCCCAGTCTCTCCGTGAAGGGATTGTTTGTTGAGCTTGAGAGCTCTGGGCAGGAGAGGAATTTCCTACAATTGTTGTTACCTTGCTGCTTGACAGACCACCTGAGGGGAGTCCCGGGCTGCCGTCCCCCAGCACCATGAAGGAAGGAGCCAGGCGTGCCACCAGCCTCAGGACATCCTTCAGCTCTGCCCCTCACATCCTTCCCGGGGGGTTTCAAGAGGATGCTCGCTTGCTTCACATGCTAGTGGAATGGAACTGGGCTGAAACCTGAACTGGGAGAGCTCCCAGGTACGTAAACGGAGCAAAATGCAACCAAAAAACCTCAGTAGCCCTAAGAGGCACTGCGAGGATCTCCAGTGAACTGTCAAAACAACCCCCCTGCATTCCCAAGTCACACGCTAGCTCACAACTGTCTGATAAAGGAACAGAAAATGGGCGTCTTCCTGCCTCTTCTTGCTCGTGTGAGAAAATAAAATAAAAATAAAAAATGCAAAAGCCAGTCTTTGTTCCCCTGTTGAACGCAGGACTTGGGCTCGCAGCACACGCTGGGCCTACAACCAAGAGGGAAACTTTCAGGCCAGCAAACTATATGCTGGCAATAGGATTCCTTAGGAATGCCCTCCTGCATGGTAGGATTCCTTAAAAATGTCACCAGACGGTGTCCCCAGCAGGATGTCACCTTACTGTCTGAGATATTTGGAGAACGAAGGAAGAAGAGTCAAGGAGTGTTTCTGCAGTCCTCTTCCTGCTCTCCCTCAATAGCTAAAAGGGCTTTTATAAAACACAAATAGAAAAAAGCTGCAATTAAGATTCCACCAAGCCTATATGACCATGTTTTTTTTAAACACATGCCTCTGTTTTGGAAGCAGAAGAGACTGCAACAGTCACTGGTAAATACTCAGAGCACGTCAGTGAACACATCGTGCTTGGTCACATCAGGGGGAGGCACCTGGAGGGTTCTTGGTCTCTGGAGTTCACAGAATCACAGAATTGAAGGGGTTGGAAGGGACCTCCAGAGACCATCGGGTCCAACCCCCCTGCCAAAGCAGGGTCCCTACAGCAGGCTGCCCAGGTAGGCGTCCAGACGGGCCTTGAATATCTCCAGAGAAGGAGACCCCACAACCTCCCTGGGCAGCCTGTCCCAGTGCTCCGTCACCCTCACCGTGAAGAAGTTCTTTCACATGTTGGTGCCGAACTGCCTGGGCTCCATTTTGTGTCCATTGCCCCTTGTCCTGTCCCCACAGAGCACTGAAAAGAGGTTGGCCGAATCCCTCTGTCTCCCACACCTCAGGTATTTGTACACATTGATAAAATCCCCTCTCAGTCTTCTCTTCTCCAGGCTGAGTTGTACTTCTCTACAGGAAAGGTGGTCTATAAATGCAGCATTATTTTATCAATAACAGGAGGTGGAAGCTTTTTTACTTTACTGTAAATTCTTGCCCTGTTACTAGTCCCATAAAACTGGGTAAAAACTTTAACCCAGGTTGCTCAAGCTCCTACACCTACCTTAGCTTGTCCATTTCCTTACAACATCATCCCTTTCTCAACCTGCTTGCTTAACAAATATTGCTAAAGCGGAAATTTAACATTTCCTTTTTTTTTAAGATTATTTTTTGTTAGATTAGGCAATCATTATTTTTACCAAGTTTCACTGAGGAAACGCGTTTTAAAAGCGCAAAAGAATCGCTGAGCAAGGGGAAAATAAAGTGGGACCTGTTCATTACAATGGGCTTGGTCGCAGCAGCAGCTCCGTCGCTCCGAAGGAAAGCTGCCCCGTAATTACAGCGAGGGACCGAGCTACGACAGAGGAGAGAGGCTCTATTCTCAGCTCCACCAAGAATTGGATTCGTGATGCCGAGCGAGCCGCTTGGGCCCAAATTCAGCTGGAACAGGCTGAGGCTGTCAGCACAAGACATGTCGGATACCAAATGCTGAGAGCACAAAACAGGCTTTTTTGGGTGAGCGGAGCAGGAAGAAACATCATAAATTAGGACAATGCTATGCTTTGTTCTATTATAGGCAGCATTTTGTCAAAAGTTTTGGAGCCGTTTCATGCTAAGCAGTCTTTTTTCTTTTTTTATGCTGGAACAAATGCTTGTTTTAGAATCGAAAGGCATAATCCAAGTAGGTAACGCGCTGAATGGCGTTTAGAAAACGAAACTGATGATGTTTAAAATAAGCTGAGAAGTTAAAGAAAGAGATTAGAGTTAGCAACACACGGGCTGTGAAGGTTTTCTCGGTGCTGCAAAAGAAATGCCAGGGATTTATGGCTCCTGTGCCCGAAGGACCAGTGTTGACATTTTCACTCCGTGTCTATTTTTACGAATTTCTTCCTTCCTGAGTTATTAGCAGTCTCTGGCTTTTTCTTTTTAATTTTCTTTGTTGCTGTTGTCGTTATGTGTCTATTGATTTACCATTTAAGCAACAACCACAGTCACATAAAAGACATGTTTTTTTCTACGCTGCACTAGTAAATACGCTCTCAGAAACATCTCCAGGATGAAGGGCCACAGGGAAAGGCAAGAATCAGAGCTGGGAGCCCGAGGGCTTTCCTACCCCACTGGTGAATACAGCACTTTCTTCTCAAGCATGTCAGTAATAAGACAGAGACTCATTTATCAAAATCTGTCCTCTTCAGAACAGCATGCACTCTTCAGCAATCTCAGGGCTCAGCAGGGTGCAAATTTTGCATCTTCAGACACTACATCAATACAAGTTTACTTTCTACGGTAGCGTCTAAGATTCCTGTTAACATTTGCCACAGTTAAGTCCCATTTCATCACAGGAATGTTAATAACCATCCTGGGAGCGAATGCTATGAAGTCAGCCTTAATTTATTATATTTCTCATTCCTTATCTCCTAGATATGCGATGCTGCATGCACAGAACTCCTACCCCCTCTATTTAACCCAGCAGCCTGTTTGCACAGGGGATGCTGTCCCACCCGTTTTAATATCAATCCAAACAAAGGTATCAGAAAAAAAGTGAAGAAACACACAAAAAAAACAGCATGTTTACTGCCAGACAGCAAAGGATCCCCCAACAGTTTTGCAATGCATTAGCTATGAAAGCAAACAGGCTACCTGAAGTCACCCAGGAGCCTTCCCCTGCACGCGTCTGTCTTTAATTCTTCTTCTTCTTGTCTCACCTGGGCTGCCAAGGGCGACGTGACAGGCACTGCCTGCACTAAACCCAACTGGGAAATGTTTGAACACAGCAGACGTGGTTTGAACTGGGTGTAGCTCAACCCGACGTGTCTTAAAGATCTCTTACCGCAGATGACAGCTTGCTCCAGTCCCAGATCTGAGAAACCTTATCACGGCCAGCAGCTGGTGCTGCGCCCAGGCCCTGCAAGGAAGCAAAACCCCTGGAACAAAGAGCTGGGATTGTGCAACACGGGAACCAAAATCAGCACACGGGTCTACTTGTAGCACTATCAAAGTTATTCCACACCGGGAACAGCTGTGCCAGCATAAACACGACCAGCTACCACGGGGAATGGTGCTATTTCAACACGGCAGACAAAGCAGTACGAGTTGTAGGAAAAGAGCAGGATTCCTGTAATGGCAGAGATCAGATTAGGAAGTGTAGGTGGGAAAACAAAATTTCTCTACCAACAATATCATCGGGAAAGAAATGTAATATTCCAGCTCCTTCATCTTTGGTGATTTATTCAGGGACAAGGAAGGGGTTACAGAAGGCTGTTTGGAATGATTATTATTGTATATTAGATTATATATTCCCACTCATGTTTTAATTAACTGTTCAGTTCAGATTTCCCAGTGAAAAAAAAATGTCATTTGACACCTTCACCCCCAAACCTCCCCCTGCCAGCACAGCCCACGCACACGGCATCACTTGGTGATAACCCCCCTGTTCCAGGCTCAGCACCGATCTTTCAAGAGCCATTTCCCCCTCACCTGACCCCACCTGCACCTCAGGGCCTGCAGAACAAACAAAAAACCTCTGTGGCTCTCCAGCAGTCCGCATTTTGAGACGGAAGTGTGGGACTGCAAATTAATTTTCATTCACGTCCTACTGCGCTCGGGGCTTTCCTACAGCTTCTACTCAACATGAACACTACCTCTGAAAAAAAAGGAGAACAGTGTTCGTAGATAAATTCACGGAGTGATAAAAATGACAGTAGGACTGTTAGAAGTCTGGAGGAAATGGATGAATTTTGAAAGTCAGCAGCAGCGGGTTTACTAGAGCATGTGTCCACCACCAGAAGTCCCAGCCCCACTGCCAGGGAGCTGAGCACATTTGCTAGCTGTATCCCACACGGCCAAAAATGAGAAGTTTGTAGAGGCTGGAGCACAGGCTCTTATCAGGGAAAAGAGATTTATGCGACCTTTCAGAATCCCTTAATCTCAGCTGAGGGTTATTTCCGTGGCCAGAGGGTGCTGTCGTCCATTTTAAAGGAAATAAAATCCCTTCCCCAAAAAATCTGCCGTGGGACAGCTGCGTTACTCCACCACATGTTTTGCCTGCCAGGAGGGGACAGCATGCTAAATGAATAAGGCCGACACGTGCAAGACCAAGGCAACGGGAATTTCCTGCAAATCCTCACGTCTCACTCTCCCCTGCTTTCCATCAGGGCAAGAAATACTTCCGATGGCTCGGTGTGGTGCAGCCACCTTCCATTAATCTCACTCCCGACCTCAGCTAAAAATTGAAGGCATCAATCACTTGTCACCGTCTTGCCCAGCACCTTTTATGCACCCCACTCTCTCTCGTTTACACCGTTATGATATTACCCGACCATAAACAAAGGCTTGATTAAAACTATCCATATTTATAGGAGCATTCATGTCACCTACCTTTAGGCCTTCAACTGCTGTAGCTAAAATAGGAAAGCAAGCTCCTTAGGGCATTAGCATGGTTATCCAGAGGGCAAACCAAAGCAGCTATGCTGAGTGCTAATATCAAATATCAGCGCTGTCAATCAGCTCCCTGAGACACTCACCTTCCCCCAGGGGGGTTTCGGGGAGTTTAGGGAGCCTGGGCAGACTCCCAGACCTGATATTTAGTAGTAGTGGGGAAAGTGCCTTTAACAGATATCCCAATAGTGAGAAATTCCACCCCAAATTTCATAAATTACAACAACACCGAATAAATCCGGCTTGTCACTGCTTCCCATCGTACCTCCAGCATGCCAGCAATTCCCAGCTTCTCGCACTCTCTACCAGAAAACCGTGGAAATTATTCAGTTTAATCATTTCCTGTATTATTCAGCGCATTGTCCCCAATGCCTTGTGGATTAATTACCTAGATAACAACACGGCTGCAGCTAGCAGTTGCTTGTCAGGCTGAAGGAGTCACCTGAAGCCCCAGAGCGATGTGCTCCTGCGATCTGCTGCATTAAGGAGGAAGCCGAAGCGAGGAAGAACCCTTCCCACCTGCCACACATGGGTGACAAAATCCCCTTCATCCCCGTGCAGGAAGGTAATTAAACCTTTATGCAACCGTGGAAAGTCCCCATGATTGGGAAAAGAGGAGAGAGGAAAGGGCTTTCATGCCTGGAAAACAAACTGTTCGAATAGAGGGGAAGGAGAGGTCACCGAGTGGAACACATCTAGTTTTTCTTCATCTGAAATCCAGCAAGGAGCCCGAGCACCTCATCAATCACTACGTTAAATTACCAGGCAGTAAGAATGGTGAAAACCATTTTTTCAGTCCTTTACGCAGAATCCCAAAGAGCTGTGCCATGGCTTCAGTGGTGCTGAGCTCCCCAGTACCACCAGTAACAGGACGTGCTCGCTGCTCCTTCCTAGACCCACACCTGGCCAGAAGCTGGGACATTGTAGGGTCAGGCTGGGGATTAGGGAAAGGTTCTGCATCCAGAGGTGGTCGGGCACTGGGACAGGCTCCCCAGGGCAGTGGGCACAGCCCCAAGCCTGCTGGAGTTCAAGGAGTGCTTGGGCAACGCTCACAGACACATGGGGTGGTTTTTGGGTGCTCCTGTGTGGAGCCAGGAGTTGGACTTGGTGATCCTTGTGGTCCCATCCAGCTCGGGATATTCTGTGATCCTACAAAACGCTCAGCTCCTAGCACAGAGGGGGTCAGTCAAACACTGGGTGCAGGGCATAGAAGGTGGGGGTAAAAACACCCCAGAAAAGTCACCGCCTGTGACTCACTTCATCCCCCACTGACGAAAGGACAGAATACCCGGGCTAAGCTGGTGCTTCTGTGCTGCTCTGTGCCAATCTACACTCCTGTAGAAGCAAAGAGAAAAGACAGCACCTCCAGGAAGTGACTCGCCCCACTTATCTCAAGATCGCAGAACCGTGGTTTCCAGAGCATTTGTACTGATTGCCAAAAGCTGCTCCACGCTGAGAGGTGCTGAAAGCAACAAGAAGGGGCCCTCCTGGACCCTCGCGCCTCTGCCAGCCCCTGAGGGCAGCCTTCCCTTAAAAAAAAACGTGGCCACCTACCGCCAGCAGCTGAAAATGTCCCATTGCCCCATCCCGATGAGCCAGCAGGCAAAGATGTCTGTCTGCAGGCAGCAGGAACTGCACGGCTGGAAATACCGATGGAAATATTTCTGTTCTGTCCAGCCCGCTGAACACGAGGAGCACTTTATACTCGTTTTACTGTGCTGGTTTTCAGCTG